>NC_137505.1:24386319-24778819 GCF_041902795.1 Electrophorus electricus | reverse complement strand
AGAGCAAGTATCATTACTGCTGGATATAACACAGATTGTATATACTACATAATTACTACTGAATATATAAAATATAATATATATAGTACTATACATATATTAGTGTCACTTTTATTGGAGCCTAAAGGCTAACATTCATTATTAGTTATGTTAGTATTATTGCATTTCCATAGTACTTACTCTTGATGGACCTGTTATGCTCCTCCTCCTCCTGCTGTTTCTGCAGGAGCTCTGTCTCCTCCTGCTGCTTGTGTTTCAGCATCTCCTGAAGAACCTGCAGCTCCTTCTGCTTCTGCAACCTCAACTCCTTCAGCTGCTCCAACAAACTGTTCTCCAACTCCTCCTTCTCACACCGCAAACACTCCAATCGCGCCACAGGCCCCACTAGTGACACAGAACCACACACACACACACACACACACACACACACACACACACACACACACAGAGAGAGAGATAAACATGTATAAATGTATAAGAATATGAGGATAAAATTATTATGAGATTATTTATAATCAAACGACTACACTATACAACCACTTCTTCCTTTTATTTAGATATTATACAGATATGTACAGATATTTACATTTTATTTACCCGCGTGCGTCTCTCTTCTCCAAGGTAGCGGAGAGATATGAAAGGATAAAAGGGGAAAAGAATAAAATGCACGTCGGTTTTAAATTCGCAGGCTACCTGCGCTGAAGGCGTGGAAAACGAGCACGTGACGGAAAGGCTTCCGTACCCGATGGGTCCAAATCACATGCCCAGCAAAGTAGCCTTAAACCTGGACACACAATGGAGACCATTTGACCCTTTAAAATCATACTACAACCAGACTTCCAGGCCCAAGAGGTCACACAGTCATGCCCAGCAAAGTAGCTCTGGGCCTGGGCACACATGACGCAGTTTGACCGTTTAAATAAAACTAAACCAGACACATACAGGTGGGCACATATACACAGATACACATTCTGTTTAATTTCTTCACATCTGCAGACTAGAGTAAGCTGAGGGTATAGTGTTAAACCAGGTACTACATAAACAGTATATAGTATATATACAGAGGATATAGTGTTAAACCAGGTACTACATACAGAGTATATAGTATACATACAGAGTATATAGTTTGACCAAAAGATCGTGCTGATCTTTGATCTCCTGGTTCTTCATCTCCAGCGCTACTTTCAGACTCATAATGTCCTCCTCTATGGGCTGGTATAAAACACACACGAATCATCACTACAGCCAGTACAATGGAAAGGTGGGAATGTGTACTGAATGTGTACTGACGTTATAAGTGAAAGGTGGAGCTACTGGTGGATGTGTACTGACACTATAAGGGATCTCTACCTGCAGTGACAGTCTGAGCTTCTCAAGTTCTTCCTCCAGAGATTTCTTCTCCTGTTCACAGGCCATTTTCATATCTGCCAGAGCAAGTATCATTACTGCTGGATATAACACAGATTGTATATACTACATAATTACTACTGAATATATAAAATATAATATATATAGTACTATACATATATTAGTGTCACTTTTATTGGAGCCTAAAGGCTAACATTCATTATTAGTTATGTTAGTATTATTGCATTTCCATAGTACTTACTCTTGATGGACCTGTTATGCTCCTCCTCCTCCTGCTGTTTCTGCAGGAGCTCTGTCTCCTCCTGCTGCTTGTGTTTCAGCATCTCCTGAAGAACCTGCAGCTCCTTCTGCAACCTCAACTCCTTCAGCTGCTCCAACAAACTGTTCTCCAACTCCTCCTTCTCACACCGCAAACACTCCAATCGGGCCACAGGCCCCACTAGTGACACAGAACCACACACACACACACACACACACACACACACACACACACACACACACAGAAAGAGAGAGATAAACATGTATAAATGTGTAAGAATTTGAGGATAAAATTATTATGAGATTATTTATAATCAAACGACTACACTATACAACC
The DNA here is from genome assembly GCF_041902795.1 of Electrophorus electricus. Classification (NCBI taxonomy): domain Eukaryota; kingdom Metazoa; phylum Chordata; class Actinopteri; order Gymnotiformes; family Gymnotidae; genus Electrophorus; species Electrophorus electricus. Next base: position 24,776,856 of record NC_137505.1, on the reverse strand, counting down.
ACTTCTTCCTTTTATTTAGATATTATACAGATATGTACAGATATTTACATTTTATTTACTCGTGTGCGTCTCTCTTCTCCAATGTAGCGGAGAGATATGAAAGGATAAAAGGGGAAAAGAATAAAATGCACGTCGGTTTTAAATTCGCAGGCTACCTGCGCTGAAGGCGTGGAAAACGAGCACGTGACGGAAAAGCTTCCGTACCCGATGGGTCCAAATCACATGCCCAGCAAAGTAGCCTTAAACCTGGACACACAATGGAGACCATTTGACCCTTTAAAATCATACTACAACCAGACTTCCAGGCACAAGAGGTCACACAGTCATGCCCAGCAAAGTAGGTCTGGGCCTGGGCACACTTCACGCAGTTTGACCGTTTAAATAAAACTAGAAACAGACTTCCTGGCCCAAGAGGTCACACAGTCATGCCCAGCAAGGTTACTTTAAACGTGAGCACACTTCAGACCGTTTCACTCTTTAAATCGTTCAAAGCACCACATTTCAAGGCCCAAGAGGTCACAGAATCATGCCCATCAAAGTAGCTCTGGGCCTGGGCACACTTCACGCAGTTTGACCGTTTAAATAAAACTAGAAACAGACTTCCTGGCCCAAGAGGTCACAGTCATACCCAGCAAAGTACGTTTAAACCTGGAAACAAATCAGATCCTTTCTGTCATTCAAAGGAATGGGCCTGCAACTCACAACCACATCCCCAGTGAAGCGCACCGTCACCCAGCCACACTACCCCACCTTGCCCGTCCTGGAACAACCACACCTCCAGGGCACCACATGCCAATCTCTCATGCCCAGCAAACTGCAACCTCACGCAGCCAGGCCACACACTGTCTCCCCTTGTACAGTCCAAGGACGAACTCCTCCACAAACCTGGTGTTCACGCGCACACACGCAATTACAACGAATTGGTGGAGAACTTTGAAACAAACGTGCTGACTTTGAATACTCACATCTAGGCTGGGCCAGGTCCAAATGGCCTGCAGCTCGGTGCGCATTAACTGCTTGACTGTCCGTCACGAACGCCACCTGCCAAGCGTTCGTTCCGTCCCTGGCGGATTTTAAAAAATCGTAGCGTGAGAACGATGGGTCCGATCCGCGTGCCGCTTAAAGGCGATTACAGGGGAGATGCAACCCTTTCCAAAGAACCATGAAAAGACTTTCTACTCCCAAGGAAACGAGATATTAAGCCGCAATGACATCCGACGCGCGCATTTTCTCCGCCGCGCAGCACATTTAAAAAAATCATAGCGTGAAAACCGTGGGTTCGATCCGCGTGCCGCTCGAAGGCGATTACAGGGGAGATGCAGCCCTTTCCAAAGAGGCATGAACAGACTTCCTACTCCCAAGGAGCCCAAAGATATTAAGCCGCAAATACGTCCTACGCGCGTCTTTTCTACGCCGCGCACCACATTTAAAAAATCGTATCGGAAGAACGGTGGGTGCTATCCGCGTGCCGCTTAAAGGCGATTACAAGGGAGATGCAAACCTTTCCAAAGAGCCATGAAAATACTTTCTACTCCCAAGGAGACAATAGATATTAAGCCGAAATGACGTCCGACGCGCGCATTTTCTCCGCCGCGCACCACATTTAAAAAAATCATAGCGTGAAAACCGTGGGTTCGATCCGCGTGCCGCTCGAAGGCGATTACAGCGGAGATGCAGCCCTTTCCAAAGAGCCATGAAAAGACTTTCTACTCTCAAGGAGACAAGAGATATTAAGCCGAAATGACGTCCGACGCGCGCATTTCCTCCGCCGCGCACCACATTTAAAAAAATCATAGCGTGAAAACCGTGGGTTCGATCCGCGTGCCGCTCGAAGGCGATTACAGGGGAGATGCAGCCCTTTCCAAAGAGCCATGAACAGACTTTCTACTCCCAATGAGACAAGAGATATCAAGCCGCAAATACGTCCGGCGCGCGTCTATTCTCCGCCGCGCAACACATTTAAAAAAAATCGTAGCGTGAAAACCGTGGGTTCGATCCGCGTGCCGCTCGAAGGCGATTACAGGGGAGATGCAGCCCTTTCCAAAGAGCCATGAAAAGACTTTCTACTCCCAAGGAGACAAGAGATATTAAGCCGAAATGACGTCCGACGCGCGCATTTCCTCCGCCGCGCACCACATTTAAAAAAATCATAGCGTGAAAACCGTGGGTGCGATCCGCGTGCCGCTCGAAGGCGATTACAGGGGAGATGCAGCCCTTTCCAAAGAGGCATGAACAGACTTCCTACTCCCAAGGAGCCCAAAGATATTAAGCCGCAAATACGTCCTACGCGCGTCTTTTCTACGCCGCGCACCACATTTAAAAAATCGTATCGGAAGAACGGTGGGTCCAATCCGCGTGCCGCTTAAAGGCGATTACAGGGGAGATGCAGCCCTTTCCAAAGAGCCATGAACAGACTTCCTACTCCCAAGGAGCCCAAAGATATTAAGCCGCAAATACGTCCTACGCGAGTCTTTTCTACGCCGCGCACCACATTTAAAAAATCGTATCGTAAGAACGGTGGGTCCGATCCGCGTGCCGCTTAAATGCGATTACAGGGGAGATGCAGCCCTTTCCAAAGAGCCATGAATAGACTTTCTACTCCCAAGGAGACCAGAGATATTAACAGATAAAGCGTTACGCTCCAGTCGGATGAGCGAGAAACGCTTGTACAATTGCAACGAATTGGAGGAGAAAGTTTAAACAAACGCGCTGACTTTGAACGCTCACATCTAGGCCGGGCCAGGTCCAAATGGCCTGCAACTCGGCGCGCATCACCTCCATGACTGTCCCTAACGAACGCCACCTGCCACGCTTTCGGCCCGTCCCTGTCGGCATTAAAAAATCGTAGCGTGATAACGGTGGGTCCGATCCGCATGCCGCTTAAAGGCGATTACAGGGGAGATGCAACCCTTTCCAAAGAGCCATGAAAAGACTTTCTATTCCCAAGGAGACAAGAGATATTAAGCCGCAATGACGTCCGACGCGCACATTTTCTCCGCCGCTCAGCACATTTAAAAAATTCATAGCGTGAAAACCGTGGGTTCGATCCGCGTGCCGCTCGAAGGCGATTACAGGGGAGATGCAGCCCTTTCCAAAGAGCCATGAACAGACTTCCTACTCCCAAGGAGACAAGAGATATTAAGCAGCAACTCGGTGCGCATCACCTCCATGACTGTCCCTAACGAACGCCACCTGCCACGCTTTCGGCCCGTCCCTAGAGGCATTAAAAAATCGTAGCGTGATAATGATGGTTCCGATCCGCGTGCCGCTCGAAGGCGATTACAGGGGAGATGCAGCCCTTTCCAAAGAGCCATGAACAGACTTTCTACTCCCAAGGAGACAAGAGATATTAAGCCGCAATGACGTCCGACGCGCACCACGTTTAAAAAATCGTAGCGTGAGAACGGTGGGTCCGATCCGCGTGCCGCTTAAAGGCGATTACAGGGGAGATGCATCCCTTTCCAAAGAGCCATGAACAGACTTTCTACTCCCAAGGAGACCAGAGATATTAACAGATAAAGCGTTACGCTCCAGTCGGATGAGCGAGAAACGCTTGTACAATTGCAACGAATTGGAGGAGAAAGTTTAAACAAACGCGCTGACTTTGAACGCTCACATCTAGGCCGGGCCAACTCCAAATGGCGTGCAACTCGGTGTGCATCACCTCCATGACTGTCCCTAACGAACGCCACCTGCCACGCTTTCGGCCTATCCCTGGCGGCATTAAAAAATCGTAGCGTGATAACGATGGTTCCGATGCGCATGCCGCTCAAAGGCGATTACAGGGGAGATACAGCCCTTTCCAAAGAGCCATGAACAGACTTTCTACTCCCAAGGAGACAAGAGATATTACGCGCATTTTCTCCGACGCGCACCACGTTTAAAAAATCTTAGCGTGAGAACGGTGGGTCCGATCCGCGTGCCGCTTAAAGGCGATTACAGGGGAGATGCAGCCCTTTCCAAAGAGCCATGAAAAGACTTTCTACTCCCAAGGAGACAAGAGATATTAAGCCGAAATGACGTCCGACGCGCGCAATTTCTCCGCCGCGCACCACATTTAAAAAAATCATAGCGTGAAAACCGTGGGTTCGATCCGCGTGCCGCTCGAAGGCGATTACAGGGGAGATGCAGCCCTTTCCAAAGAGCCATGAACAGACCTTCTACTCCCAATGAGACAAGAGATATCAAGCCGCAAATACGTCCGGCGCGCGTCTATTCTCCGCCGCGCAACACATTTAAAGAAAATCGTAGCGTGAAAACCGTGGGTTCGATCCGCGTGCTGCTTAAAGGGGATTACAGGGGAGATGCAGCCCTTTCCAAAGAGCCATGAAAAGACTTTCTACTCCCAAGGAGACAAGAGATATTAAGCCGAAATGACGTCCGACGCGCGCATTTCCTCCGCCGCGCACCACATTTAAAAAAATCATAGCGTGAAAACCGTGGGTTCGATCCGCGTGCCGCTCGAAGGCGATTACAGAGGAGATGCAGCCCTTTCCAAAGAGGCATGAACAGACTTCCTACTCCCAAGGAGCCCAAAGATATTAAGCCGCAAATACGTCCTACGCGCGTCTTTTCTACGCCGCGCACCACATTTAAAAAATCGTATCGGAAGAACGGTGGGTCCAATCCGCGTGCCGCTTAAAGGCGATTACAAGGGAGATGCAAACCTTTCCAAAGAGCCATGAAAAGACTTTCTACTCCCAAGGAGACAATAGATATTAAGCCGAAATGACGTCCGACGCGCGCATTTTCTCCGCCGCGCACCACATTTAAAAAAATCATAGCGTGAAAACCGTGGGTTCGATCCGCGTGCCGCTCGAAGGCGATTACAGCGGAGATGCAGCCCTTTCCAAAGAGCCATGAAAAGACTTTCTACTCCCAAGGAGACAAGAGATATTAAGCCGCAAATGACGTCCGACGCGCGCATTTCCTCCGCCGCGCAACACATTTAAAAAAAATCGTAGCGTGAAAAACGTGGGTTCGATCCGCGTGCCGCTCGAAGGAGATTACAGGGGAGATGCATCCCTTTGAAAAGAGCCATGAACAGACTTTCTACTCCCAAGGAGACCAGAAATATTAACATATAAAGCGTTACGCTCCAGTCGGATGAACGAGAAACGCTTGTACAATTGCAACGAATTGGAGGAGAAAGTTTAAACAAACGCGCTGACTTTGAACGCTCACATCTAGGCCGGGCCAACTCCAAATGGCGTGCAACTCGGTGTGCATCACCTCCATGACTGTCCCTAACGAACGCCCCTTGCCACGCTTTCGGCCTATCCCTGGCGGCATTAAAAAATCGTAGCGTGATAACGATGGTTCCGATGCGCGTGCCGCTCGAAGGCGATTACAGGGGAGATACAGCCCTTTCCAAAGAGCCATGAACAGACTTTCTACTCCCAAGGAGACAAGAGATATTACGCGCATTTTCTCCGACGCGCACCACGTTTAAAAAATCGTAGCGTGAGAACGGTGGGTCCGATCCGCGTGCCGCTTAAAGGCGATTACAGGGGAGATGCATCCCTTTCCAAAGAGCCATGAACAGACTTTCTACTCCCAAGGAGCCCAAAGATATTAAGCCGCAAATACGTCCTACGCGCGTCTTTTCTACGCCGCGCACCACATTTAAAAAATCTTAGCGTGAGAACGGTGGGTCCGATCCGCGTGCCGCTTAAAGGCGATTACAAGGGAAATGCAGCCCTTTCCAAAGAGCCATGAACAGACTTCCTACTCCCAACGAGACAAGAGATATTAAGCCGCAATGACGTCCGACGCGCGCATTTATTGCGCCGCGCACCACATTTAAAAAATCGTAGCGTGAGAACGGTGGGTCCGATCCGCGTGCCGCTTAAAGGCGATTACAGGGGAGATGCAGCCCTTTCCAAAGAGCCATGAACAGACTTTCTACTCCCAAGGAGACAAGAGATATTAAGCCGCAATGACGTCCGACGCGCGCATTTTCTCCGCCGCGCACCACATTTAAAAAAATCATAGCGTGAAAACCGTGGGTTCCATCCGCGTGCCGCTCGAAGGCGATTACAGGGGAGATGCAGCCCTTTCCAAAGAGCCATGAACAGACTTTCTACTCCCAATGAGACAAGAGATATTAAGCCGAAATGACGTCCGACGCGCGCATTTTCTCCGCCGCGCACCACATTTAAAAAAATCATAGCGTGAAAACCGTGGGTTCGATCCGCGTGCCGCTCGAAGGCGATTACAGGGGAGATGCAGCCCTTTCCAAAGAGCCATGAACAGACTTTCTACTCCCAAGGAGACCAGAAATATTAACATATAAAGCGTTACGCTCCAGTCGGATGAGCGAGAAACGCTTGTACAATTGCAACGAATTGGAGGAAAAAGTTAAAACAAACGCGCTGAATTTGAACGCTCACATCTAGGCCGGGCCAGGTCCAAATGGCCTGCAACTCGGTGGGCATCACCTCCATGACTGTCCCTAACGAACGCCACCTGCCACGCTTTCGGCCCGTCCCTAGAGGCATTAAAAAATCGTAGCGTGATAACGATGGTTCCGATCCGCGTGCCGCTCGAAGGCGATTACAGTGGAGATGCAGCCCTTTCCTAAGAGCCATGAACAGACTTTCTATTCCCAAGGAGACAAGAGATATTAAGCCGCAATGACGTCCGACGCGCGCATTTTCTCCGCTGCGCAGCACATTTTAAAAAATCATAGCGTGAAAACCGTGGGTTCGATCCGCGTGCCGCTCGAAGGCGATTACAGGGGAGATGCAGCCCTTTCCAAAGAGCCATGAACAGACTTCCTACTCCCAAGGAGCCCAAAGATATTAAGCCGCAAATACGTCCTACGCGCGTCTTTTCTACGCCGCGCACCACATTTAAAAAATCGTATCGGAAGAATGGTGGGTCCAATCCGCGTGCCGCTTAAAGGCGATTACAAGGGAGATGCAAACCTTTCCAAAGAGCCATGAAAAGACTTTCTACTCCCAAGGAGACAATAGATATTAAGCCGAAATGACGTCCGACGCGCGCATTTTCTCCGCCGCGCACCACATTTAAAAAAATCATAGCGTGAAAACCGTGGGTTCGATCCGCGTGCCGCTCGAAGGCGATTACAGCGGAGATGCAGCCCTTTCCAAAGAGCCATGAAAAGACTTTCTACTCCCAAGGAGACAAGAGATATTAAGCCGAAATGACGTCCGACGCGCGCATTTCCTCCGCCGCGCACCACATTTAAAAAAATCATAGCGTGAAAACCGTGGGTTCGATCCGCGTGCCGCTCGAAGGCGATTACAGGGGAGATGCAGCCCTTTCCAAAGAGCCATGAAAAGACTTTCTACTCCCAAGGAGACAAGAGATATTAAGCCGAAATGACGTCCGACGCGCGCATTTCCTCCGCCGCGCACCACATTTAAAAAAATCATAGCGTGAAAACCGTGGGTTCGATCCGCGTGCCGCTCGAAGGCGATTACAGGGGAGATGCAGCCCTTTCCAAAGAGGCATGAACAGACTTCCTACTCCCAAGGAGCCCAAAGATATTAAGCCGCAAATACGTCCTACGCGCGTCTTTTCTACGCCGCGCACCACATTTAAAAAATCGTATCGGAAGAATGGTGGGTCCAATCCGCGTGCCGCTTAAAGGCGATTACAAGGGAGATGCAAACCTTTCCAAAGAGCCATGAAAAGACTTTCTACTCCCAAGGAGACAATAGATATTAAGCCGAAATGACGTCCGACGCGCGCATTTTCTCCGCCGCGCACCACATTTAAAAAAATCATAGCGTGAAAACCGTGGGTTCGATCCGCGTGCCGCTCGAAGGCGATTACAGCGGAGATGCAGCCCTTTCCAAAGAGCCATGAAAAGACTTTCTACTCCCAAGGAGACAAGAGATATTAAGCCGAAATGACGTCCGACGCGCGCATTTCCTCCGCCGCGCACCACATTTAAAAAAATCATAGCGTGAAAACCGTGGGTTCGATCCGCGTGCCGCTCGAAGGCGATTACAGGGGAGATGCAGCCCTTTCCAAAGAGCCATGAACAGACTTTCTACACCCAATGAGACAAGAGATATTAAGCCGCAAATACGTCCGGCGCGCGTCTTTTCTCCGCCGCGCAACACATTTAAATAAAATCGTAGCGTGATAACGATGGTTCCGATGCGCGTGCCGCTCGAAGGCGATTACAGGGGAGATACAGCCCTTTCCAAAGAGCCATGAACAGACTTTCTACTCCCAAGGAGACAAGAGATATTACGCGCATTTTCTCCGACGCGCACCACGTTTAAAAAATCGTAGCGTGAGAACGGTGGGTCCGATCCGCGTGCCGCTTAAAGGCGATTACAGGGGAGATGCATCCCTTTCAAAAGAGCCATGAACAGACTTTCTACTCCCAAGGAGACCAGAAATATTAACATATAAAGCGTTACGCTCCAGTCGGATGAACGAGAAACGCTTGTACAATTGCAACGAATTGGAGGAGAAAGTTTAAACAAACGCGCTGACTTTGAACGCTCACATCTAGGCCGGGCCAACTCCAAATGGCGTGCAACTCGGTGCGCATCACCTCCATGATTGTCCCTGAAGAACGCCACCTGCCACGCTTTCGGCCTATCCCTGGCGGCATTAAAAAATCGTAGCGTGATAACGATGGTTCCGATGCGCGTGCCGCTCGAAGGCGATTACAGGGGAGATACAGCCCTTTCCAAAGAGCCATGAACAGACTTTCTACTCCCAAGGAGACAAGAGATATTACGCGCATTTTCTCCGACGCGCACCACGTTTAAAAAATCGTAGCGTGAGAACGGTGGGTCCGATCCGCGTGCCGCTTAAAGGCGATTACAGGGGAGATGCATCCCTTTCCAAAGAGCCATGAACAGACTTTCTACTCCCAAGGAGACCAGAGATATTAACAGATAAAGCGTTACGCTCCAGTCGGATGAGCGAGAAACGCTTGTACAATTGCAACGAATTGGAGGAGAAAGTTTAAACAAACGCGCTGACTTTGAAGGCTCACATCTAGGCCGGGCCAGGTCCAAATGGCCTGCAACTCGGTCCGCATCACGTCCATGACTTTTCCTAACGAACGCCACCTGCCAAGCTTTCGGCCCGTCCCTGTCGGCATTAAAAAATCGTAGCGTGATAACGATGGTTCCGATCCGCGTGCCGCGCGAAGGCGATTACAGGGGAGATGCAGCCCTTTCCAAAGAGCCATGAACAGACTTTCTACTCCCAAGGAGCCCAAAGATATTAAGCCGCAAATACGTCCTACGCGCGTCTTTTCTACGCCGCGCACCACATTTAAAAAATCTTAGCGTGAGAACGGTGGGTCCGATCCGCGTGCCGCTTAAAGGCGATTACAGGGGAGATGCAGCCCTTTCCAAAGAGCCATGAACAGACTTTCTACTCCCAAGGAGACAAGAGATATTAAGCCGAAATGACGTCCGACGCGCGCATTTACTCCGCCGCGCAACACATTTTAAAAAATCATAGCGTGAAAACCGTGGGTTCGATCCGCGTGCCGCTCGAAGGCGATTACAGGGGAGATGCAGCCCTTTCCAAAGAGCCATGAACAGACTTCCTACTCCCAACGAGACAAGAGATATTTAGCCGCAATGACGTCCGACTCGCGCATTTATTGCGCCGCGCACCACATTTAAAAAATCGTAGCGTGAGAACGGTGGGTCCGATCCGCGTGCCGCTTAAAGGCGATTACAGGGGAGATGCAGCCCTTTCCAAAGAGGCATGAACAGACTTTCTACTCCCAAGGAGACAAGAGATATTAAGCCGCAATGACGTCCGACGCGCGCATTTTCTCCGCCGCGCACCACATTTAAAAAAATCATAGCGTGAAAACCGTGGGTTCCATCCGCGTGCCGCTCGAAGGCGATTACAGGGGAGATGCAGCCCTTTCCAAAGAGCCATGAACAGACTTTCTACTCCCAATGATACAAGAGATATCAAGCCGCAAATACGTCCGGCGCGCGTCTATTCTCCGCGCGCAACACATTTAAAAAAAATCGTAGCGTGAAAACCGTGGTTCGATCCGCGTGCCGCTTAAAGGCGATTACAGGGGAGATGCAGCCCTTTCCAAAGAGCCATGAAAAGACTTTCTACTCCCAAGGAGACAAGAGATATTAAGCCGAAATGACGTCCGACGCGCGCATTTCCTCCGCCGCGCACCACATTTAAAAAAATCATAGCGTGAAAACCGTGGGTTCGATCCGCGTGCCGCTCGAAGGCGATTACAGGGGAGATGCAGCCCTTTCCAAAGAGGCATGAACAGACTTCCTACTCCCAAGGAGCCCAAAGATATTAAGCCGCAAATACGTCCTACGCGCGTCTTTTCTACGCCGCGCACCACATTTAAAAAATCGTATCGGAAGAATGGTGGGTCCAATCCGCGTGCCGCTTAAAGGCGATTACAAGGGAGATGCAAACCTTTCCAAAGAGCCATGAAAAGACTTTCTACTCCCAAGGAGACAATAGATATTAAGCCGAAATGACGTCCGACGCGCGCATTTTCTCCGCCGCGCACCACATTTAAAAAAATCATAGCGTGAAAACCGTGGGTTCTATCCGCGTGCCGCTCGAAGGCGATTACAGCGGAGATGCAGCCCTTTCCAAAGAGCCATGAAAAGACTTTCTACTCCCAAGGAGACAAGAGATATTAAGCCGAAATGACGTCCGACGCGCGCATTTCCTCCGCCGCGCACCACATTTAAAAAAATCATAGCGTGAAAACCGTGGGTTCGATCCGCGTGCCGCTCGAAGGCGATTACAGGGGAGATGCAGCCCTTTCCAAAGAGCCATGAACAGACTTTCTACACCCAATGAGACAAGAGATATCAAGCCGCAAATACGTCCGGCGCGCGTCTATTCTCCGCCGCGCAACACATTTAAAAAAATCGTAGCGTGAAAACCGTGGGTTCGATCCGCGTGCCGCTTAAAGGCGATTACAGGGGAGATGCAGCCCTTTCCAAAGAGCCATGAACAGACTTTCTACTCCCAAGGAGACCAGAAATATTAACTTATAAAGCGTTACGCTCCAGTCGGATGAACGAGAAACGCTTGTACAATTGCAACGAATTGGAGGAGAAAGTTTAAACAAACGCGCTGACTTTGAACGCTCACATCTAGGCCGGGCCAACTCCAAATGGCGTGCAACTCGGTGTGCATCACCTCCATGACTGTCCCTAACGAACGCCACCTGCCACGCTTTCGGCCTATCCCTGGCGGCATTAAAAAATCGTAGCGTGATAACGATGGTTCCGATGCGCGTGCCGCTCGAAGGCGATTACAGGGGAGATACAGCCCTTTCCAAAGAGCCATGAACAGACTTTCTACTCCCAAGGAGACAAGAGATATTACGCGCATTTTCTCCGACGCGCACCACGTTTAAAAAATCGTAGCGTGAGAACGGTGGGTCCGATCCGCGTGCCGCTTAAAGGCGATTACAGGGGAGATGCAACCCTTTCCAAAGAGGCATGAACAGACTTCCTACTCCCAAGGAGACAAGAGATATTAAGCCGCAATGACGTCCGACGCGCGCATTTTCTCCGCCGCGCACCACATTTAAAAAAATCATAGCGTGAAAACCGTGGGTTCGATCCGCGTGCCGCTCGAAGGCGATTACAGGGGAGACGGAGCCCTTTCCAAAGAGGCATGAACAGACTTCCTACTCCCAAGGAGCCCAAAGATATTAAGCCGCAAATACGTCCTACACGCGTCTTTTCTACGCCGCGCACCACATTTAAAAAATCGTAGCGTAAGAACGGTGGTTCCGATCCGCGTGCCGCTTAAAGGCGATTACAGGGGAGATGCAAACCTTTCCAAAGAGCCATGAAAAGACTTTCTACTCCCAAGGAGACAAGAGATATTAAGCCGCAATGACGTCCGACGCGCGCATTTTCTCCGACGCGCAACACATTTAAAAAAATCATAGCGTGAAAACCGTGGGTTCGATCCGCGTGCCGCTCGAAGGCGATTACAGGGGAGATGCAGCCCTTTCCAAAGAGCCATGAACAGACTTTCTACTCCCAATGAGACAAGAGATATCAAGCCGCAAATACGTCCGGCGCGCGTCTATTCTCCGCCGCGCAACACATTTAAAAAAATCGTAGCGTGAAAACCGTGGGTTCGATCCGCGTGCCGCTTAAAGGCGATTACAGGGGAGATGCAGCCCATTCCAAAGAGCCATGAAAAGACTTTCTACTCCCAAGGAGACAAGAGATATTAAGCCGAAATGACGTCCGACGCGCGCATTTCCTCCGCCGCGCACCACATTTAAAAAAATCATAGCGTGAAAACCGTGGGTTCGATCCGCGTGCCGCTCGAAGGCGATTACAGGGGAGATGCAGCCCTTTCCAAAGAGGCATGAACAGACTTCCTACTCCCAAGGAGCCCAAAGATATTAAGCCGCAAATACGTCCTACGCGCGTCTTTTCTACGCCGCGCACCACATTTAAAAAATCGTATCGGAAGAACGGTGGGTCCAATCCGCGTGCCGCTTAAAGGCGATTACAAGGGAGATGCAAACCTTTCCAAAGAGCCATGAAAAGACTTTCTACTCCCAAGGAGACAATAGATATTAAGCCGAAATGACGTCCGACGCGCGCATTTTCTCCGCCGCGCACCACATTTAAAAAAATCATAGCGTGAAAACCGTGGGTTCGATCCGCGTGCCGCTCGAAGGCGATTACAGCGGAGATGCAGCCCTTTCCAAAGAGCCATGAAAAGACTTTCTACTCCCAAGGAGACAAGAGATATTAAGCCGAAATGACGTCCGACGCGTGCATTTCCTCCGCCGCGCACCACATTTAAAAAAATCATAGCGTGAAAACCGTGGGTTCGATCCGCGTGCCGCTCGAAGGCGATTACAGGGGAGATGCAGCCCTTTCCAAAGAGCCATGAACAGACTTTCTACACCCAATGATACAAGAGATATTAAGCCGCAAATACGTCCGGCGCGCGTCTTTTCTCCGCCGCGCAACACATTTAAAAAAAATCGTAGCGTGAAAAACGTGGGTTCGATCCGCGTGCCGCTCGAAGGTGATTACAGGGGAGATGCAGCCCTTTCCAAAGAGCCATGAACAGACTTTCTACTCCCAAGGAGCCCAAAGATATTAAGCCGCAAATAAGTCCTACGCGCGTCTTTTCTACGCCTCGCACCACATTTAAAAAATCGTAGCGTAAGAACGGTGGGTCCGATCCGCGTGCCGCTTAAAGGCGATTACAGGGGAGATGCAACCCTTTCCAAAGAACCATGAAAAGACTTTCTACTCCCAAGGAGACAAGAGATATTAAGCCGCAATGACGTCCGACGCGCGCATTTTCTCCGCCGCGCAGCACATTTAAAAAAATCATAGCGTGAAAACCGTGGGTTCGATCCGCGTGCCGCTCGAAGGCGATTACAGGGGAGATGCAGCCCTTTCCAAAGAGCCATGAAAAGACTTTCTACTCCCAAGGAGACAAGAGATATTAAGCCGAAATGACGTCCGACGCGCGCATTTCCTCCGCCGCGCACCACATTTAAAAAAATCATAGCGTGAAAACCGTGGGTTCCATCCGCGTGCCGCTCAAAGGCGATTACAGGGGAGATGCAGCCCTTTCCAAAGAGCCATGAACAGACTTTCTACACCCAATGAGACAAGAGATATTAAGCCGCAAATACGTCCGGCGCGCGTCTTTTCTCCGCCGCGCAACACATTTTAAAAAAATCGTAGCGTGAAAAACGTGGGTTCGATCCGCGTGCCGCTCGAAGGCGATTACAGGGGAGATGCATCCCTTTCAAAAGAGCCATGAACAGACTTTCAACTCCCAAGGAGACCAGAAATATTAACATATAAAGCGTTACGCTCCAGTCGGATGAACGAGAAACGCTTGTACAATTGCAACGAATTGGAGGAGAAACTTTAAACAAACGCGCTGACTTTGAACGCTCACATCTAGGCCGGGCCAACTCCAAATGGCGTGCAACTCGGTGCGCATCACCTCCATGACTGTCCCTAACGAACGCCACCTGCCACGCTTTCGGCCTATCCCTGGCGGCATTAAAAAATCGTAGCGTGATAACGATGGTTCCGATGCGCGTGCCGCTCGAAGGCGATTACAGGGGAGATACAGCCCTTTCCAAAGAGCCATGAACAGACTTTCTACTCCCAAGGAGACAAGAGATATTACGCGCATTTTCTCCGACGCGCACCACGTTTAAAAAATCGTAGCGTGAGAACGGTGGGTCCGATCCGCGTGCCGCTTAAAGGCGATTACAGGGGAGATGCATCCCTTTCCAAAGAGCCATGAACAGACTTTCTACTCCCAAGGAGCCCAAAGATATTAAGCCGCAAATACGTCCTACGCGCGTCTTTTCTACGCCGCGCACCACATTTAAAAAATCTTAGCGTGAGAACGGTGGGTCCGATCCGCGTGCCGCTTAAAGGCGATTACAAGGGAAATGCAGCCCTTTCCAAAGAGCCATGAACAGACTTCCTACTCCCAACGAGACAAGAGATATTAAGCCGCAATGACGTCCGACGCGCGCATTTATTGCGCCGCGCACCACATTTAAAAAATCGTAGCGTGAGAACGGTGGGTCCGATCCGCGTGCCGCTTAAAGGCGATTACAGGGGAGATGCAGCCCTTTCCAAAGAGCCATGAACAGACTTTCTACTCCCAAGGAGACAAGAGATATTAAGCCGCAATGACGTCCGACGCGCGCATTTTCTCCGCCGCGCACCACATTTAAAAAAATCATAGCGTGAAAACCGTGGGTTCCATCCGCGTGCCGCTCGAAGGCGATTACAGGGGAGATGCAGCCCTTTCCAAAGAGCCATGAACAGACTTTCTACTCCCAATGAGACAAGAGATATTAAGCCGAAATGACGTCCGACGCGCGCATTTTCTCCGCCGCGCACCACATTTAAAAAAATCATAGCGTGAAAACCGTGGGTTCGATCCGCGTGCCGCTCGAAGGCGATTACAGGGGAGATGCAGCCCTTTCCAAAGAGCCATGAACAGACTTTCTACTCCCAAGGAGACCAGAAATATTAACATATAAAGCGTTACGCTCCAGTCGGATGAGCGAGAAACGCTTGTACAATTGCAACGAATTGGAGGAAAAAGTTAAAACAAACGCGCTGAATTTGAACGCTCACATCTAGGCCGGGCCAGGTCCAAATGGCCTGCAACTCGGTGGGCATCACCTCCATGACTGTCCCTAACGAACGCCACCTGCCACGCTTTCGGCCCGTCCCTAGAGGCATTAAAAAATCGTAGCGTGATAACGATGGTTCCGATCCGCGTGCCGCTCGAAGGCGATTACAGTGGAGATGCAGCCCTTTCCTAAGAGCCATGAACAGACTTTCTATTCCCAAGGAGACAAGAGATATTAAGCCGCAATGACGTCCGACGCGCGCATTTTCTCCGCTGCGCAGCACATTTTAAAAAATCATAGCGTGAAAACCGTGGGTTCGATCCGCGTGCCGCTCGAAGGCGATTACAGGGGAGATGCAGCCCTTTCCAAAGAGCCATGAACAGACTTCCTACTCCCAAGGAGCCCAAAGATATTAAGCCGCAAATACGTCCTACGCGCGTCTTTTCTACGCCGCGCACCACATTTAAAAAATCGTAGCGTAAGAACGGTGGGTCCGATCCGCGTGCCTCTTAAATGCGATTACAGGGGAGATGCAAACCTTTCCAAAGAGCCATGAAAAGACTTTCTACTCCCAAGGAGACAAGAGATATTAAGCCGCAATGACGTCCGACGCGCGCATTTTCTCCGACGCGCAACACATTTAAAAAAATCATAGCGTGAAAACCGTGGGTTCGATCCGCGTGCCGCTCGAAGGCGATTACAGGGGAGATGCAGCCCTTTCCAAAGAGGCATGAACAGACTTCCTACTCCCAAGGAGCCCAAAGATATTAAGCCGCAAATACGTCCTACGCGCGTCTTTTCTACGCCGCGCACCACATTTAAAAAATCGTATCGGAAGAATGGTGGGTCCAATCCGCGTGCCGCTTAAAGGCGATTACAAGGGAGATGCAAACCTTTCCAAAGAGCCATGAAAAGACTTTCTACTCCCAAGGAGACAATAGATATTAAGCCGAAATGACGTCCGACGCGCGCATTTTCTCCGCCGCGCACCACATTTAAAAAAATCATAGCGTGAAAACCGTGGGTTCGATCCGCGTGCCGCTCGAAGGCGATTACAGCGGAGATGCAGCCCTTTCCAAAGAGCCATGAAAAGACTTTCTACTCCCAAGGAGACAAGAGATATTAAGCCGAAATGACGTCCGACGCGCGCATTTCCTCCGCCGCGCACCACATTTAAAAAAATCATAGCGTGAAAACCGTGGGTTCGATCCGCGTGCCGCTCGAAGGCGATTACAGGGGAGATGCAGCCCTTTCCAAAGAGCCATGAAAAGACTTTCTACTCCCAAGGAGACAAGAGATATTAAGCCGAAATGACGTCCGACGCGCGCATTTCCTCCGCCGCGCACCACATTTAAAAAAATCATAGCGTGAAAACCGTGGGTTCGATCCGCGTGCCGCTCGAAGGCGATTACAGGGGAGATGCAGCCCTTTCCAAAGAGGCATGAACAGACTTCCTACTCCCAAGGAGCCCAAAGATATTAAGCCGCAAATACGTCCTACGCGCGTCTTTTCTACGCCGCGCACCACATTTAAAAAATCGTATCGGAAGAATGGTGGGTCCAATCCGCGTGCCGCTTAAAGGCGATTACAAGGGAGATGCAAACCTTTCCAAAGAGCCATGAAAAGACTTTCTACTCCCAAGGAGACAATAGATATTAAGCCGAAATGACGTCCGACGCGCGCATTTTCTCCGCCGCGCACCACATTTAAAAAAATCATAGCGTGAAAACCGTGGGTTCGATCCGCGTGCCGCTCGAAGGCGATTACAGCGGAGATGCAGCCCTTTCCAAAGAGCCATGAAAAGACTTTCTACTCCCAAGGAGACAAGAGATATTAAGCCGAAATGACGTCCGACGCGCGCATTTCCTCCGCCGCGCACCACATTTAAAAAAATCATAGCGTGAAAACCGTGGGTTCGATCCGCGTGCCGCTCGAAGGCGATTACAGGGGAGATGCAGCCCTTTCCAAAGAGCCATGAACAGACTTTCTACACCCAATGAGACAAGAGATATTAAGCCGCAAATACGTCCTGCGCGCGTCTTTTCTCTGCCGCGCAACACATTTAAAAAAAATCGTAGCGTGAAAAACGTGGGTTCGATCCGCGTGCCGCTCGAAGGCGATTACAGGGGAGATGCAGCCCTTTCAAAAGAGCCATGAACAGACTTTCTACTCCCAAGGAGACCAGAAATATTAACATATAAAGCGTTACGCTCCAGTCGGATGAACGAGAAACGCTTGTACAATTGCAACGAATTGGAGGAGAAAGTTTAAACAAACGCGCTGACTTTGAACGCTCACATCTAGGCCGGGCCAACTCCAAATGGCGTGCAACTCGGTGCGCATCACCTCCATGATTGTCCCTGAAGAACGCCACCTGCCACGCTTTCGGCCTATCCCTGGCGGCATAAAAAAATCGTAGCGTGATAACGATGGTTCCGATGCGCGTGCCGCTCGAAGGCGATTACAGGGGAGATACAGCCCTTTCCAAAGAGCCATGAACAGACTTTCTACTCCCAAGGAGACAAGAGATATTACGCGCATTTTCTCCGACGCGCACCACGTTTAAAAAATCGTAGCGTGAGAACGGTGGGTCCGATCCGCGTGCCGCTTAAAGGCGATTACAGGGGAGATGCATCCCTTTCCAAAGAGCCATGAACAGACTTTCTACTCCCAAGGAGACCAGAGATATTAACAGATAAAGCGTTACGCTCCAGTCGGATGAGTGAGAAACGCTTGTACAATTGCAACGAATTGGAGGAGAAAGTTTAAACAAACGCGCTGACTTTGAAGGCTCACATCTAGGCCGGGCCAGGTCCAAATGGCCTGCAACTCGGTCCGCATCACGTCCATGACTTTTCCTAACGAACGCCACCTGCCAAGCTTTCGGCCCGTCCCTGTCGGCATTAAAAAATCGTAGCGTGATAACGATGGTTCCGATCCGCGTGCCGCGCGAAGGCGATTACAGGGGAGATGCAGCCCTTTCCAAAGAGCCATGAACAGACTTTCTACTCCCAAGGAGCCCAAAGATATTAAGCCGCAAATACGTCCTACGCGCGTCTTTTCTACGCCGCGCACCACATTTAAAAAATCTTAGCGTGAGAACGGTGGGTCCGATCCGCGTGCCGCTTAAAGGCGATTACAGGGGAGATGCAGCCCTTTCCAAAGAGCCATGAACAGACTTTCTACTCCCAAGGAGACAAGAGATATTAAGCCGAAATGACGTCCGACGCGCGCATTTTCTCCGCCGCGCAACACATTTTAAAAAATCATAGCGTGAAAACCGTGGGTTCGATCCGCGTGCCGCTCGAAGGCGATTACAGGGGAGATGCAGCCCTTTCCAAAGAGCCATGAACAGACTTCCTACTCCCAACGAGACAAGAGATATTAAGCCGCAATGACGTCTGACGCGCGCATTTATTGCGCCGCGCACCACATTTAAAAAATCGTAGCGTGAGAACGGTGGGTCCGATCCGCGTGCCGCTTAAAGGCGATTACAGGGGAGATGCAGCCCTTTCCAAAGAGCCATGAACAGACTTTCTACTCCCAAGGAGACAAGAGATATTAAGCCGCAATGACGTCCGACGCGCGCATTTTCTCCGCCGCGCACCACATTTAAAAAAATCATAGCGTGAAAACCGTGGGTTCCATCCGCGTGCCGCTCGAAGGCGATTACAGGGGAGATGCAGCCCTTTCCAAAGAGCCATGAACAGACTTTCTACTCCCAATGAGACAAGAGATATCAAGCCGCAAATACGTCCTACGCGCGTCTTTTCTACGCCGCGCACCACATTTAAAAAATCGAATCGGAAGAATGGTGGGTCCAATCCGCGTGCCGCTTAAAGGCGATTACAAGGGAGATGCAAACCTTTCCAAAGAGCCATGAAAAGACTTTCTACTCCCAAGGAGACAATAGATATTAAGCCGAAATGACGTCCGACGCACGCATTTTCTCCGCCGAGCACCACATTTAAAAAAATCATAGCGTGAAAACCGTGGGTTCGATCCGCGTGCCGCTCGAAGGCGATTACAGCGGAGATGCAGCCCTTTCCAAAGAGCCATGAACAGACTTTCTACTCCCAATGAGACAAGAGATATCAAGCCGCAAATACGTCCGGCGCGCGTCTATTCTCCGCCGCGCAACACATTTAAAAAAATCGTAGCGTGAAAACCGTGGGTTCGATCCGCGTGCCGCTTAAAGGCGATTACAGGGGAGATGCAGCCCTTTCCAAAGAGCCATGAAAAGACTTTCTACTCCCAAGGAGACAAGAGATATTAAGCCGAAATGACGTCCGACGCGCGCATTTCCTCCGCCGCGCACCACATTTAAAAAAATCATAGCGTGAAAACCGTGGGTTCGATCCGCGTGCCGCTCGAAGGCGATTACAGGGGAGATGCAGCCCTTTCCAAAGAGCCATGAACAGACTTTCTACACCCAATGAGACAAGAGATATTAAGCCGCAAATACGTCCGGCGCGCGTCTTTTCTCCGCCGCGCAACACATTTAAAAAAAATCGTAGCGTGAAAAACGTGGGTTCGATCCGCGTGCCGCTCGAAGGCGATTACAGGGGAGATGCATCCCTTTCAAAAGAGCCATGAACAGACTTTCTACTCCCAAGGAGACCAGAAATATTAACATATAAAGCGTTACGCTCCAGTCGGATGAACGAGAAACGCTTGTACAATTGCAACGAATTGGAGGAGAAAGTTTAAACAAACGCGCTGACTTTGAACGCTCACATCTAGGCCGGGCCAACTCCAAATGGCGTGCAACTCGGTGCGCATCACCTCCATGACTGTCCCTGAAGAACGCCACCTGCCACGCTTTCGGCCTATCCCTGGCGGCATTAAAAAATCGTAGCGTGATAACGATGGTTCCGATGCGCGTGCCGCTCGAAGGCGATTACAGGGGAGATGCAGCCCTTTCCAAAGAGCCATGAACAGACTTCCTACTCCCAACGAGACAAGAGATATTAAGCCGCAATGACGTCCGACGCGCGCATTTATTGCGCCGCGCACCACATTTAAAAAATCGTAGCGTGAGAACGGTGGGTCCGATCCGCGTGCCGCTTAAAGGCGATTACAGGGGAGATGCAGCCCTTTCCAAAGAGCCATGAACAGACTTTCTACTCCCAAGGAGACAAGAGATATTAAGCCGCAATGACGTCCGACGCGCGCATTTTCTCCGCCGCGCACCACATTTAAAAAAATCATAGCGTGAAAACCGTGTGTTCCATCCGCGTGCCGCTCGAAGGCGATTACAGGGGAGATGCAGCCCTTTCCAAAGAGCCATGAACAGACTTTCTACTCCCAATGAGACAAGAGATATCAAGCCGCAAATACGTCCGGCGCGCGTCTATTCTCCGCGCGCAACACATTTAAAAAAAATCATAGCGTGAAAACCGTGGGTTCGATCCGCGTGCCGCTCGAAGGCGATTACAGGGGAGATGCAGCCCTTTCCAAAGAGGCATGAACAGACTTCCTACTCCCAAGGAGCCCAAAGATATTAAGCCGCAAATACGTCCTACGCGCGTCTTTTCTACGCCGCGCACCACATTTAAAAAATCGTATCGGAAGAATGGTGGGTCCAATCCGCGTGCCGCTTAAAGGCGATTACAAGGGAGATGCAAACCTTTCCAAAGAGCCATGAAAAGACTTTCTACTCCCAAGGAGACAATAGATATTAAGCCGAAATGACGTCCGACGCGCGCATTTTCTCCGCCGCGCACCACATTTAAAAAAATCATAGCGTGAAAACCGTGGGTTCGATCCGCGTGCCGCTCGAAGGCGATTACAGCGGAGATGCAGCCCTTTCCAAAGAGCCATGAAAAGACTTTCTACTCCCAAGGAGACAAGAGATATTAAGCCGAAATGACGTCCGACGCGCGCATTTCCTCCGCCGCGCACCACATTTAAAAAAATCATAGCGTGAAAACCGTGGGTTCGATCCGCGTGCCGCTCGAAGGCGATTACAGGGGAGATGCAGCCCTTTCCAAAGAGCCATGAACAGACTTTCTACACCCAATGAGACAAGAGATATCAAGCCGCAAATACGTCCGGCGCGCGTCTATTCTCCGCCGCGCAACACATTTAAAAAAATCGTAGCGTGAAAACCGTGGGTTCGATCCGCGTGCCGCTTAAAGGCGATTACAGGGGAGATGCAGCCCTTTCCAAAGAGCCATGAACAGACTTTCTACTCCCAAGGAGACCAGAAATATTAACTTATAAAGCGTTACGCTCCAGTCGGATGAACGAGAAACGCTTGTACAATTGCAACGAATTGGAGGAGAAAGTTTAAACAAACGCGCTGACTTTGAACGCTCACATCTAGGCCGGGCCAACTCCAAATGGCGTGCAACTCGGTGTGCATCACCTCCATGACTGTCCCTAACGAACGCCACCTGCCACGCTTTCGGCCTATCCCTGGCGGCATTAAAAAATCGTAGCGTGATAACGATGGTTCCGATGCGCGTGCCGCTCGAAGGCGATTACAGGGGAGATACAGCCCTTTCCAAAGAGCCATGAACAGACTTTCTACTCCCAAGGAGACAAGAGATATTACGCGCATTTTCTCCGACGCGCACCACGTTTAAAAAATCGTAGCGTGAGAACGGTGGGTCCGATCCGCGTGCCGCTTAAAGGCGATTACAGGGGAGATGCAACCCTTTCCAAAGAGGCATGAACAGACTTCCTACTCCCAAGGAGACAAGAGATATTAAGCCGCAATGACGTCCGACGCGCGCATTTTCTCCGCCGCGCACCACATTTAAAAAAATCATAGCGTGAAAACCGTGGGTTCGATCCGCGTGCCGCTCGAAGGCGATTACAGGGGAGATGGAGCCCTTTCCAAAGAGGCATGAACAGACTTCCTACTCCCAAGGAGCCCAAAGATATTAAGCCGCAAATACGTCCTACACGCGTCTTTTCTACGCCGCGCACCACATTTAAAAAATCGTAGCGTAAGAACGGTGGTTCCGATCCGCGTGCCGCTTAAAGGCGATTACAGGGGAGATGCAAACCTTTCCAACGAGCCATGAAAAGACTTTCTACTCCCAAGGAGACAAGAGATATTAAGCCGCAATGACGTCCGACGCGCGCATTTTCTCCGACGCGCAACACATTTAAAAAAATCATAGCGTGAAAACCGTGGGTTCGATCCGCGTGCCGCTCGAAGGCGATTACAGGGGAGATGCAGCCCTTTCCAAAGAGCCATGAACAGACTTTCTACTCCCAATGAGACAAGAGATATCAAGCCGCAAATACGTCCGGCGCGCGTCTATTCTCCGCCGCGCAACACATTTAAAAAAATCGTAGCGTGAAAACCGTGGGTTCGATCCGCGTGCCGCTTAAAGGCGATTACAGGGGAGATGCAGCCCATTCCAAAGAGCCATGAAAAGACTTTCTACTCCCAAGGAGACAAGAGATATTAAGCCGAAATGACGTCCGACGCGCGCATTTCCTCCGCCGCGCACCACATTTAAAAAAATCATAGCGTGAAAACCGTGGGTTCGATCCGCGTGCCACTCGAAGGCGATTACAGGGGAGATGCAGCCCTTTCCAAAGAGGCATGAACAGACTTCCTACTCCCAAGGAGCCCAAAGATATTAAGCCGCAAATACGTCCTACGCGCGTCTTTTCTACGCCGCGCACCACATTTAAAAAATCGTATCGGAAGAACGGTGGGTCCAATCCGCGTGCCGCTTAAAGGCGATTACAAGGGAGATGCAAACCTTTCCAAAGAGCCATGAAAAGACTTTCTACTCCCAAGGAGACAATAGATATTAAGCCGAAATGACGTCCGACGCGCGCATTTTCTCCGCCGCGCACCACATTTAAAAAAATCATAGCGTGAAAACCGTGGGTTCGATCCGCGTGCCGCTCGAAGGCGATTACAGCGGAGATGCAGCCCTTTCCAAAGAGCCATGAAAAGACTTTCTACTCCCAAGGAGACAAGAGATATTAAGCCGAAATGACGTCCGACGCGCGCATTTCCTCCGCCGCGCACCACATTTAAAAAAATCATAGCGTGAAAACCGTGGGTTCGATCCGCGTGCCGCTCGAAGGCGATTACAGGGGAGATGCAGCCCTTTCCAAAGAGCCATGAACAGACTTTCTACACCCAATGAGACAAGAGATATTAAGCCGCAAATACGTCCGGCGCGCGTCTTTTCTCCGCCGCGCAACACATTTAAAAAAAATCGTAGCGTGAAAAACGTGGGTTCGATCCGCGTGCCGCTCGAAGGTGATTACAGGGGAGATGCAGCCCTTTCCAAAGAGCCATGAACAGACTTTCTACTCCCAAGGAGCCCAAAGATATTAAGCCGCAAATAAGTCCTACGCGCGTCTTTTCTACGCCTCGCACCACATTTAAAAAATCGTAGCGTAAGAACGGTGGGTCCGATCCGCGTGCCGCTTAAAGGCGATTACAGGGGAGGTGCAACCCTTTCCAAAGAACCATGAAAAGACTTTCTACTCCCAAGGAGACAAGAGATATTAAGCCGCAATGACGTCCGACGCGCGCATTTTCTCCGCCGCGCAGCACATTTAAAAAAATCATAGCGTGAAAACCGTGGGTTCGATCCGCGTGCCGCTCGAAGGCGATTACAGGGGAGATGCAGCCCTTTCCAAAGAGCCATGAACAGACTTTCTACTCCCAATGAGACAAGAGATATCAAGCCGCAAATACGTCCGGCGCGCGTCTATTCTCCGCCGCGCAACACATTTAAAAAAATCGTAGCGTGAAAACCGTGGGTTCGATCCGCGTGCCGCTTAAAGGCGATTACAGGGGAGATGCAGCCCTTTCCAAAGAGCCATGAAAAGACTTTCTACTCCCAAGGAGACAAGAGATATTAAGCCGAAATGACGTCCGACGCGCGCATTTCCTCCGCCGCGCACCACATTTAAAAAAATCATAGCGTGAAAACCGTGGGTTCGATCCGCGTGCCGCTCGAAGGCGATTACAGGGGAGATGCAGCCCTTTCCAAAGAGGCATGAACAGACTTCCTACTCCCAAGGAGCCCAAAGATATTAAGCCGCAAATACGTCCTACGCGCGTCTTTTCTACGCCGCGCACCACATTTAAAAAATCGTATCGGAAGAACGGTGGGTCCAATCCGCGTGCCGCTTAAAGGCGATTACAAGGGAGATGCAAACCTTTCCAAAGAGCCATGAAAAGACTTTCTACTCCCAAGGAGACAATAGATATTAAGCCGAAATGACGTCCGACGCGCGCATTTTCTCCGCCGCGCACCACATTTAAAAAAATCATAGCGTGAAAACCGTGGGTTCGATCCGCGTGCCGCTCGAAGGCGATTACAGCGGAGATGCAGCCCTTTCCAAAGAGCCATGAAAAGACTTTCTACTCCCAAGGAGACAAGAGATATTAAGCCGAAATGACGTCCGACGCGCGCATTTCCTCCGCCGCGCACCACATTTAAAAAAATCATAGCGTGAAAACCGTGGGTTCCATCCGCGTGCCGCTCAAAGGCGATTACAGGGGAGATGCAGCCCTTTCCAAAGAGCCATGAACAGACTTTCTACACCCAATGAGACAAGAGATATTAAGCCGCAAATACGTCCGGACCGCGTCTTTTCTCCGCAGCTCACCACATTTAAAAAAATCGTAGCGTGAAACCGTGGGTTCGATATAGTATACATACAGAGTATATAGTTTGACCAAAAGATCGTGCTGATCTTTGATCTCCTGGTTCTTCATCTCCAGCGCCACTTTCAGACTCATAATGTCCTCCTCTATGGGCTGGTATAACACAGACACGAATCATCACTACAGCCAGTACAATGGAAAGGTGGGAATGTGTACTGAATGTGTACTGACGTTATAAGTGAGAGGTGGTGGTACTGGTGGATGTGTACTGACACTATAAGGGATCTCTACCTGCAGTGACAGTTTGAGCTTCTCAAGTTCTTCCTCCAGAGATTTCTTCTCCTGTTCACAGGCCATTTTCATATCTGCCAGAGCAAGTATCATTACTGCTGGATATAACACAGATTGTATATACTACATAATTACTGCTGAATATATAAAATATAATATATATAGTACTATACATATATTAGTGTCACTTTTATTGGAGCCTAAAGGCTAGCATTCATTATTAGTTATGTTAGTATTATTGCATTTCCATAGTACTTACTCTTGATGGACCTGTTATGCTCCTCCTCCTCCTGCTGTTTCTGCAGGAGCTCTGTCTCCTCCTGCTGCTTGTGTTTCAGCATCTCCTGAAGAACCTGCAGCTCCTTCTGCTTCTGCAACCTCAACTCCTTCAGCTGCTCCAACAAACTGTTCTCCAACTCCTCCTTCTCACACCGCAAACACTCCAATCGGGCCACAGGCCCCACTAGTGACACAGAACCACACACACACACACACACACACAAAGAGAGAGATAAACATGTATAAATGTATAAGAATTTGTGGATAAAATTATTATGAGATTATTTATAATCAAACGACTACACTACACAACCACATCTTCCTTTTATTTACATATTATACAGATATTTAGAGATATTTACATTTTATTTACCCGCGTGCGTCTCTCTTCTCCAAGGTAGCGGAGAGATATGAAAGGATAAAAGGGGAAAAGAATAAAATGCACGTCGGTTTTAAATTCGCAGGCTACCTGCGCTGAAGGCGTGGAAAACGAGCACGTGACGGAAAGGCTTCCGTACCCGATGGGTCCAAATCACATGCCCAGCAAAGTAGCCTTAAACCTGGACACGCAATGGAGAGCATTTGACCCTTTAAAATCATACTACAACCAGACTTCCAGGCCCAAGAGGTCACACAGCCATGCCCAGCAAAGTAGCTCTGGGCCTGGGCACACTTCACGCAGTTTGACCGTTTAAATAAAACTAGAAACAGACTTCCTGGCCCAAGAGGTCACAGTCATACCCAGCAAAGTACGTTTAAACCTGGAAACAAATCAGATCCTTTCTGTCATTCAAAGGAATGGGCCTGCAACTCACAACCACATCCCCAGTGAAGCGCACCGTCACCCAGCCACACTACCCCACCTTGCCCGTCCTGGAACAACCACACCTCCAGGGCACCACATGCCAATCTCTCATGCCCAGCAAACTGCAACCTCACGCAGCCAGGCCACAAACTGTCTCCCCTTGTACAGTCCAAGGACGAACTCCTCCACAAACCTGGTGTTCACGCGCACACACGCAATTACAACGAATTGGTGGAGAACTTTGAAACAAACGTGCTGACTTTGAATACTCACATCTAGGCTGGGCCAGGTCCAAATGGCCTGCAGCTCGGTGCGCATTAACTGCTTGACTGTCCGTCACGAACGCCACCTGCCAAGCGTTCGTTCCGTCCCTGGCGGATTTTAAAAAATCGTAGCGTGAGAACGATGGGTCCGATCCGCGTGCCGCTTAAAGGCGATTACAGGGGAGATGCAACCCTTTCCAAAGAACCATGAAAAGACTTTCTACTCCCAAGGAAACGAGATATTAAGCTGCAATGACATCCGACGCGCGCATTTTCTCCGCCGCGCAGCACATTTAAA
Source organism: Electrophorus electricus (assembly GCF_041902795.1). Classification (NCBI taxonomy): domain Eukaryota; kingdom Metazoa; phylum Chordata; class Actinopteri; order Gymnotiformes; family Gymnotidae; genus Electrophorus; species Electrophorus electricus. Next base: position 24,750,195 of record NC_137505.1, on the reverse strand, counting down.
AAAATCATAGCGTGAAAACCGTAGGTTCGATCCGCGTGCCGCTCGAAGGCGATTACAGGGGAGATGCAGCCCTTTCCAAAGAGGCATGAACAGACTTTCTACTCCCAAGGAGACCAGAAATATTAACTTATAAAGCGTTACGCTCCAGTCGGATGAACGAGAAACGCTTGTACAATTGCAACGAATTGGAGGAGAAAGTTTAAACAAACGCGCTGACTTTGAACGCTCACATCTAGGCCGGGCCAACTCCAAATGGCGTGCAACTCGGTGTGCATCACCTCCATGACTGTCCCTAACGAACGCCACCTGCCACGCTTTCGGCCTATCCCTGGCGGCATTAAAAAATCGTAGCGTGATAACGATGGTTCCGATGCGCGTGCCGCTCGAAGGCGATTACAGGGGAGATACAGCCCTTTCCAAAGAGCCATGAACAGACTTTCTACTCCCAAGGAGACAAGAGATATTACGCGCATTTTCTCCGACGCGCACCACGTTTAAAAAATCGTAGCGTGAGAACGGTGGGTCCGATCCGCGTGCCGCTTAAAGGCGATTACAGGGGAGATGCAACCCTTTCCAAAGAGGCATGAACAGACTTCCTACTCCCAAGGAGACAAGAGATATTAAGCCGCAATGACGTCCGACGCGCGCATTTTCTCCGCCGCGCACCACATTTAAAAAAATCATAGCGTGAAAACCGTGGGTTCGATCCGCGTGCCGCTCGAAGGCGATTACAGGGGAGATGGAGCCCTTTCCAAAGAGGCATGAACAGACTTCCTACTCCCAAGGAGCCCAAAGATATTAAGCCGCAAATACGTCCTACACGCGTCTTTTCTACGCCGCGCACCACATTTAAAAAATCGTAGCGTAAGAACGGTGGTTCCGATCCGCGTGCCGCTTAAAGGCGATTACAGGGGAGATGCAAACCTTTCCAAAGAGCCATGAAAAGACTTTCTACTCCCAAGGAGACAAGAGATATTAAGCCGCAATGACGTCCGACGCGCGCATTTTCTCCGACGCGCAACACATTTAAAAAAATCATAGCGTGAAAACCGTGGGTTCGATCCGCGTGCCGCTCGAAGGCGATTACAGGGGAGATGCAGCCCTTTCCAAAGAGCCATGAACAGACTTTCTACTCCCAATGAGACAAGAGATATCAAGCCGCAAATACGTCCGGCGCGCGTCTATTCTCCGCCGCGCAACACATTTAAAAAAATCGTAGCGTGAAAACCGTGGGTTCGATCCGCGTGCCGCTTAAAGGCGATTACAGGGGAGATGCAGCCCATTCCAAAGAGCCATGAAAAGACTTTCTACTCCCAAGGAGACAAGAGATATTAAGCCGAAATGACGTCCGACGCGCGCATTTCCTCCGCCGCGCACCACATTTAAAAAAATCATAGCGTGAAAACCGTGGGTTCGATCCGCGTGCCGCTCGAAGGCGATTACAGGGGAGATGCAGCCCTTTCCAAAGAGGCATGAACAGACTTCCTACTCCCAAGGAGCCCAAAGATATTAAGCCGCAAATACGTCCTACGCGCGTCTTTTCTACGCCGCGCACCACGTTTAAAAAATCGTATCGGAAGAACGGTGGGTCCAATCCGCGTGCCGCTTAAAGGCGATTACAAGGGAGATGCAAACCTTTCCAAAGAGCCATGAAAAGACTTTCTACTCCCAAGGAGACAATAGATATTAAGCCGAAATGACGTCCGACGCGCGCATTTTCTCCGCCGCGCACCACATTTAAAAAAATCATAGCGTGAAAACCGTGGGTTCGATCCGCGTGCCGCTCGAAGGCGATTACTGCGGAGATGCAGCCCTTTCCAAAGAGCCATGAAAAGACTTTCTACTCCCAAGGAGACAAGAGATATTAAGCCGAAATGACGTCCGACGCGCGCATTTCCTCCGCCGCGCACCACATTTAAAAAAATCATAGCGTGAAAACCGTGGGTTCGATCCGCGTGCCGCTCGAAGGCGATTACAGGGGAGATGCAGCCCTTTCCAAAGAGCCATGAACAGACTTTCTACACCCAATGAGACAAGAGATATTAAGCCGCAAATACGTCCGGCGCGCGTCTTTTCTCCGCCGCGCAACACATTTAAAAAAAATCGTAGCGTGAAAAACGTGGGTTCGATCCGCGTGCCGCTCGAAGGTGATTACAGGGGAGATGCAGCCCTTTCCAAAGAGCCATGAACAGACTTTCTACTCCCAAGGAGCCCAAAGATATTAAGCCGCAAATAAGTCCTACGCGCGTCTTTTCTACGCCTCGCACCACATTTAAAAAATCGTAGCGTAAGAACGGTGGGTCCGATCCGCGTGCCGCTTAAAGGCGATTACAGGGGAGATGCAACCCTTTCCAAAGAACCATGAAAAGACTTTCTACTCCCAAGGAGACAAGAGATATTAAGCCGCAATGACGTCCGACGCGCGCATTTTCTCCGCCGCGCAGCACATTTAAAAAAATCATAGCGTGAAAACCGTGGGTTCGATCCGCGTGCCGCTCGAAGGCGATTACAGGGGAGATGCAGCCCTTTCCAAAGAGCCATGAAAAGACTTTCTACTCCCAAGGAGACAAGAGATATTAAGCCGAAATGACGTCCGACGCGCGCATTTCCTCCGCCGCGCACCACATTTAAAAAAATCATAGCGTGAAAACCGTGGGTTCCATCCGCGTGCCGCTCAAAGGCGATTACAGGGGAGATGCAGCCCTTTCCAAAGAGCCATGAACAGACTTTCTACACCCAATGAGACAAGAGATATTAAGCCGCAAATACGTCCGGCGCGCGTCTTTTCTCCGCCGCGCAACACATTTTAAAAAAATCGTAGCGTGAAAAACGTGGGTTCGATCCGCGTGCCGCTCGAAGGCGATTACAGGGGAGATGCATCCCTTTCAAAAGAGCCATGAACAGACTTTCTACTCCCAAGGAGACCAGAAATATTAACATATAAAGCGTTACGCTCCAGTCGGATGAACGAGAAACGCTTGTACAATTGCAACGAATTGGAGGAGAAACTTTAAACAAACGCGCTGACTTTGAACGCTCACATCTAGGCCGGGCCAACTCCAAATGGCGTGCAACTCGGTGCGCATCACCTCCATGACTGTCCCTAACGAACGCCACCTGCCACGCTTTCGGCCTATCCCTGGCGGCATTAAAAAATCGTAGCGTGATAACGATGGTTCCGATGCGCGTGCCGCTCGAAGGCGATTACAGGGGAGATACAGCCCTTTCCAAAGAGCCATGAACAGACTTTCTACTCCCAAGGAGACAAGAGATATTACGCGCATTTTCTCCGACGCGCACCACGTTTAAAAAATCGTAGCGTGAGAACGGTGGGTCCGATCCGCGTGCCGCTTAAAGGCGATTACAGGGGAGATGCATCCCTTTCCAAAGAGCCATGAACAGACTTTCTACTCCCAAGGAGCCCAAAGATATTAAGCCGCAAATACGTCCTACGCGCGTCTTTTCTACGCCGCGCACCACATTTAAAAAATCTTAGCGTGAGAACGGTGGGTCCGATCCGCGTGCCGCTTAAAGGCGATTACAAGGGAAATGCAGCCCTTTCCAAAGAGCCATGAACAGACTTCCTACTCCCAACGAGACAAGAGATATTAAGCCGCAATGACGTCCGACGCGCGCATTTATTGCGCCGCGCACCACATTTAAAAAATCGTAGCGTGAGAACGGTGGGTCCGATCCGCGTGCCGCTTAAAGGCGATTACAGGGGAGATGCAGCCCTTTCCAAAGAGCCATGAACAGACTTTCTACTCCCAACGAGACAAGAGATATTAAGCCGCAATGACGTCCGACGCGCGCATTTTCTCCGCCGCGCACCACATTTAAAAAAATCATAGCGTGAAAACCGTGGGTTCCATCCGCGTGCCGCTCGAAGGCGATTACAGGGGAGATGCAGCCCTTTCCAAAGAGCCATGAACAGACTTTCTACTCCCAATGAGACAAGAGATATTAAGCCGAAATGACGTCCGACGCGCGCATTTTCTCCGCCGCGCACCACATTTAAAAAAATCATAGCGTGAAAACCGTGGGTTCGATCCGCGTGCCGCTCGAAGGCGATTACAGGGGAGATGCAGCCCTTTCCAAAGAGCCATGAACAGACTTTCTACTCCCAAGGAGACCAGAAATATTAACATATAAAGCGTTACGCTCCAGTCGGATGAGCGAGAAACGCTTGTACAATTGCAACGAATTGGAGGAAAAAGTTAAAACAAACGCGCTGAATTTGAACGCTCACATCTAGGCCGGGCCAGGTCCAAATGGCCTGCAACTCGGTGGGCATCACCTCCATGACTGTCCCTAACGAACGCCACCTGCCACGCTTTCGGCCCGTCCCTAGAGGCATTAAAAAATCGTAGCGTGATAACGATGGTTCCGATCCGCGTGCCGCTCGAAGGCGATTACAGTGGAGATGCAGCCCTTTCCTAAGAGCCATGAACAGACTTTCTATTCCCAAGGAGACAAGAGATATTAAGCCGCAATGACGTCCGACGCGCGCATTTTCTCCGCTGCGCAGCACATTTTAAAAAATCATAGCGTGAAAACCGTGGGTTCGATCCGCGTGCCGCTCGAAGGCGATTACAGGGGAGATGCAGCCCTTTCCAAAGAGCCATGAACAGACTTCCTACTCCCAAGGAGCCCAAAGATATTAAGCCGCAAATACGTCCTACGCGCGTCTTTTCTACGCCGCGCACCACATTTAAAAAATCGTAGCGTAAGAACGGTGGGTCCGATCCGCGTGCCTCTTAAATGCGATTACAGGGGAGATGCAAACCTTTCCAAAGAGCCATGAAAAGACTTTCTACTCCCAAGGAGACAAGAGATATTAAGCCGCAATGACGTCCGACGCGCGCATTTTCTCCGACGCGCAACACATTTAAAAAAATCATAGCGTGAAAACCGTGGGTTCGATCCGCGTGCCGCTCGAAGGCGATTACAGGGGAGATGCAGCCCTTTCCAAAGAGGCATGAACAGACTTCCTACTCCCAAGGAGCCCAAAGATATTAAGCCGCAAATACGTCCTACGCGCGTCTTTTCTACGCCGCGCACCACATTTAAAAAATCGTATCGGAAGAATGGTGGGTCCAATCCGCGTGCCGCTTAAAGGCGATTACAAGGGAGATGCAAACCTTTCCAAAGAGCCATGAAAAGACTTTCTACTCCCAAGGAGACAATAGATATTAAGCCGAAATGACGTCCGACGCGCGCATTTTCTCCGCCGCGCACCACATTTAAAAAAATCATAGCGTGAAAACCGTGGGTTCGATCCGCGTGCCGCTCGAAGGCGATTACAGCGGAGATGCAGCCCTTTCCAAAGAGCCATGAAAAGACTTTCTACTCCCAAGGAGACAAGAGATATTAAGCCGAAATGACGTCCGACGCGCGCATTTCCTCCGCCGCGCACCACATTTAAAAAAATCATAGCGTGAAAACCGTGGGTTCGATCCGCGTGCCGCTCGAAGGCGATTACAGGGGAGATGCAGCCCTTTCCAAAGAGGCATGAACAGACTTCCTACTCCCAAGGAGCCCAAAGATATTAAGCCGCAAATACGTCCTACGCGCGTCTTTTCTACGCCGCGCACCACATTTAAAAAATCGTATCGGAAGAATGGTGGGTCCAATCCGCGTGCCGCTTAAAGGCGATTACAAGGGAGATGCAAACCTTTCCAAAGAGCCATGAAAAGACTTTCTACTCCCAAGGAGACAATAGATATTAAGCCGAAATGACGTCCGACGCGCGCATTTTCTCCGCCGCGCACCACATTTAAAAAAATCATAGCGTGAAAACCGTGGGTTCGATCCGCGTGCCGCTCGAAGGCGATTACAGCGGAGATGCAGCCCTTTCCAAAGAGCCATGAAAAGACTTTCTACTCCCAAGGAGACAAGAGATATTAAGCCGAAATGACGTCCGACGCGCGCATTTCCTCCGCCGCGCACCACATTTAAAAAAATCATAGCGTGAAAACCGTGGGTTCGATCCGCGTGCCGCTCGAAGGCGATTACAGGGGAGATGCAGCCCTTTCAAAAGAGCCATGAACAGACTTTCTACACCCAATGAGACAAGAGATATTAAGCCGCAAATACGTCCGGCGCGCGTCTTTTCTCCGCCGCGCAACACATTTAAAAAAAATCGTAGCGTGAAAAACGTGGGTTCGATCCGCGTGCCGCTCGAAGGCGATTACAGGGGAGATGCAGCCCTTTCAAAAGAGCCATGAACAGACTTTCTACTCCCAAGGAGACCAGAAATATTAACATATAAAGCGTTACGCTCCAGTCGGATGAACGAGAAACGCTTGTACAATTGCAACGAATTGGAGGAGAAAGTTTAAACAAACGCGCTGACTTTGAACGCTCACATCTAGGCCGGGCCAACTCCAAATGGCGTGCAACTCGGTGCGCATCACCTCCATGATTGTCCCTGAAGAACGCCACCTGCCACGCTTTCGGCCTATCCCTGGCGGCATTAAAAAATCGTAGCGTGATAACGATGGTTCCGATGCGCGTGCCGCTCGAAGGCGATTACAGGGGAGATACAGCCCTTTCCAAAGAGCCATGAACAGACTTTCTACTCCCAAGGAGACAAGAGATATTACGCGCATTTTCTCCGACGCGCACCACGTTTAAAAAATCGTAGCGTGAGAACGGTGGGTCCGATCCGCGTGCCGCTTAAAGGCGATTACAGGGGAGATGCATCCCTTTCCAAAGAGCCATGAACAGACTTTCTACTCCCAAGGAGACCAGAGATATTAACAGATAAAGCGTTACGCTCCAGTCGGATGAGCGAGAAACGCTTGTACAATTGCAACGAATTGGAGGAGAAAGTTTAAACAAACGCGCTGACTTTGAAGGCTCACATCTAGGCCGGGCCAGGTCCAAATGGCCTGCAACTCGGTCCGCATCACGTCCATGACTTTTCCTAACGAACGCCACCTGCCAAGCTTTCGGCCCGTCCCTGTCGGCATTAAAAAATCGTAGCGTGATAACGATGGTTCCGATCCGCGTGCCGCGCGAAGGCGATTACAGGGGAGATGCAGCCCTTTCCAAAGAGCCATGAACAGACTTTCTACTCCCAAGGAGCCCAAAGATATTAAGCCGCAAATACGTCCTACGCGCGTCTTTTCTACGCCGCGCACCACATTTAAAAAATCTTAGCGTGAGAACGGTGGGTCCGATCCGCGTGCCGCTTAAAGGCGATTACAGGGGAGATGCAGCCCTTTCCAAAGAGCCATGAACAGACTTTCTACTCCCAAGGAGACAAGAGATATTAAGCCGAAATGACGTCCGACGCGCGCATTTTCTCCGCCGCGCAACACATTTTAAAAAATCATAGCGTGAAAACCGTGGGTTCGATCCGCGTGCCGCTCGAAGGCGATTACAGGGGAGATGCAGCCCTTTCCAAAGAGCCATGAACAGACTTCCTACTCCCAACGAGACAAGAGATATTAAGCCGCAATGACGTCTGACGCGCGCATTTATTGCGCCGCGCACCACATTTAAAAAATCGTAGCGTGAGAACGGTGGGTCCGATCCGCGTGCCGCTTAAAGGCGATTACAGGGGAGATGCAGCCCTTTCCAAAGAGCCATGAACAGACTTTCTACTCCCAAGGAGACAAGAGATATTAAGCCGCAATGACGTCCGACGCGCGCATTTCCTCCGCCGCGCAGCACATTTAAAAAAATCATAGCGTGAAAACCGTGGGTTCGATCCGCGTGCCGCTCGAAGGCGATTACAGGGGAGATGCAGCCCTTTCCAAAGAGCCATGAACAGACTTTCTACACCCAATGAGACAAGAGATATTAAGCCGCAAATACGTCCGGCGCGCGTCTTTTCTCCGCCGCGCAACACATTTAAAAAAAATCGTAGCGTGAAAAACGTGGGTTCGATCCGCGTGCCGCTCGAAGGCGATTACAGGGGAGATGCATCCCTTTCAAAAGAGCCATGAACAGACTTTCTACTCCCAAGGAGACCAGAAATATTAACATATAAAGCGTTACGCTCCAGTCGGATGAACGAGAAACGCTTGTACAATTGCAACGAATTGGAGGAGAAAGTTTAAACAAACGCGCTGACTTTGAACGCTCACATCTAGGCCGGGCCAACTCCAAATGGCGTGCAACTCGGTGCGCATCACCTCCATGACTGTCCCTGAAGAACGCCACCTGCCACGCTTTCGGCCTATCCCTGGCGGCATTAAAAAATCGTAGCGTGATAACGATGGTTCCGATGCGCGTGCCGCTCGAAGGCGATTACAGGGGAGATACAGCCCTTTCCAAAGAGCCATGAACAGACTTTCTACTCCCAAGGAGACAAGAGATATTACGCGCATTTTCTCCGACGCGCACCACGTTTAAAAAATCGTAGCATGAGAACGGTGGGTCCGATCCGCGTGCCGCTTAAAGGCGATTACAGGGGAGATGCATCCCTTTCCAAAGAGCCATGAACAGACTTTCTACTCCCAAGGAGACCAGAGATATTAACAGATAAAGCGTTACGCTCCAGTCGGATGAGCGAGAAACGCTTGTACAATTGCAACGAATTGGAGGAGAAAGTTTAAACAAACGCGCTGACTTTGAAGGCTCACATCTAGGCCGGGCCAGGTCCAAATGGCCTGCAACTCGGTCCGCATCACGTCCATGACTTTTCCTAACGAACGACACCTGCCAAGCTTTCGGCCCGTCCCTGTCGGCATTAAAAAATCGTAGCGTGATAACGATGGTTCCGATCCGCGTGCCGCGCGAAGGCGATTACAGGGGAGATGCAGCCCTTTCCAAAGAGCCATGAATAGACTTTCTACTCCCAAGGAGCCCAAAGATATTAAGCCGCAAATACGTCCTACGCGCATCTTTTCTACGCCGCGCACCACATTTAAAAAATCTTAGCGTGAGAACGGTGGGTCCGATCCGCGTGCCGCTTAAAGGCGATTACAAGGGAGATGCAGCCCTTTCCAAAGAGCCATGAAAAGACTTTCTACTCCCAAGGAGACAAGAGATATTAAGCCGAAATGACGTCCGACGCGCGCATTTTCTCCGCCGCGCAACACATTTTAAAAAATCATAGCGTGAAAACCGTGGGTTCGATCCGCGTGCCGCTCGAAGGCGATTACAGGGGAGATGCAGCCCTTTCCAAAGAGCCATGAACAGACTTCCTACTCCCAACGAGACAAGAGATATTAAGCCGCAATGACGTCCGACGCGCGCATTTATTGCGCCGCGCACCACATTTAAAAAATCGTAGCGTGAGAACGGTGGGTCCGATCCGCGTGCCGCTTAAAGGCGATTACAGGGGAGATGCAGCCCTTTCCAAAGAGCCATGAACAGACTTTCTACTCCCAAGGAGACAAGAGATATTAAGCCGCAATGACGTCCGACGCGCGCATTTTCTCCGCCGCGCACCACATTTAAAAAAATCATAGCGTGAAAACCGTGGGTTCCATCCGCGTGCCGCTCGAAGGCGATTACAGGGGAGATGCAGCCCTTTCCAAAGAGCCATGAACAGACTTTCTACTCCCAATGAGACAAGAGATATCAAGCCGCAAATACGTCCGGCGCGCGTCTATTCTCCGCGCGCAACACATTTAAAAAAAATCGTAGCGTGAAAACCGTGGTTCGATCCGCGTGCCGCTTAAAGGCGATTACAGGGGAGATGCAGCCCTTTCCAAAGAGCCATGAAAAGACTTTCTACTCCCAAGGAGACAAGAGATATTAAGCCGAAATGACGTCCGACGCGCGCATTTCCTCCGCCGCGCACCACATTTAAAAAAATCATAGCGTGAAAACCGTGGGTTCGATCCGCGTGCCGCTCGAAGGCGATTACAGGGGAGATGCAGCCCTTTCCAAAGAGGCATGAACAGACTTCCTACTCCCAAGGAGCCCAAAGATATTAAGCCGCAAATACGTCCTACGCGCGTCTTTTCTACGCCGCGCACCACATTTAAAAAATCGTATCGGAAGAATGGTGGGTCCAATCCGCGTGCCGCTTAAAGGCGATTACAAGGGAGATGCAAACCTTTCCAAAGAGCCATGAAAAGACTTTCTACTCCCAAGGAGACAATAGATATTAAGCCGAAATGACGTCCGACGCGCGCATTTTCTCCGCCGCGCACCACATTTAAAAAAATCATAGCGTGAAAACCGTGGGTTCGATCCGCGTGCCGCTCGAAGGCGATTACAGCGGAGATGCAGCCCTTTCCAAAGAGCCATGAAAAGACTTTCTACTCCCAAGGAGACAAGAGATATTAAGCCGAAATGACGTCCGACGCGCGCATTTCCTCCGCCGCGCACCACATTTAAAAAAATCATAGCGTGAAAACCGTGGGTTCGATCCGCGTGCCGCTGGAAGGCGATTACAGGGGAGATGCAGCCCTTTCCAAAGAGCCATGAACAGACTTTCTACACCCAATGAGACAAGAGATATCAAGCCGCAAATACGTCCGGCGCGCGTCTATTCTCCGCCGCGCAACACATTTAAAAAAATCGTAGCGTGAAAACCGTGGGTTCGATCCGCGTGCCGCTTAAAGGCGATTACAGGGGAGATGCAGCCCTTTCCAAAGAGCCATGAACAGACTTTCTACTCCCAAGGAGACCAGAAATATTAACTTATAAAGCGTTACGCTCCAGTCGGATGAACGAGAAACGCTTGTACAATTGCAACGAATTGGAGGAGAAAGTTTAAACAAACGCGCTGACTTTGAACGCTCACATCTAGGCCGGGCCAACTCCAAATGGCGTGCAACTCGGTGTGCATCACCTCCATGACTGTCCCTAACGAACGCCACCTGCCACGCTTTCGGCCTATCCCTGGCGGCATTAAAAAATCGTAGCGTGATAACGATGGTTCCGATGCGCGTGCCGCTCGAAGGCGATTACAGGGGAGATACAGCCCTTTCCAAAGAGCCATGAACAGACTTTCTACTCCCAAGGAGACAAGAGATATTACGCGCATTTTCTCCGACGCGCACCACGTTTAAAAAATCGTAGCGTGAGAACGGTGGGTCCGATCCGCGTGCCGCTTAAAGGCGATTACAGGGGAGATGCAACCCTTTCCAAAGAGGCATGAACAGACTTCCTACTCCCAAGGAGACAAGAGATATTAAGCCGCAATGACGTCCGACGCGCGCATTTTCTCCGCCGCGCACCACATTTAAAAAAATCATAGCGTGAAAACCGTGGGTTCGATCCGCGTGCCGCTCGAAGGCGATTACAGGGGAGATGCAACCCTTTCCAAAGAGGCATGAACAGACTTTCTACTCCCAATGAGACAAGAGATATCAAGCCGCAAATACGTCCGGCGCGCGTCTATTCTCCGCCGCGCAACACATTTAAAAAAATCGTAGCGTGAAACCGTGGGTTCGATATAGTATACATACAGAGTATATAGTTTGACCAAAAGATCGTGCTGATCTTTGATCTCCTGGTTCTTCATCTCCAGCGCCACTTTCAGACTCATAATGTCCTCCTCTATGGGCTGGTATAACACAGACACGAATCATCACTACAGCCAGTACAATGGAAAGGTGGGAATGTGTACTGAATGTGTACTGACGTTATAAGTGAGAGGTGGTGGTACTGGTGGATGTGTACTGACACTATAAGGGATCTCTACCTGCAGTGACAGTTTGAGCTTCTCAAGTTCTTCCTCCAGAGATTTCTTCTCCTGTTCACAGGCCATTTTCATATCTGCCAGAGCAAGTATCATTACTGCTGGATATAACACAGATTGTATATACTACATAATTACTGCTGAATATATAAAATATAATATATATAGTACTATACATATATTAGTGTCACTTTTATTGGAGCCTAAAGGCTAGCATTCATTATTAGTTATGTTAGTATTATTGCATTTCCATAGTACTTACTCTTGATGGACCTGTTATGCTCCTCCTCCTCCTGCTGTTTCTGCAGGAGCTCTGTCTCCTCCTGCTGCTTGTGTTTCAGCATCTCCTGAAGAACCTGCAGCTCCTTCTGCTTCTGCAACCTCAACTCCTTCAGCTGCTCCAACAAACTGTTCTCCAACTCCTCCTTCTCACACCGCAAACACTCCAATCGGGCCACAGGCCCCACTAGTGACACAGAACCACACACACACACACACACACACAAAGAGAGAGATAAACATGTATAAATGTATAAGAATTTGTGGATAAAATTATTATGAGATTATTTATAATCAAACGACTACACTACACAACCACATCTTCCTTTTATTTACATATTATACAGATATTTAGAGATATTTACATTTTATTTACCCGCGTGCGTCTCTCTTCTCCAAGGTAGCGGAGAGATATGAAAGGATAAAAGGGGAAAAGAATAAAATGCACGTCGGTTTTAAATTCGCAGGCTACCTGCGCTGAAGGCGTGGAAAACGAGCACGTGACGGAAAGGCTTCCGTACCCGATGGGTCCAAATCACATGCCCAGCAAAGTAGCCTTAAACCTGGACACGCAATGGAGAGCATTTGACCCTTTAAAATCATACTACAACCAGACTTCCAGGCCCAAGAGGTCACACAGCCATGCCCAGCAAAGTAGCTCTGGGCCTGGGCACACTTCACGCAGTTTGACCGTTTAAATAAAACTAGAAACAGACTTCCTGGCCCAAGAGGTCACAGTCATACCCAGCAAAGTACGTTTAAACCTGGAAACAAATCAGATCCTTTCTGTCATTCAAAGGAATGGGCCTGCAACTCACAACCACATCCCCAGTGAAGCGCACCGTCACCCAGCCACACTACCCCACCTTGCCCGTCCTGGAACAACCACACCTCCAGGGCACCACATGCCAATCTCTCATGCCCAGCAAACTGCAACCTCACGCAGCCAGGCCACACACTGTCTCCCCTTGTACAGTCCAAGGACGAACTCCTCCACAAACCTGGTGTTCACGCGCACACACGCAATTACAACGAATTGGTGGAGAACTTTGAAACAAACGTGCTGACTTTGAATACTCACATCTAGGCTGGGCCAGGTCCAAATGGCCTGCAGCTCGGTGCGCATTAACTGCTTGACTGTCCGTCACGAACGCCACCTGCCAAGCGTTCGTTCCGTCCCTGGCGGATTTTAAAAAATCGTAGCGTGAGAACGATGGGTCCGATCCGCGTGCCGCTTAAAGGCGATTACAGGGGAGATGCAACCCTTTCCAAAGAACCATGAAAAGACTTTCTACTCCCAAGGAAACGAGATATTAAGCTGCAATGACATCCGACGCGCGCATTTTCTCCGCCGCGCAGCACATTTAAAAAAATCATAGCGTGAAAACCGTGGGTTCGATCCGCGTGCCGCTCGAAGGCGATTACAGGGGAGATGCAGCCCTTTCCAAAGAGGCATGAACAGACTTCCTACTCCCAAGGAGCCCAAAGATATTAAGCCGCAAATACGTCCTACGCGCGTCTTTTCTACGCCGCGCACCACATTTAAAAAATCGTATCGGAAGAACGGTGGGTCCAATCCGCGTGCCGCTTAAAGGCGATTACAAGGGAGATGCAAACCTTTCCAAAGAGCCATGAAAAGACTTTCTACTCCCAAGGAGACAATAGATATTAAGCCGAAATGACGTCCGACGCGCGCATTTTCTCCGACGCGCACCACATTTAAAAAAATCATAGCGTGAAAACCGTGGGTTCGATCCGCGTGCCGCTCGAAGTCGATTACAGCGGAGATGCAGCCCTTTCCAAAGAGCCATGAAAAGACTTTCTACTCCCAAGGAGACAAGAGATATTAAGCCGAAATGACGTCCGACGCGCGCATTTCCTCCGCCGCGCACCACATTTAAAAAAATCATAGCGTGAAAACCGTGGGTTCGATCCGCGTGCCGCTCGAAGGCGATTACAGGGGAGATGCAGCCCTTTCCAAAGAGCCATGAACAGACTTTCTACTCCCAAGGAGACCAGAAATATTAACTTATAAAGCGTTACGCTCCAGTCGGAAGAACGAGAAACGCTTGTACAATTGCAACGAATTGGAGGAGAAAGTTTAAACAAACGCGCTGACTTTGAACGCTCACATCTAGGCCGGGCCAACTCCAAATGGCGTGCAACTCGGTGTGCATCACCTCCATGACTGTCCCTAACGAACGCCACCTGCCACGCTTTCGGCCTATCCCTGGCGGCATTAAAAAATCGTAGCGTGATAACGATGGTTCCGATGCGCGTGCCGCTCGAAGGCGATTACAGGGGAGATACAGCCCTTTCCAAAGAGCCATGAACAGACTTTCTACTCCCAAGGAGACAAGAGATATTACGCGCATTTTCTCCGCCGCGCAACACATTTAAAAAAAATCGTAGCGTGAAAACCGTCGGTTTGATCCGCGTGCCGCTCGAAGGCGATTACAGGGGAGATGCAGCCCTTTCCAAAGAGCCATGAACAGACTTTCTACTCACAAGGAGACAAGAGATATTAAGCCGCAATGATATCCGACGCGCGCATTTTCTCCGCCGCACACCACATTTAAAAAATCGTAGCGTGAGAACGGTGGGTCCGATCCGCATGCCGCTTAAAGGCGATTACAGGGGACATGCAGCCCTTTCCAAAGAGGCATGAACAGACTTTCTACTCCCAAGGAGACAAGAGATATTAAGCCGCAATGACGTCCGACGCGCGCATTTTCTCCGCCGCGCACCACATTTAAAAAAATCATAGCGTGAAAACCGTGGGTTCGATCCGCGTGCCGCTCGAAGGCGATTACAGGGGAGATGCAGCCCTTTCCAAAGAGGCATGAACAGACTTCCTACTCCCAAGGAGCCCAAAGATATTAAGCCGCAAATACGTCCTACGCGCGTCTTTTCTACGCCGCGCACCACATTTAAAAAATCGTATCGGAAGAATGGTGGGTCCAATCCGCGTGCCGCTTAAAGGCGATTACAAGGGAGATGCAAACCTTTCCAAAGAGCCATGAAAAGACTTTCTACTCCCAAGGAGACAATAGATATTAAGCCGAAATGACGTCCGACGCGCGCATTTTCTCCGCCGCGCACCACATTTAAAAAAATCATAGCGTGAAAACCGTGGGTTCGATCCGCGTGCCGCTCGAAGGCGATTACAGCGGAGATGCAGCCCTTTCCAAAGAGCCATGAAAAGACTTTCTACTCCCAAGGAGACAAGAGATATTAAGCCGAAATGACGTCCGACGCGCGCATTTCCTCCGCCGCGCACCACATTTAAAAAAATCATAGCGTGAAAACCGTGGGTTCCATCCGCGTGCCGCTCAAAGGCGATTACAGGGGAGATGCAGCCCTTTCCAAAGAGCCATGAACAGACTTTCTACACCCAATGAGACAAGAGATATTAAGCCGCAAATACGTCCGGCGCGCGTCTTTTCTCCGCCGCGCAATACATTTAAAAAAAATCGTAGCGTGAAAAACGTGGGTTCGATCCGCGTGCCGCTCGAAGGCGATTACAGGGGAGATGCATCCCTTTCAAAAGAGCCATGAACAGACTTTCTACTCCCAAGGAGACCAGAAATATTAACATATAAAGCGTTACGCTCCAGTCGGATGAACGAGAAACGCTTGTACAATTGCAACGAATTGGAGGAGAAACTTTAAACAAACGCGCTGACTTTGATCGCTCACATCTAGGCCGGGCCAACTCCAAATGGCGTGCAACTCGGTGTGCATCACCTCCATGACTGTCCCTAACGAACGCCACCTGCCACGCTTTCGGCCTATCCCTGGCGGCATTAAAAAATCGTAGCGTGATAACGATGGTTCCGATGCGCGTGCCGCTCGAAGGCGATTACAGGGGAGATACAGCCCTTTCCAAAGAGCCATGAACAGACTTTCTACTCCCAAGGAGACAAGAGATATTACGCGCATTTTCTCCGACGCGCACCACGTTTAAAAAATCGTAGCGTGAGAACGATGGGTCCGATCCGCGTGCCGCTTAAAGGCGATTACAGGGGAGATGCAACCCTTTCCAAAGAACCATGAAAAGACTTTCTACTCCCAAGGAGACAAGAGATATTAAGCCGCAATGACGTCCGACGCGCGCATTTTCTCTGCCGCGCAGCACATTTAAAAAAATCATAGCGTGAAAACCGTGGGTTCGATCCGCGTGCCGCTCGAAGGCGATTAGAGGGGAGATGCAGCCCTTTCCAAAGAGCCATGAACAGACTTCCTACTCCCAAGGAGACAAGAGATATTAAGCCACAAATACGTCCGGACCGCGTCTTTTCTCCGCAGCTCACCACATTTAAAAAAATCGTAGCGTGAAAACCGTGGGTTCGATATAGTATACATACAGAGTATATAGTTTGACCAAAAGATCGTGCTGATCTTTGATCTCCTGGTTCTTCATCTCCAGCGCCACTTTCAGACTCATAATGTCCTCCTCTATGGGCTGGTATAACACAGACACGAATCATCACTACAGCCAGTACAATGGAAAGGTGGGAATGTGTACTGAATGTGTACTGACGTTATAAGTGAGAGGTGGTGGTACTGGTGGATGTGTACTGACACTATAAGGGATCTCTACCTGCAGTGACAGTTTGAGCTTCTCAAGTTCTTCCTCCAGAGATTTCTTCTCCTGTTCACAGGCCATTTTCATATCTGCCAGAGCAAGTATCATTACTGCTGGATATAACACAGATTGTATATACTACATAATTACTGCTGAATATATAAAATATAATATATATAGTACTATACATATATTAGTGTCACTTTTATTGGAGCCTAAAGGCTAGCATTCATTATTAGTTATGTTAGTATTATTGCATTTCCATAGTACTTACTCTTGATGGACCTGTTATGCTCCTCCTCCTCCTGCTGTTTCTGCAGGAGCTCTGTCTCCTCCTGCTGCTTGTGTTTCAGCATCTCCTGAAGAACCTGCAGCTCCTTCTGCTTCTGCAACCTCAACTCCTTCAGCTGCTCCAACAAACTGTTCTCCAACTCCTCCTTCTCACACCGCAAACACTCCAATCGGGCCACAGGCCCCACTAGTGACACAGAACCACACACACACACACACACACACACACAAAGAGAGAGATAAACATGTATAAATGTATAAGAATTTGTGGATAAAATTATTATGAGATTATTTATAATCAAACGACTACACTACACAACCACATCTTCCTTTTATTTACATATTATACAGATATTTAGAGATATTTACATTTTATTTACCCGCGTGCGTCTCTCTTCTCCAAGGTAGCGGAGAGATATGAAAGGATAAAAGGGGAAAAGAATAAAATGCACGTCGGTTTTAAATTCGCAGGCTACCTGCGCTGAAGGCGTGGAAAACGAGCACGTGACGGAAAGGCTTCCGTACCCGATGGGTCCAAATCACATGCCCAGCAAAGTAGCCTTAAACCTGGACACGCAATGGAGAGCATTTGACCCTTTAAAATCATACTACAACCAGACTTCCAGGCCCAAGAGGTCACACAGCCATGCCCAGCAAAGTAGCTCTGGGCCTGGGCACACTTCACGCAGTTTGACCGTTTAAATAAAACTAGAAACAGACTTCCTGGCCCAAGAGGTCACAGTCATACCCAGCAAAGTACGTTTAAACCTGGAAACAAATCAGATCCTTTCTGTCATTCAAAGGAATGGGCCTGCAACTCACAACCACATCCCCAGTGAAGCGCACCGTCACCCAGCCACACTACCCCACCTTGCCCGTCCTGGAACAACCACACCTCCAGGGCACCACATGCCAATCTCTCATGCCCAGCAAACTGCAACCTCACGCAGCCAGGCCACAAACTGTCTCCCCTTGTACAGTCCAAGGACGAACTCCTCCACAAACCTGGTGTTCACGCGCACACACGCAATTACAACGAATTGGTGGAGAACTTTGAAACAAACGTGCTGACTTTGAATACTCACATCTAGGCTGGGCCAGGTCCAAATGGCCTGCAGCTCGGTGCGCATTAACTGCTTGACTGTCCGTCACGAACGCCACCTGCCAAGCGTTCGTTCCGTCCCTGGCGGATTTTAAAAAATCGTAGCGTGAGAACGATGGGTCCGATCCGCGTGCCGCTTAAAGGCGATTACAGGGGAGATGCAACCCTTTCCAAAGAACCATGAAAAGACTTTCTACTCCCAAGGAAACGAGATATTAAGCTGCAATGACATCCGACGCGCGCATTTTCTCCGCCGCGCAGCACATTTAAAAAAATCATAGCGTGAAAACCGTGGGTTCGATCCGCGTGCCGCTCGAAGGCGATTACAGGGGAGATGCAGCCCTTTCCAAAGAGGCATGAACAGACTTCCTACTCCCAAGGAGCCCAAAGATATTAAGCCGCAAATACGTCCTACGCGCGTCTTTTCTACGCCGCGCACCACATTTAAAAAATCGTATCGGAAGAACGGTGGGTCCAATCCGCGTGCCGCTTAAAGGCGATTACAAGGGAGATGCAAACCTTTCCAAAGAGCCATGAAAAGACTTTCTACTCCCAAGGAGACAAGAGATATTAAGCCGAAATGACGTCCGACGCGCGCATTTCCTCCGCCGCGCACCACATTTAAAAAAATCATAGCGTGAAAACCGTGGGTTCGATCCGCGTGCCGCTCGAAGGCGATTACAGGGGAGATGCAGCCCTTTCCAAAGAGCCATGAACAGACTTTCTACTCCCAAGGAGACCAGAAATATTAACTTATAAAGCGTTACGCTCCAGGCGGAAGAACGAGAAACGCTTGTACAATTGCAACGAATTGGAGGAGAAAGTTTAAACAAACGCACTGACTTTAAACGCTCACATCTAGGCCGGGCCAACTCCAAATGGCGTGCAACTCGGTGTGCATCACCTCCATGACTTTCCCTAACGAACGCCACCTGCCACGCTTTCGGCCCGTCCCTGGCGGCATTAAAAAATCGTAGCGTGATAACGATGGTTCCGATGCGCGTGCCGCTCGAAGGCGATTACAGGGGAGATACAGCCCTTTCCAAAGAGCCATGAACAGACTTTCTACTCCCAAGGAGACAAGAGATATTACGCGCATTTTCTCCAACGCGCACCACGTTTAAAAAATCGTAGCGTGAGAACGGTGGGTCCGATCCGCGTGCCGCTTAAAGGCGATTACAGGGGAGATGCAACCCTTTCCAAAGAGGCATGAACAGACTTCCTACTCCCAAGGAGACAAGAGATATTAAGCCGCAATGACGTCCGACGCGCGCATTTTCTCCGCCGCGCAGCACATTTAAAAAAATCATAGCGTGAAAACCGTGGGTTCGATCCGCGTGCCGCTCGAAGGCGATTACAGGGGAGATGGAGCCCTTTCCAAAGAGGCATGAACAGACTTCCTACTCCCAAGGAGCCCAAAGATATTAAGCCGCAAATACGTCCTACGCGCGTCTTTTCTACGCCGCGCACCACATTTAAAAAATCGTAGCGTAAGAACGGTGGGTCCGATCCGCGTGCCGCTTAAAGGCGATTACAGGGGAGATGCAAACCTTTCCAAAGAGCCATGAAAAGACTTTCTACTCCCAAGGAGACAAGAGATATTAAGCCGAAATGACGTCCGACGCGCGCATTTTCTCCGACGCGCACCACATTTAAAAAAATCATAGCGTGAAAACCGTGGGTTCGATCCGCGTGCCGCTCGAAGGCGATTACAGCGGAGATGCAGCCCTTTCCAAAGAGCCATGAAAAGACTTTCTACTCCCAAGGAGACAAGAGATATTAAGCCGAAATGACGTCCGACGCGCGCATTTCCTCCGCCGCGCACCACATTTAAAAAAATCATAGCGTGAAAACCGTGGGTTCGATCCGCGTGCCGCTCGAAGGCGATTACAGGGGAGATGCAGCCCTTTCCAAACAGCCATGAACAGACTTTCTACTCCCAAGGAGACCAGAAATATTAACTTATAAAGCGTTACGCTCCAGTCGGATGAACGAGAAACGCTTGTACAATTGCAACGAATTGGAGGAGAAAGTTTAAACAAACGCGCTGACTTTGAACGCTCACATCTAGGCCGGGCCAACTCCAAATGGCGTGCAACTCGGTGTGCATCACCTCCATGACTGTCCCTAACGAACGCCACCTGCCACGCTTTCGGCCTATCCCTGGCGGCATTAAAAAATCGTAGCGTGATAACGATGGTTCCGATGCGCGTGCCGCTCGAAGGCGATTACAGGGGAGATACAGCCCTTTCCAAAGAGCCATGAACAGACTTTCTACTCCCAAGGAGACAAGAGATATTACGCGCATTTTCTCCGACGCGCACCACGTTTAAAAAATCGTAGCGTGAAAACCGTGGGTTCGATCCGCGTGCCGCTCGAAGGCGATTAGAGGGGAGATGCAGCCCTTTCCAAAGAGCCATGAACAGACTTCCTACTCCCAAGGAGACAAGAGATATTAAGCCACAAATACGTCCGGACCGCGTCTTTTCTCCGCAGCTCACCACATTTAAAAAAATCGTAGCGTGAAAACCGTGGGTTCGATATAGTATACATACAGAGTATATAGTTTGACCAAAAGATCGTGCTGATCTTTGATCTCCTGGTTCTTCATCTCCAGCGCCACTTTCAGACTCATAATGTCCTCCTCTATGGGCTGGTATAACACAGACACGAATCATCACTACAGCCAGTACAATGGAAAGGTGGGAATGTGTACTGAATGTGTACTGACGTTATAAGTGAGAGGTGGTGGTACTGGTGGATGTGTACTGACACTATAAGGGATCTCTACCTGCAGTGACAGTTTGAGCTTCTCAAGTTCTTCCTCCAGAGATTTCTTCTCCTGTTCACAGGCCATTTTCATATCTGCCAGAGCAAGTATCATTACTGCTGGATATAACACAGATTGTATATACTACATAATTACTGCTGAATATATAAAATATAATATATATAGTACTATACATATATTAGTGTCACTTTTATTGGAGCCTAAAGGCTAGCATTCATTATTAGTTATGTTAGTATTATTGCATTTCCATAGTACTTACTCTTGATGGACCTGTTATGCTCCTCCTCCTCCTGCTGTTTCTGCAGGAGCTCTGTCTCCTCCTGCTGCTTGTGTTTCAGCATCTCCTGAAGAACCTGCAGCTCCTTCTGCTTCTGCAACCTCAACTCCTTCAGCTGCTCCAACAAACTGTTCTCCAACTCCTCCTTCTCACACCGCAAACACTCCAATCGGGCCACAGGCCCCACTAGTGACACAGAACCACACACACACACACACACACACAAAGAGAGAGATAAACATGTATAAATGTATAAGAATTTGTGGATAAAATTATTATGAGATTATTTATAATCAAACGACTACACTACACAACCACATCTTCCTTTTATTTACATATTATACAGATATTTAGAGATATTTACATTTTATTTACCCGCGTGCGTCTCTCTTCTCCAAGGTAGCGGAGAGATATGAAAGGATAAAAGGGGAAAAGAATAAAATGCACGTCGGTTTTAAATTCGCAGGCTACCTGCGCTGAAGGCGTGGAAAACGAGCACGTGACGGAAAGGCTTCCGTACCCGATGGGTCCAAATCACATGCCCAGCAAAGTAGCCTTAAACCTGGACACGCAATGGAGAGCATTTGACCCTTTAAAATCATACTACAACCAGACTTCCAGGCCCAAGAGGTCACACAGCCATGCCCAGCAAAGTAGCTCTGGGCCTGGGCACACTTCACGCAGTTTGACCGTTTAAATAAAACTAGAAACAGACTTCCTGGCCCAAGAGGTCACAGTCATACCCAGCAAAGTACGTTTAAACCTGGAAACAAATCAGATCCTTTCTGTCATTCAAAGGAATGGGCCTGCAACTCACAACCACATCCCCAGTGAAGCGCACCGTCACCCAGCCACACTACCCCACCTTGCCCGTCCTGGAACAACCACACCTCCAGGGCACCACATGCCAATCTCTCATGCCCAGCAAACTGCAACCTCACGCAGCCAGGCCACAAACTGTCTCCCCTTGTACAGTCCAAGGACGAACTCCTCCACAAACCTGGTGTTCACGCGCACACACGCAATTACAACGAATTGGTGGAGAACTTTGAAACAAACGTGCTGACTTTGAATACTCACATCTAGGCTGGGCCAGGTCCAAATGGCCTGCAGCTCGGTGCGCATTAACTGCTTGACTGTCCGTCACGAACGCCACCTGCCAAGCGTTCGTTCCGTCCCTGGCGGATTTTAAAAAATCGTAGCGTGAGAACGATGGGTCCGATCCGCGTGCCGCTTAAAGGCGATTACAGGGGAGATGCAAACCTTTCCAAAGAGCCATGAAAAGACTTTCTACTCCCAAGGAGACAAGAGATATTAAGCCGCAATGACGTCCGACGCGCGCATTTTCTCCGACGCGCAACACATTTAAAAAAATCATAGCGTGAAAACCGTGGGTTCGATCCGCGTGCCGCTCGAAGGCGATTACAGGGGAGATGCAGCCCTTTCCAAAGAGCCATGAACAGACTTTCTACTCCCAATGAGACAAGAGATATCAAGCCGCAAATACGTCCGGCACGCGTCTATTCTCCGCCGCGCAACACATTTAAAAAAAATCGTAGCGTGAAAACCGTGGGTTCGATCCGCGTGCCGCTTAAAGGCGATTACAGGGTAGATGCATCCCTTTCAAAAGAGCCATGAACAGACTTTCTACTCCCAAGGAGACCAGAAATATTAACATATAAATCGTTACGCTCCAGTCGGATGAACGAGAAACGCTTGTACAATTGCAACGAATTGGAGGAGAAAGTTTAAACAAACGCGCTGACTTTGAAGGCTCACATCTAGGCCGGGCCAGGTCCAAATGGCCTGCAACTCGGTCCGCATCACGTCCATGACTTTTCCTAACGAACGCCACCTGCCAAGCTTTCGGCCCGTCCCTGTCGGCATTAAAAAATCGTAGCGTGATAACGATGGTTCCGATCCACGTGCCGCGCGAAGGCGATTACAGGGGAGATGCAGCCCTTTCCAAAGAGCCATGAACAGACTTTCTACTCCCAATGAGACAAGAGATATCAAGCCGCAAATACGTCCGGCGCGCGTCTATTCTCCGCCGCGCAACACATTTAAAAAAAATCGTAGCGTGAAAACCGTGGGTTCGATCCGCGTGCCGCTTAAAGGCGATTACAGGGGAGATGCAGCCCTTTCCAAAGAGCCATGAAAAGACTTTCTACTCCCAAGGAGACAATAGATATTAAGCCGAAATGACGTCCGACGCGCGCATTTTCTCCGCCGCGCACCACATTTAAAAAAATCATAGCGTGAAAACCGTGGGTTCGATCCGCGTGCCGCTCGAAGGCGATTACAGCGGAGATGCAGCCCTTTCCAAAGAGCCATGAAAAGACTTTCTACTCCCAAGGAGACAAGAGATATTAAGCCGAAATGACGTCCGACGCGCGCATTTCCTCCGCCGCGCACCACATTTAAAAAAATCATAGCGTGAAAACCGTGGGTTCGATCCGCGTGCCGCTCGAAGGCGATTACAGGGGAGATGCAGCCCTTTCCAAAGAGCCATGAACAGACTTTCTACACCCAATGAGACAAGAGATATTAAGCCGCAAATACGTCCGGCGCGCGTCTTTTCTCCGCCGCGCAACACATTTAAAAAAAATCGTAGCGTGAAAACCGTGGGTTCGATCCGCGTGCCGCTCGAAGGCGATTACAGGGGAGATGCAGCCCTTTCCAAAGACCCATGAAGAGACTTTCTACTCCCAATGAGACAAGAGATATCAAGCCGCAAATACGTCCGGCGCGCGTCTATTCTCCGCCGCGCAACACATTTAAAAAAAATCGTAGCGTGAAAACCGTGGGTTCGATCCGCGTGCCGCTTAAAGGCGATTACAGGGGAGATGCAGCCCTTTCCAAAGAGCCATGAAAAGACTTTCTACTCCCAAGGAGACAAGAGATATTAAGCCGAAATGACGTCCGACGCGCGCATTTCCTCCGCCGCGCACCACATTTAAAAAAATCATAGCGTGAAAACCGTGGGTTCGATCCGCGTGCCGCTCGAAGGCGATTACAGGGGAGATGCAGCCCTTTCCAAAGAGGCATGAACAGACTTCCTACTCCCAAGGAGCCCAAAGATATTAAGCCGCAAATACGTCCTACGCGCGTCTTTTCTACGCCGCGCACCACATTTAAAAAATCGTAGCGTAAGAACGGTGGGTCCGATCCGCGTGCCGCTTAAAGGCGATTACAGGGGAGATGCAAACCTTTCCAAAGAGCCATGAAAAGACTTTCTACTCCCAAGGAGACAAGAGATATTAAGCCGCAATGACGTCCGACGCGCGCATTTTCTCCGACGCGCAACACATTTAAAAAAATCATAGCGTGAAAACCGTGGGTTCGATCCGCGTGCCGCTCGAAGGCGATTACAGGGGAGATGCAGCCCTTTCCAAAGAGCCATGAACAGACTTTCTACACCCAATGAGACAAGAGATATTAAGCCGCAAATACGTCCGGCGCGCGTCTTTTCTCCGCCGCGCAACACATTTAAAAAAAATCGTAGCGTGAAAACCGTGGGTTCGATCCGCGTGCCGCTCGAAGGCGATTACAGGGGAGATGCAGCCCTTTCCAAAGACCCATGAACAGACTTTCTACTCCCAATGAGACAAGAGATATCAAGCCGCAAATACGTCCGGCGCGCGTCTATTCTCCGCCGCGCAACACATTTTTAAAAAATCGTAACGTGAAAACCGTGGGTTCGATCCGCGTGCCGCTTAAAGGCGATTACAGCGGAGATGCAGCCCTTTCCAAAGAGCCATGAAAAGACTTTCTACTCCCAAGGAGACAAGAGATATCAAGCCGAAATGACGTCCGACGCGCGCATTTCCTCCGCCGCGCACCACATTTAAAAAAATCATAGCGTGAAAACCGTGGGTTCGATCCGCGTGCCGCTCGAAGGCGATTACAGGGGAGATGCAGCCCTTTCCAAAGAGGCATGAACAGACTTCCTACTCCCAAGGAGCCCAAAGATATTAAGCCGCAAATACGTCCTACGCGCGTCTTTTCTACGCCGCGCACCACATTTAAAAAATCGTATCGGAAGAACGGTGGGTCCAATCCGCGTGCCGCTTAAAGGCGATTACAAGGGAGATGCAAACCTTTCCAAAGAGCCATGAAAAGACTTTCTACTCCCAAGGAGACAATAGATATTAAGCCGAAATGACGTCCGACGCGCGCATTTTCTCCGCCGCGCACCACATTTAAAAAAATCATAGCGTGAAAACCGTGGGTTCGATCCGCGTGCCGCTCGAAGGCGATTACAGCGGAGATGCAGCCCTTTCCAAAGAGCCATGAAAAGACTTTCTACTCCCAAGGAGACAAGAGATATTAAGCCGAAATGACGTCCGACGCGCGCATTTCCTCCGCCGCGCACCACATTTAAAAAAATCATAGCGTGAAAACCGTGGGTTCGATCCGCGTGCCGCTCGAAGGCGATTACAGGGGAGATGCAGCCCTTTCAAAAGAGCCATGAACAGACTTTCTACACCCAATGAGACAAGAGATATTAAGCCGCAAATACGTCCGGCGCGCGTCTTTTCTCCGCCGCGCAACACATTTAAAAAAAATCGTAGCGTGAAAAACGTGGGTTCGATCCGCGTGCCGCTCGAAGGCGATTACAGGGGAGATGCATCCCTTTCAAAAGAGCCATGAACAGACTTTCTACTCCCAAGGAGACCAGAAATATTAACATATAAAGCGTTACGCTCCAGTCGGATGAACGAGAAACGCTTGTACAATTGCAACGAATTGGAGGAGAAAGTTTAAACAAACGCGCTGACTTTGAACGCTCACATCTAGGCCGGGCCAACTCCAAATGGCGTGCAACTCGGTGTGCATCACCTCCATGACTGTCCCTAACGAACGCCACCTGCCACGCTTTCGGCCTATCCCTGGCGGCATTAAAAAATCGTAGCGTGATAACGATGGTTCCGATGCGCGTGCCGCTCGAAGGCGATTACAGGGGAGATACAGCCCTTTCCAAAGAGCCATGAACAGACTTTCTACTCCCAAGGAGACAAGAGATATTACGCGCATTTTCTCCGACGCGCACCACGTTTAAAAAATCGTAGCGTGAGAACGGTGGGTCCGATCCGCGTGCCGCTTAAAGGCGATTACAAGGGAGATGCAAACCTTTCCAAAGAGCCATGAAAAGACTTTCTACTCCCAAGGAGACAATAGATATTAAGCCGAAATGACGTCCGACGCGCGCATTTTCTCCGCCGCGCACCACATTTAAAAAAATCATAGCGTGAAAACCGTGGGTTCGATCCGCGTGCCGCTCGAAGGAGATTACAGCGGAGATGCAGCCCTTTCCAAAGAGCCATGAAAAGACTTTCTACTCCCAAGGAGACAAGAGATATTAAGCCGAAATGACGTCCGACGCGCGCATTTCCTCCGCTGCGCACCACATTTAAAAAAATCATAGCGTGAAAACCGTGGGTTCGATCCGCGTGCCGCTCGAAGGCGATTACAGGGGAGATGCAGCCCTTTCCAAAGAGCCATGAACAGACTTTCTACTCCCAATGAGACAAGAGATATCAAGCCGCAAATACGTCCGGCGCGCGTCTATTCTCCGCGCGCAACACATTTAAAAAAAATCGTAGCGTGAAAACCGTGGGTTCGATCCGCGTGCCGCTTAAAGGCGATTACAGGGGAGATGCAGCCCTTTCCAAAGAGCCATGAAAAGACTTTCTACTCCCAAGGAGACAAGAGATATTAAGCCGAAATGACGTCCGACGCGCGCATTTCCTCCGCCGCGCACCACATTTAAAAAAATCATAGCGTGAAAACCGTGGGTTCGATCCGCGTGCCGCTCGAAGGCGATTACAGGGGAGATGCAGCCCTTTCCAAAGAGGCATGAACAGACTTCCTACTCCCAAGGAGCCCAAAGATATTAAGCCGCAAATACGTCCTACGCGCGTCTTTTCTACACCGCGCACCACATTTAAAAAATCGTATCGGAAGAATGGTGGGTCCAATCCGCGTGCCGCTTAAAGGCGATTACAAGGGAGATGCAAACCTTTCCAAAGAGCCATGAAAAGACTTTCTACTCCCAAGGAGACAATAGATATTAAGCCGAAATGACGTCCGACGCGCGCATTTTCTCCGCCGCGCACCACATTTAAAAAAATCATAGCGTGAAAACCGTGGGTTCGATCCGCGTGCCGCTCGAAGGCGATTACAGGGGAGATGCAGCCCTTTCCAAAGAGCCATGAACAGACTTCCTACTCCCAAGGAGACAAGAGATATTAAGCAGCAATGATGTCCGACACGCGCATTTTCTCCGCCGCGCACCACATTTAAAAAATCTTAGCGTGAGAACGGTGGGTCCGATCCGCGTGCCGCTTAAAGGCGATTACAGGGGAGATGCAGCCCTTTCCAAAGAGCCATGAAAAGACTTTCTACTCCCAAGGAGACAAGAGATATTAAGCCGAAATGACGTCCGACGCGCGCATTTTCTCCGCCGCGCACCACATTTAAAAAAATCATAGCGTGAAAACCGTGGGTTCGATCCGCGTGCCGCTCGAAGGCGATTACAGGGGAGATGCAGCCCTTTCCAAAGATCCATGAACAGACTTCCTACTCCCAAGGAGACAAGAGATATTAACATATAAAGCGTTACGCTCCAGTCGGATGAGCGAGAAACGCTTGAGCAGTTGCAACGAATTGGAGGAGAAAGTTTAAACAAACGCGCTGACTTTGAACGCTCACATCTAGGTCTGGCCAAGTCCAAATGGCGTGCAACTCGGTGCGCATCACCTCCATGACTGTCCCTAACGAACGCCACCTGCCACGCTTTTGGCCCGTCCCTGGCGGCTTTAAAAAATCGTAGCGTGATAACCGTGGGTCCAATCCGCTTGAAGCTCGAAGGCGATTAGAGGGGAGATGCAGCCCTTTCCAAAGAGCCATGAACAGACTTCCTACTCCCAAGGAGACAAGAGATATTAAGCCGAAATGACGTCCGACGCGCGCATTTCCTCCGCCGCGCACCACATTTAAAAAAATCATAGCGTGAAAACCGTGGGTTCGATCCGCGTGCCGCTTGAAGGCGATTACAGGGGAGATGCATCCCTTTCAAAAGAGCCATGAACAGACTTTCTACTCCCAAGGAGTCAAGAGATATTACGCGCATTTTCTCCGACGCGCACCACGTTTAAAAAATCGTAGCGTGAGAACGGTGGGTCCGATCCGCGTGCCGCTCGAAGGCGATTACAGGGGAGATGCATCCCTTTCAAAAGAGCCATGAACAGACTTTCTACTCCCAAGGAGACCAGAGATATTAACAGATAAAGCGTTACGCTCCAGTCGGATGAGCGAGAAACGCTTGTACAATTGCAACTAATTGGAGGAGAAAGTTTAAACAAACGCGCTGACGTTGAAGGCTCACATCTAGGCCGGGCCAGGTCCAAATGGCCTGCAACTCGGTCCGCATCACGTCCATGACTTTTCCTAACGAACGCCACCTGCCAAGCTTTCGGCCCGTCCCTGTCGGCATTAAAAAATCGTAGCGTGATAACGATGGTTCCGATCCGCGTGCCGCGCGAAGGCGATTACAGGGGAGATGCAGCCCTTTCCAAAGAGCCATGAACAGACTTTCTACTCCCAAGGAGCCCAAAGATATTAAGCCGCAAATAAGTCCTACGCGTGTCTTTTCTACGCCTCGCACCACATTTAAAAAATCGTAGCGTAAGAACGGTGGGTCCGATCCGCATGCCGCTTAAAGGCGATTACAGGGGAGATGCAACCCTTTCCAAAGAACCATGAAAAGACTTTCTACTCCCAAGGAGACAAGAGATATTACGCGCATTTTCTCCGACGCGCACCACGTTTAAAAAATCGTAGCGTGAGAACGGTTGGTCCGATCCGCGTGCCGCTTAAAGGCGATTACAGGGGAGATGCATCCCTTTCCAAAGAGCCATGAACAGACTTTCTACTCCCAAGGAGACAAGAGATATTAAGCCGCAATGACGTCCGACGCGCGCATTTTCTCCGACGCGCAACACATTTAAAAAAATCATAGCGTGAAAACCGTGGGTTCGATCTGCGTGCCGCTCGAAGGCGATTACAGGGGAGATGCATCCCTTTCCAAAGAGCCATGAACAGACTTTCTACTCCCAAGGAGACAAGAGATATTAAGCCGCAATGACGTCCGACGCGCGCATTTTCTCCGCCGCGCAGCACATTTAAAAAAATCATAGCGTGAAAACCGTGGGTTCGATCCGCGTGCCGCTCGAAGGCGATTACAGGGGAGATGGAGCCCTTTCCAAAGAGGCATGAACAGACTTCCTACTCCCAAGGAGCCCAAAGATATTAAGCCGCAAATACGTCCTACGCGCGTCTTTTCTACGCCGCGCACCACATTTAAAAAATCGTAGCGTAAGAACGGTGGGTCCGATCCGCGTGCCGCTTAAAGGCGATTACAAGGGAGATGCAAACCTTTCCAAAGAGCCATGAAAAGACTTTCTACTCCCAAGGAGACAAGAGATATTAAGCCGCAATGACGTTCGACGCGCGCATTTTCTCCGACGCGCAACACATTTAAAAAAATCATAGCGTGAAAACCGTGGGTTCGATCCGCGTGCCGCTCGAAGGCGATTACAGGGGAGATGCAGCCCTTTCCAAAGAGCCATGAAAAGACTTTCTACTCCCAATGAGACAAGAGATATCAAGCCGCAAATACGTCCGGCGCGCGTCTATTCTCCGCGCGCAACACATTTAAAAAAAATCGTAGCGTGAAAACCGTGGGTTCGATCCGCGTGCCGCTTAAAGGCGATTACAGGGGAGATGCAGCCCTTTCCAAAGAGCCATGAAAAGACTTTCTACTCCCAAGGAGACAAGAGATATTAAGCCGAAATGACGTCCGACGCGCGCATTTCCTCCGCCGCGCACCACATTTAAAAAAATCATAGCGTGAAAACCGTGGGTTCGATCCGCGTGCCGCTCGAAGGCGATTACAGGGGAGATGCAGCCCTTTCCAAAGAGGCATGAACAGACTTCCTACTCCCAAGGAGCCCAAAGATATTAAGCCGCAAATACGTCCTACGCGCGTCTTTTCTACGCCGCGCACCACATTTAAAAAATCGTATCGGAAGAACGGTGGGTCCAATCCGCGTGCCGCTTAAAGGCGCTTACAAGGGAGATGCAAACCTTTCCAAAGAGCCATGAAAAGACTTTCTACTCCCAAGGAGACAATAGATATTAAGCCGAAATGACGTCCGACGCGCGCATTTTCTCCGCCGCGCACCACATTTAAAAAAATCATAGCGTGAAAACCGTGGGTTCGATCCGCGTGCCGCTCGAAGGAGATTACAGCGGAGATGCAGCCCTTTCCAAAGAGCCATGAAAAGACTTTCTACTCCCAAGGAGACAAGAGATATTAAGCCGAAATGACATCCGACGCGCGCATTTCCTCCGTCGCGCACCACATTTAAAAAAATCATAGCGTGAAAACCGTGGGTTCGATCCGCGTGCCGCTCGAAGGCGATTACAGGGGAGATGCAGCCCTTTCCAAAGAGCCATGAACAGACTTTCTACTCCCAATGAGACAAGAGATATCAAGCCGCAAATACGTCCGGCGCGCGTCTATTCTCCGCCGCGCAACACATTTAAAAAAAATCGTAGCGTGAAAACCGTGGGTTCGATCCGCGTGCCGCTTAAAGGCGATTACAGGGGAGATGCAGCCCTTTCCAAAGAGCCATGAAAAGACTTTCTACTCCCAAGGAGACAAGAGATATTAAGCCGAAATGACGTCCGACGCGCGCATTTCCTCCGCCGCGCACCACATTTAAAAAAATCATAGCGTGAAAACCGTGGGTTCGATCCGCGTGCCGCTCGAAGGCGATTACAGGGGAGATGCAGCCCTTTCCAAAGAGGCATGAACAGACTTCCTACTCCCAAGGAGCCCAAAGATATTAAGCCGCAAATACGTCCTACGCGCGTCTTTTCTACGCCGCGCACCACATTTAAAAAATCGTATCGGAAGAATGGTGGATCCAATCCGCGTGCCGCTTAAAGGCGATTACAAGGGAGATGCAAACCTTTCCAAAGAGCCATGAAAAGACTTTCTACTCCCAAGGAGACAATAGATATTAAGCCGAAATGACGTCCGACGCGCGCATTTTCTCCGCCGCGCACCACATTTAAAAAAATCATAGCGTGAAAACCGTGGGTTCGATCCGCGTGCCGCTCGAAGGCGATTACAGCGGAGATGCAGCCCTTTCCAAAGAGCCATGAAAAGACTTTCTACTCCCAAGGAGACAAGAGATATTAAGCCGAAATGACGTCCGACGCGCGCATTTCCTCCGCCGCGCACCACATTTAAAAAAATCATAGCGTGAAAACCGTGGGTTCGATCCGCGTGCCGCTCGAAGGCGATTACAGGGGAGATGCAGCCCTTTCCAAAGAGCCATGAACAGACTTTCTACACCCAATGAGACAAGAGATATTAAGCCGCAAATACGTCCGGCGCGCGTCTTTTCTCCGCCGAGCAACACATTTAAAAAAAATCGTAGCGTGAAAAACGTGGGTTCGATCCGCGTGCCGCTCGAAGGCGATTACAGGGGAGATGCATCCCTTTCAAAAGAGCCATGAACAGACTTTCTACTCCCAAGGAGACCAGAAATATTAACATATAAAGCGTTACGCTCCAGTCGGATGAACGAGAAACGCTTGTACAATTGCAACGAATTGGAGGAGAAAGTTTAAACAAACGCGCTGACTTTGAACGCTCACATCTAGGCCGGGCCAACTCCAAATGGCGTGCAACTCGGTGCGCATCACCTCCATGACTGTCCCTAACGAACGCCACCTGCCACGCTTTCGGCCTATCCCTGGCGGCATTAAAAAATCGTAGCGTGATAACGATGGTTCCGATGCGCGTGCCGCTCGAAGGCGATTACAGGGGAGATACAGCCCTTTCCAAAGAGCCATGAACAGACTTTCTACTCCCAAGGAGACAAGAGATATTACGCGCATTTTCTCCGACGCGCACCACGTTTAAAAAATCGTAGCGTGAGAACGGTGGGTCCGATCCGCGTGCCGCTTAAAGGCGATTACAGGGGAGATGCATCCCTTTCCAAAGAGCCATGAACAGACTTTCTACTCCCAAGGAGCCCAAAGATATTAAGCCGCAAATACGTCCTACGCGCGTCTTTTCTACGCCGCGCACCACATTTAAAAAATCTTAGCGTGAGAACGGTGGGTCCGATCCGCGTGCCGCTTAAAGGCGATTACAAGGGAAATGCAGCCCTTTCCAAAGAGCCATGAAAAGACTTTCTACTCCCAAGGAGACAAGAGATATTAAGCCGAAATGACGTCCGACGCGCGCATTTTCTCTGCCGCGCAACACATTTTAAAAAATCATAGCGTGAAAACCGTGGGTTCGATCCGCGTGCCGCTCGAAGGCGATTACAGGGGAGATGCAGCCCTTTCCAAAGAGCCATGAACAGACTTCCTACTCCCAACGAGACAAGAGATATTAAGCCGCAATGACGTCCGACGCGCGCATTTATTGCGCCGCGCACCACATTTAAAAAATCGTAGCGTGAGAACGGTGGGTCCGATCCGCGTGCCGCTTAAAGGCGATTACAGGGGAGATGCAGCCCTTTCCAAAGAGCCATGAACAGACTTTCTACTCCCAAGGAGACAAGAGATATTAAGCCGCAATGACGTCCGACGCGCGCA
The DNA here is from genome assembly GCF_041902795.1 of Electrophorus electricus. Classification (NCBI taxonomy): domain Eukaryota; kingdom Metazoa; phylum Chordata; class Actinopteri; order Gymnotiformes; family Gymnotidae; genus Electrophorus; species Electrophorus electricus. Next base: position 24,717,571 of record NC_137505.1, on the reverse strand, counting down.
TTTTCTCCGCCGCGCACCACATTTAAAAAAATCATAGCGTGAAAACCGTGGGTTCCATCCGCGTGCCGCTCGAAGGCGATTACAAGGGAGATGCAGCCCTTTCCAACGAGCCATGAACAGACTTTCTACTCCCAATGAGACAAGAGATATTAAGCCGAAATGACGTCCGACGCGCGCATTTTCTCCGCCGCGCACCACATTTAAAAAAATCATAGCGTGAAAACCGTGGGTTCGATCCGCGTGCCGCTCGAAGGCGATTACAGGGGAGATGCAGCCCTTTCCAAAGAGCCATGAACAGACTTTCTACTCCCAAGGAGACCAGAAATATTAACATATAAAGCGTTACGCTCCAGTCGGATGAGCGAGAAACGCTTGTACAATTGCAACGAATTGGAGGAAAAAGTTAAAACAAACGCGCTGAATTTGAACGCTCACATCTAGGCCGGGCCAGGTCCAAATGGCCTGCAACTCGGTGGGCATCACCTCCATGACTGTCCCTAACGAACGCCACCTGCCACGCTTTCGGCCCGTCCCTAGAGGCATTAAAAAATCGTAGCGTGATAACGATGGTTCCGATCCGAGTGCCGCTCGAAGGCGATTACAGTGGAGATGCAGCCCTTTCCAAAGAGCCATGAACAGACTTTCTATTCCCAAGGAGACAAGAGATATTAAGCCGCAATGACGTCCGACGCGCGCATTTTCTCCGCTGCGCAGCACATTTTAAAAAATCATAGCGTGAAAACCGTGGGTTCGATCCGCGTGCCGCTCGAAGGCGATTACAGGGGAGATGCAGCCCTTTCCAAAGAGGCATGAACAGACTTCCTACTCCCAAGGAGCCCAAAGATATTAAGCCGCAAATACGTCCTACGCGCGTCTTTTCTACGCCGCGCACCACATTTAAAAAATCGTATCGGAAGAATGGTGGGTCCAATCCGCGTGCCGCTTAAAGGCGATTACAAGGGAGATGCAAACCTTTCCAAAGAGCCATGAAAAGACTTTCTACTCCCAAGGAGACAATAGATATTAAGCCGAAATGACGTCCGACGCGCGCATTTTCTCCGCCGCGCACCACATTTAAAAAAATCATAGCGTGAAAACCGTGGGTTCGATCCGCGTGCCGCTCGAAGGCGATTACAGCGGAGATGCAGCCCTTTCCAAAGGGCCATGAAAAGACTTTCTACTCCCAAGGAGACAAGAGATATTAAGCCGAAATGACGTCCGACGCGCGCATTTCCTCCGCCGCGCACCACATTTAAAAAAATCATAGCGTGAAAACCGTGGGTTCGATCCGCGTGCCGCTCGAAGGCGATTACAGGGGAGATGCAGCCCTTTCCAAAGAGCCATGAAAAGACTTTCTACTCCCAAGGAGACAAGAGATATTAAGCCGAAATGACGTCCGACGCGCGCATTTCCTCCGCCGCGCACCACATTTAAAAAAATCATAGCGTGAAAACCGTGGGTTCGATCCGCGTGCCGCTCGAAGGCGATTACAGGGGAGATGCAGCCCTTTCCAAAGAGGCATGAACAGACTTCCTACTCCCAAGGAGCCCAAAGATATTAAGCCGCAAATACGTCCTACGCGCGTCTTTTCTACGCCGCGCACCACATTTAAAAAATCGTATCGGAAGAACGGTGGGTCCAATCCGCGTGCCGCTTAAAGGCGATTACAAGGGAGATGCAAACCTTTCCAAAGAGCCATGAAAAGACTTTCTACTCCCAAGGAGACAATAGATATTAAGCCGAAATGTCGTCCGACGCGCGCATTTTCTCCGACGCGCACCACATTTAAAAAAATCATAGCGTGAAAACCGTGGGTTCGATCCGCGTGCCGCTCGAAGGCGATTACAGCGGAGATGCAGCCCTTTCCAAAGAGCCATGAAAAGACTTTCTACTCCCAAGGAGACAAGAGATATTAAGCCGAAATGACGTCCGACGCGCGCATTTCCTCCGCCGCGCACCACATTTAAAAAAATCATAGCGTGAAAACCGTGGGTTCGATCCGCGTGCCGCTCGAAGGCGATTACAGGGGAGATGCAGCCCTTTCCAAAGAGCCATGAACAGACTTTCTACTCCCAAGGAGACCAGAAATATTAACTTATAAAGCGTTACGCTCCAGTCGGAAGAACGAGAAACGCTTGTACAATTGCAACGAATTGGAGGAGAAAGTTTAAACAAACGCGCTGACTTTGAACGCTCACATCTAGGCCGGGCCAACTCCAAATGGCGTGCAACTCGGTGTGCATCACCTCCATGACTGTCCCTAACGAACGCCACCTGCCACGCTTTCGGCCTATCCCTGGCGGCATTAAAAAATCGTAGCGTGATAACGATGGTTCCGATGCGCGTGCCGCTCGAAGGCGATTACAGGGGAGATACAGCCCTTTCCAAAGAGCCATGAACAGACTTTCTACTCCCAAGGAGACAAGAGATATTACGCGCATTTTCTCCGACGCGCACCACGTTTAAAAAATCGTAGCGTGAGAACGGTGGGTCCGATCCGCGTGCCGCTTAAAGGCGATTACAGGGGAGATGCAACCCTTTCCAAAGAGGCATGAAGAGACTTCCTACTCCCAAGGAGACAAGAGATATTAAGCCGCAATGACGTCCGACGCGCGCATTTTCTCCGCCGCGCAGCACATTTAAAAAAATCATAGCGTGAAAACCGTGGGTTCGATCCGCGTGCCGCTCGAAGGCGATTACAGGGGAGATGGAGCCCTTTCCAAAGAGGCATGAACAGACTTCCTACTCCCAAGGAGCCCAAAGATATTAAGCCGCAAATACGTCCTACGCGCGTCTTTTCTACGCCGCGCACCACATTTAAAAAATCGTAGCGTAAGAACGGTGGGTCCGATCCGCGTGCCGCTTAAAGGCGATTACAGGGGAGATGCAAACCTTTCCAAAGAGCCATGAAAAGACTTTCTACTCCCAAGGAGACAAGAGATATTAAGCCGCAATGACGTCCGACGTGCGCATTTTCTCCGACGCGCAACACATTTAAAAAAATCATAGCGTGAAAACCGTGGGTTCGATCCGCATGCCGCTCGAAGGCGATTACAGGGGAGATGCAGCCCTTTCCAAAGAGCCATGAACAGACTTTCTACTCCCAATGAGACAAGAGATATCAAGCCGCAAATACGTCCGGCGCGCGTCTATTCTCCGCCGCGCAACACATTTAAAAAAATCGTAGCGTGAAAACCGTGGGTTCGATCCGCGTGCCGCTTAAAGGCGATTACAGGGGAGATGCAGCCCTTTCCAAAGAGCCATGAACAGACTTTCTACTCCCAAGGAGACCAGAAATATTAACTTATAAAGCGTTACGCTCCAGTCGGATGAACGAGAAACGCTTGTACAATTGCAACGAATTGGAGGAGAAAGTTTATACAAACGCGCTGACTTTGAACGCTCACATCTAGGCCGGGCCAACTCCAAATGGCGTGCAACTCGGTGTGCATCACCTCCATGACTGTCCCTAACGAACGCCACCTGCCACGCTTTCGGCCTATCCCTGGCGGCATTAAAAAATCGTAGCGTGATAACGATGGTTCCGATGCGCGTGCCGCTCGAAGGCGATTACAGGGGAGATACAGCCCTTTCCAAAGAGCCATGAACAGACTTTCTACTCCCAAGGAGACAAGAGATATTACGCGCATTTTCTCCGACGCGCACCACGTTTAAAAAATCGTAGCGTGAGAACGGTGGGTCCGATCCGCGTGCCGCTTAAAGGCGATTACAGGGGAGATGCAACCCTTTCCAAAGAGGCATGAACAGACTTCCTACTCCCAAGGAGACAAGAGATATTAAGCCGCAATGACGTCCGACGCGCGCATTTTCTCCGCCGCGCACCACATTTAAAAAAATCATAGCGTGAAAACCGTGGGTTCGATCCGCGTGCCGCTCGAAGGCTATTACAGGGGAGATGCAGCCCTTTCCAAAGAGCCATGAACAGACTTTCTACTCCAAATGAGACAAGAGATATCAAGCCGCAAATACGTCCGGCGCGCGTCTATTCTCCGCCGCGCAACACATTTAAAAAAATCGTAGCGTGAAAACCGTGGGTTCGATCCGCGTGCCGCTTAAAGGCGATTACAGGGGAGATGCAGCCCATTCCAAAGAGCCATGAAAAGACTTTCTACTCCCAAGGAGACAAGAGATATTAAGCCGCAATGACGTCCGACGCGCGCATTTTCTCCGACGCGCAACACATTTAAAAAAATCATAGCGTGAAAACCGTGGGTTCGATCCGCGTGCCGCTCGAAGGCGATTACAGGGGAGATGCAGCCCTTTCCAAAGAGCCATGAACAGACTTTCTACTCCCAATGAGACAAGAGATATCAAGCCGCAAATACGTCCGGCGCGCGTCTATTCTCCGCCGCGCAACACATTTAAAAAAATCGTAGCGTGAAAACCGTGGGTCCGATCCGCGTGCCGCTTAAAGGCGATTACAGGGGAGATGCAGCCCATTCCAAAGAGCCATGAAAAGACTTTCTACTCCCAAGGAGACAAGAGATATTAAGCCGAAATGACGTCCGACGCGCGCATTTCCTCCGCCGCGCACCACATTTAAAAAAATCATAGCGTGAAAACCGTGGGTTCGATCCGCGTGCCGCTCGAAGGCGATTACAGGGGAGATGCAGCCCTTTCCAAAGAGGCATGAACAGACTTCCTACTCCCAAGGAGCCCAAAGATATTAACCCGCAAATACGTCCTACGCGCGTCTTTTCTACGCCGTGCACCACATTTAAAAAATCGTATCGGAAGAACGGTGGGTCCAATCCGCGTGCCGCTTAAAGGCGATTACAAGGGAGATGCAAACCTTTCCAAAGAGCCATGAAAAGACTTTCTACTCCCAAGGAGACAATAGATATTAAGCCGAAATGACGTCCGACGCGCGCATTTTCTCCGCCGTGCACCACATTTAAAAAAATCATAGCGTGAAAACCGTGGGTTCGATCCGCGTGCCGCTCGAAGGCGATTACAGCGGAGATGCAGCCCTTTCCAAAGAGCCATGAACAGACTTCCTACTCCCAAGGAGCCCAAAGATATTAAGCCGCAAATACGTCCTACGCGCGTCTTTTCTACGCCGCGCACCACATTTAAAAAATCGTATCGGAAGAACGGTGGGTCCAATCCGCGTGCCGCTTAAAGGCGATTACAAGGGAGATGCAAACCTTTCCAAAGAGCCATGAAAAGACTTTCTATTCCCAAGGAGACAATAGATATTAAGCCGAAATGACGTCCGACGCGCGCATTTTCTCCGACGCGCACCACATTTAAAAAAATCATAGCGTGAAAACCGTGGGTTCGATCCGCGTGCCGCTCGAAGGCGATTACAGCGGAGATGCAGCCCTTTCCAAAGAGCCATGAAAAGACTTTCTACTCCCAATGAGACAAGAGATATTAAGCCGCAAATACGTCCGGCGCGCGTCTTTTCTCCGCCGCGCAACACATTTAAAAAAAATCATAGCGTGAAAACCGTGGGTTCGATCCGCGTGCCGCTCGAAGGCGATTACAGGTGAGATGCAGCCCTTTCCAAAGAGCCATGAACAGACTTTCTACACCCAATGAGACAAGAGATATTAAGCCGCAAATACGTCCGGCGCGCGTCTTTTCTCCGCCGCGCAACACATTTAAAAAAAATCGTAGCGTGAAAACTGTGGGTTCGATCCGCGTGCCGCTCGAAGGCGATTACAGGGGAGATGCAGCCCTTTCCAAAGAGCCATGAACAGACTTTCTACTCCCAATGAGACAAGAGATATCAAGCCGCAAATACGTCCGGCGCGCGTCTATTCTCCGCCGCGCAACATATTTAAAAAAAATCGTAGCGTGAAAACCGTGGGTTCGATCCGCGTGCCGCTTAAAGGCGATTACAGGGGAGATGCAGCCCTTTCCAAAGAGCCATGAAAAGACTTTCTACTCCCAAGGAGACAAGAGATATTAAGCCGAAATGACGTCCGACGCGCGCATTTCCTCCGCCGCGCACCACATTTAAAAAAATCATAGCGTGAAAACCGTGGGTTCGATCCGCGTGCCGCTCGAAGGCGATTACAGGGGAGATGCAGCCCGTTCCAAAGAGGCATGAACAGACTTCCTACTCCCAAGGAGCCCAAAGATATTAAGCCGCAAATACGTCCTACGCGCGTCTTTTCTACGCCGCGCACCACATTTAAAAAATCGTAGCGTAAGAACGGTGGGTCCGATCCGCGTGCCGCTTAAAGGCGATTACAGGGGAGATGCAAACCTTTCCAAAGAGCCATGAAAAGACTTTCTACTCCCAAGGAGACAAGAGATATTAAGCCGCAATGACGTCCGACGCGCGCATTTTCTCCGACGCGCAACACATTTAAAAAAATCATAGCGTGAAAACCGTGGGTTCGATCCGCGTGCCGCTCGAAGGCGATTACAGGGGAGATGCAGCCCTTTCCAAAGAGCCATGAACAGACTTTCTACTCCCAATGAGACAAGAGATATCAAGCCGCAAATACGTCCGGCGCGCGTCTATTCTCCGCCGCGCAACACATTTTTAAAAAATCGTAACGTGAAAACCGTGGGTTCGATCCGCGTGCCGCTTAAAGGCGATTACAGGGGAGATGCAGCCCTTTCCAAAGAGCCATGAAAAGACTTTCTACTCCCAAGGAGACAAGAGATATTAAGCCGAAATGACGTCCGACGCGCGCATTTCCTCCGCCGCGCACCACATTTAAAAAAATCATAGCGTGAAAACCGTGGGTTCGATCCGCGTGCCGCTCGAAGGCGATTACAGGGGAGATGCAGCCCTTTCCAAAGAGGCATGAACAGACTTCCTACTCCCAAGGAGCCCAAAGATATTAAGCCGCAAATACGTCCTACGCGCGGCTTTTCTACGCCGCGCACCACATTTAAAAAATCGTATCGGAAGAACGGTGGGTCCAATCCGCGTGCCGCTTAAAGGCGATTACAAGGGAGATGCAAACCTTTCCAAAGAGCCATGAAAAGACTTTCTACTCCCAAGGAGACAATAGATATTAAGCCGAAATGACGTCCGACGCGCGCATTTCCTCCGCCGCGCACCACATTTAAAAAAATCATAGCGTGAAAACCGTGGGTTCGATCCGCGTGCCGCTCGAAGGCGATTACAGCGGAGATGCAGCCCTTTCCAAAGAGCCATGAACAGATTTTCTACACCCAATGAGACAAGAGATATTAAGCCGAAATGACGTCCGACGCGCGCATTTCCTCCGCCGCGCACCACATTTAAAAAAATCATAGCGTGAAAACCGTGGGTTCGATCCGCGTGCCGCTCGAAGGCGATTACAGCGGAGATGCAGCCCTTTCCAAAGAGCCATGAAAAGACTTTCTACTCCCAAGGAGACAAGAGATATTAAGCCGAAATGACGTCCGACGCGCGCATTTCCTCCGCCGCGCACCACATTTAAAAAAATCATAGCGTGAAAACCGTGGGTTCGATCCGCGTGCCGCTCGAAGGCGATTACAGGGGAGATGCAGCCCTTTCCAGACAGCCATGAACAGACTTTCTACACCCAATGAGACAAGAGATATTAAGCCGCAAATACGTCCGGCGCGCGTCTTTTCTCCGCCGCGCAACACATTTAAAAAAAATCGTAGCGTGAAAACCGTGGGTTCGATCCGCGTGCCGCTTAAAGGCGATTACAGGGGAGATGCAGCCCTTTCCAAAGAGCCATGAAAAGACTTTCTACTCCCAAGGAGACAAGAGATATTAAGCCGAAATGACGTCCGACGCGCGCATTTCCTACGCCGCGCACCACATTTAAAAAAATCATAGCGTGAAAACCGTGGGTTCGATCCGCGTGCCGCTCAAAGGCGATTACAGGGGAGATGCAGCCCTTTCCAAAGAGGCATGAACAGACTTCCTACTCCCAAGGAGCCCAAAGATATTAAGCCGCAAATACGTCCTACGCGCGTCTTTTCTACGCCGCGCACCACATTTAAAAAATCGTATCGGAAGAACGGTGGGTCCAATCCGCGTGCCGCTTAAAGGCGATTACAAGGGAGATGCAAACCTTTCCAAAGAGCCATGAAAAGACTTTCTACTCCCAAGGAGACAATAGATATTAAGCCGAAATGACGTCCGACGCGCGCATTTTCTCCGCCGCGCACCACATTTAAAAAAATCATAGCGTGAAAACCGTGGGTTCGATCCGCGTGCCGCTCGAAGGCGATTACAGCGGAGATGCAGCCCTTTCCAAAGAGCCATGAAAAGACTTTCTACTCCCAAGGAGACAAGAGATATTAAGCCGAAATGACGTCCGACGCGCGCATTTCCTCCGCCGCGCAACACATTTAAAAAAATCATAGCGTGAAAACCGTGGGTTCTATCCGCGTGCCGCTCGAAGGCGATTACAGGGGAGATGCAGCCCTTTCAAAAGAGCCATGAACAGACTTTCTACACCCAATGAGACAAGAGATATTAAGCCGCAAATACGTCCGGCGCGCGTCTTTTCTCCGCCGCGCAACACATTTAAAAAAAATCGTAGCGTGAAAAACGTGGGTTCGATCCGCGTGCCGCTCGAAGGCGATTACAGGGGAGATGCATCCCTTTCAAAAGAGCCATGAACAGACTTTCTACTCCCAAGGAGACCAGAAATATTAACATATAAAGCGTTACGCTCCAGTCGGATGAACGAGAAACGCTTGTACAATTGCAACGAATTGGAGGAGAAAGTTTAAACAAACGCGCTGACTTTGAACGCTCACATCTAGGCCGGGCCAACTCCAAATGGCGTGCAACTCGGTGCGCATCACCTCCATGACTGTCCCTAACGAACGCCACCTGCCACGCTTTCGGCCCGTCCCTGGCGGCATTAAAAAATCGTAGCGTGATAACGATGGTTCCGATGCGCGTGCCGCTCAAAGGCGATTACAGGGGAGATACAGCCCTTTCCAAAGAGCCATGAACAGACTTTCTACTCCCAAGGAGACAAGAGATATTAAGCCGAAATGACGTCCGACGCGCGCATTTCCTCCGCCGCGCACCACATTTAAAAAAATCATAGCGTGAAAACCGTGGGTTCGATCCGCGTGCCGCTCGAAGGCGATTACAGGGGAGATGCAGCCCTTTCCAATGAGCCATGAACAGACTTTCTACACCCAATGAGACAAGAGATATTAAGCCGCAAATACGTCCGGCGCGCGTCTTTTCTCCGACGCGCAACACATTTAAAAAATCGTATCGGAAGAACGGTGGGTCCAATCCGCGTGCCGCTTAAAGGCGATTACAAGGGAGATGCAAACCTTTCCAAAGAGCCATGAAAAGACTTTCTACTCCCAAGGAGACAATAGATATTAAGCCGAAATGACGTCCGACGCGCGCATTTTCTCCGCCGCGCACCACATTTAAAAAAATCATAGCGTGAAAACCGTGGGTTCGATCCGCGTGCCGCTCGAAGGCGATTACAGGGGAGATGCAGCCCTTTCAAAAGAGCCATGAACAGACTTTCTACTCCCAAGGAGACAAGAGATATTAAGCCGCAAATACGTCCGGCGCGCGTCTTTTCTCCGCCGCGCAACACATTTAAAAAAAATCGTAGCGTGAAAAACGTGGGTTCGATCCGCGTGCCGCTCGAAGGCGATTACAGGGGAGATGCATCCCTTTCAAAAGAGCCATGAACAGACTTTCTACTCCCAAGGAGACCAGAAATATTAACATATAAAGCGTTACGCTCCAGTCGGATGAACGAGAAACGCTTGTACAATTGCAACGAATTGGAGGAGAAAGTTTAAACAAACGCGCTGACTTTGAACGCTCACATCTAGGCCGGGCCAACTCCAAATGGCGTGCAACTCGGTGCGCATCACCTCCATGACTGTCCCTAACGAACGCCACCTGCCACGCTTTCGGCCCGTCCCTGGCGGCATTAAAAAATCGTAGCGTGATAACGATGGTTCCGATGCGCGTGCCGCTCGAAGGCGATTACAGGGGAGATACAGCCCTTTCCAAAGAGCCATGAACAGACTTTCTACTCCCAAGGAGACAAGAGATATTAAGCCGAAATGACGTCCGACGCGCGCATTTCCTCCGCCGCGCACCACATTTAAAAAAATCATAGCGTGAAAACCGTGGGTTCGATCCGCGTGCCGCTCGAAGGCGATTACAGGGGAGATGCAGCCCTTTCCAAAGAGCCATGAAAAGACTTTCTACTCCCAAGGAGACAAGAGATATTAAGCCGAAATGACGTCCGACGCGCGCATTTCCTCCGCCGCGCACCACATTTAAAAAAATCATAGCGTGAAAACCGTGGGTTCGATCCGCGTGCCGCTCGAAGGCGATTACAGGGGAGATGCAGCCCTTTCCAAAGAGCCATGAACAGACTTTCTACACCCAATGAGACAAGAGATATTAAGCCGCAAATACGTCCGGCGCGCGTCTTTTCTCCGCCGCGCAACACATTTAAAAAAAATCGTAGCGTGAAAACCGTGGGTTCGATCCGCGTGCCGCTTAAAGGCGATTACAGGGGAGATGCAGCCCTTTCCAAAGAGCCATGAAAAGACTTTCTACTCCCAAGGAGACAAGAGATATTAAGCCGAAATGACGTCCGACGCGCGCATTTCCTACGCCGCGCACCACATTTAAAAAAATCATAGCGTGAAAACCGTGGGTTCGATCCGCGTGCCGCTCAAAGGCGATTACAGGGGAGATGCAGCCCTTTCCAAAGAGGCATGAACAGACTTCCTACTCCCAAGGAGCCCAAAGATATTAAGCCGCAAATACGTCCTACGCGCGTCTTTTCTACGCCACGCACCACATTTAAAAAATCGTATCGGAAGAACGGTGGGTCCAATCCGCGTGCCGCTTAAAGGCGATTACAAGGGAGATGCAAACCTTTCCAAAGAGCCATGAAAAGACTTTCTACTCCCAAGGAGACAATAGATATTAAGCCGAAATGACGTCCGACGCGCGCATTTTCTCCGCCGCGCACCACATTTAAAAAAATCATAGCGTGAAAACCGTGGGTTCGATCCGCGTGCCGCTCGAAGGCGATTACAGCGGAGATGCAGCCCTTTCCAAAGAGCCATGAAAAGACTTTCTACTCCCAAGGAGACAAGAGATATTAAGCCGAAATGACGTCCGACGCGCGCATTTCCTCCGCCGCGCACCACATTTAAAAAAATCATAGCGTGAAAACCGTGGGTTCGATCCGCGTGCCGCTCGAAGGCGATTACAGGGGAGATGCAGCCCTTTCAAAAGAGCCATGAACAGACTTTCTACACCCAATGAGACAAGAGATATTAAGCCGCAAATACGTCCGGCGCGCGTCTTTTCTCCGCCGCGCAACACATTTAAAAAAAATCGTAGCGTGAAAAACGTGGGTTCGATCCGCGTGCCGCTCGAAGGCGATTACAGGGGAGATGCATCCCTTTCAAAAGAGCCATGAACAGACTTTCTACTCCCAAGGAGACCAGAAATATTAACATATAAAGCGTTACGCTCCAGTCGGATGAACGAGAAACGCTTGTACAATTGCAACGAATTGGAGGAGAAAGTTTAAACAAACGCGCTGACTTTGAACGCTCACATCTAGGCCGGGCCAACTCCAAATGGCGTGCAACTCGGTGCGCATCACCTCCATGACTGTCCCTAACGAACGCCACCTGCCACGCTTTCGGCCCGTCCCTGGCGGCATTAAAAAATCGTAGCGTGATAACCATGGTTCCGATGCGCGTGCCGCTCAAAGGCGATTACAGGGGAGATACAGCCCTTTCCAAAGAGCCATGAACAGACTTTCTACTCCCAAGGAGACAAGAGATATTAAGCCGAAATGACGTCCGACGCGCGCATTTCCTCCGCCGCGCACCACATTTAAAAAAATCATAGCGTGAAAACCGTGGGTTCGATCCGCGTGCCGCTCGAAGGCTATTACAGCGGAGATGCAGCCCTTTCCAAAGAGCCATGAAAAGACTTTCTACTCCCAAGGAGACAAGAGATATTAAGCCGAAATGACGTCCGACGCGCGCATTTCCTCCGCCGCGCACCACATTTTAAAAAATCATAGCGTGAAAACCGTGGGTTCGATCCGTGTGCCGCTCGAAGGCGATTACAGGGGAGATGCAGCCCTTTCCAATGAGCCATGAACAGACTTTCTACACCCAATGAGACAAGAGATATTAAGCCGCAAATACGTCCGGCGCGCGTCTTTTCTCCGACGCGCAACACATTTAAAAAATCGTATCGGAAGAACGGTGGGTCCAATCCGCGTGCCGCTTAAAGGCGATTACAAGGGAGATGCAAACCTTTCCAAAGAGCCATGAAAAGACTTTCTACTCCCAAGGAGACAATAGATATTAAGCCGAAATGACGTCCGACGCGCGCATTTTCTCCGCCGCGCACCACATTTAAAAAAATCATAGCGTGAAAACCGTGGGTTCGATCCGCGTGCCGCTCGAAGGCGATTACAGGGGAGATGCAGCCCTTTCAAAAGAGCCATGAACAGACTTTCTACTCCCAAGGAGACAAGAGATATTAAGCCGCAAATACGTCCGGCGCGCGTCTTTTCTCCGCCGCGCAACACATTTAAAAAAAATCGTAGCGTGAAAAACGTGGGTTCGATCCGCGTGCCGCTCGAAGGCGATTACAGGGGAGATGCATCCCTTTCAAAAGAGCCATGAACAGACTTTCTACTCCCAAGGAGACCAGAAATATTAACATATAAAGCGTTACGCTCCAGTCGGATGAACGAGAAACGCTTGTACAATTGCAACGAATTGGAGGAGAAAGTTTAAACAAACGCGCTGACTTTGAACGCTCACATCTAGGCCGGGCCAACTCCAAATGGCGTGCAACTCGGTGCGCATCACCTCCATGACTGTCCCTAACGAACGCCACCTGCCACGCTTTCGGCCCGTCCCTGGCGGCATTAAAAAATCGTAGCGTGATAACGATGGTTCCGATGCGCGTGCCGCTCAAAGGCGATTACAGGGGAGATACAGCCCTTTCCAAAGAGCCATGAACAGACTTTCTACTCCCAAGGAGACAAGAGATATTAAGCCGAAATGACGTCCGACGCGCGCATTTCCTCCGCCGCGCACCACATTTAAAAAAATCATAGCGTGAAAACCGTGGGTTCGATCCGCGTGCCGCTCGAAGGCGATTACAGGGGAGATGCAGCCCTTTCCAATGAGCCATGAACAGACTTTCTACACCCAATGAGACAAGAGATATTAAGCCGCAAATACGTCCGGCGCGCGTCTTTTCTCCGACGCGCAACACATTTAAAAAATCGTATCGGAAGAACGGTGGGTCCAATCCGCGTGCCGCTTAAAGGCGATTACAAGGGAGATGCAAACCTTTCCAAAGAGCCATGAAAAGACTTTCTACTCCCAAGGAGACAATAGATATTAAGCCGAAATGACGTCCGACGCGCGCATTTTCTCCGCCGCGCACCACATTTAAAAAAATCATAGCGTGAAAACCGTGGGTTCGATCCGCGTGCCGCTCGAAGGCGATTACAGGGGAGATGCAGCCCTTTCAAAAGAGCCATGAACAGACTTTCTACTCCCAAGGAGACAAGAGATATTAAGCCGCAAATACGTCCGGCGCGCGTCTTTTCTCCGCCGCGCAACACATTTAAAAAAAATCGTAGCGTGAAAAACGTGGGTTCGATCCGCGTGCCGCTCGAAGGCGATTACAGGGGAGATGCATCCCTTTCAAAAGAGCCATGAACAGACTTTCTACTCCCAAGGAGACCAGAAATATTAACATATAAAGCGTTACGCTCCAGTCGGATGAACGAGAAACGCTTGTACAATTGCAACGAATTGGAGGAGAAAGTTTAAACAAACGCGCTGACTTTGAACGCTCACATCTAGGCCGGGCCAACTCCAAATGGCGTGCAACTCGGTGCGCATCACCTCCATGACTGTCCCTAACGAACGCCACCTGCCACGCTTTCGGCCCGTCCCTGGCGGCATTAAAAAATCGTAGCGTGATAACGATGGTTCCGATGCGCGTGCCGCTCGAAGGCGATTACAGGGGAGATACAGCCCTTTCCAAAGAGCCATGAACAGACTTTCTACTCCCAAGGAGACAAGAGATATTAAGCCGAAATGACGTCCGACGCGCGCATTTCCTCCGCCGCGCACCACATTTAAAAAAATCATAGCGTGAAAACCGTGGGTTCGATCCGCGTGCCGCTCGAAGGCTATTACAGCGGAGATGCAGCCCTTTCCAAAGAGCCATGAAAAGACTTTCTACTCCCAAGGAGACAAGAGATATTAAGCCGAAATGACGTCCGACGCGCGCATTTCCTCCGCCGCGCACCACATTTAAAAAAATCATAGCGTGAAAACCGTGGGTTCGATCCGCGTGCCGCTCGAAGGCGATTACAGGGGAGATGCAGCCCTTTCCAAAGAGCCATGAACAGACTTTCTACACCCAATGAGACAAGAGATATTAAGCCGCAAATACGTCCGGCGCGCGTCTTTTCTCCGCCGCGCAACACATTTAAAAAAAATCGTAGCGTGAAAACCGTGGGTTCGATCCGCGTGCCGCTTAAAGGCGATTACAGGGGAGATGCAGCCCTTTCCAAAGAGCCATGAAAAGACTTTCTACTCCCAAGGAGACAAGAGATATTAAGCCGAAATGACGTCCGACGCGCGCATTTCCTACGCCGCGCACCACATTTAAAAAAATCATAGCGTGAAAACCGTGGGTTCGATCCGCGTGCCGCTCAAAGGCGATTACAGGGGAGATGCAGCCCTTTCCAAAGAGGCATGAACAGACTTCCTACTCCCAAGGAGCCCAAAGATATTAAGCCGCAAATACGTCCTACGCGCGTCTTTTCTACGCCACGCACCACATTTAAAAAATCGTATCGGAAGAACGGTGGGTCCAATCCGCGTGCCGCTTAAAGGCGATTACAAGGGAGATGCAAACCTTTCCAAAGAGCCATGAAAAGACTTTCTACTCCCAAGGAGACAATAGATATTAAGCCGAAATGACGTCCGACGCGCGCATTTTCTCCGCCGCGCACCACATTTAAAAAAATCATAGCGTGAAAACCGTGGGTTCGATCCGCGTGCCGCTCGAAGGCGATTACAGCGGAGATGCAGCCCTTTCCAAAGAGCCATGAAAAGACTTTCTACTCCCAAGGAGACAAGAGATATTAAGCCGAAATGACGTCCGACGCGCGCATTTCCTCCGCCGCGCACCACATTTAAAAAAATCATAGCGTGAAAACCGTGGGTTCGATCCGCGTGCCGCTCGAAGGCGATTACAGGGGAGATGCAGCCCTTTCAAAAGAGCCATGAACAGACTTTCTACACCCAATGAGACAAGAGATATTAAGCCGCAAATACGTCCGGCGCGCGTCTTTTCTCCGCCGCGCAACACATTTAAAAAAAATCGTAGCGTGAAAAACGTGGGTTCGATCCGCGTGCCGCTCGAAGGCGATTACAGGGGAGATGCATCCCTTTCAAAAGAGCCATGAACAGACTTTCTACTCCCAAGGAGACCAGAAATATTAACATATAAAGCGTTACGCTCCAGTCGGATGAACGAGAAACGCTTGTACAATTGCAACGAATTGGAGGAGAAAGTTTAAACAAACGCGCTGACTTTGAACGCTCACATCTAGGCCGGGCCAACTCCAAATGGCGTGCAACTCGGTGCGCATCACCTCCATGACTGTCCCTAACGAACGCCACCTGCCACGCTTTCGGCCCGTCCCTGGCGGCATTAAAAAATCGTAGCGTGATAACCATGGTTCCGATGCGCGTGCCGCTCGAAGGCGATTACAGGGGAGATACAGCCCTTTCCAAAGAGCCATGAACAGACTTTCTACTCCCAAGGAGACAAGAGATATTAAGCCGAAATGACGTCCGACGCGCGCATTTCCTCCGCCGCGCACCACATTTAAAAAAATCATAGCGTGAAAACCGTGGGTTCGATCCGCGTGCCGCTCGAAGGCTATTACAGCGGAGATGCAGCCCTTTCCAAAGAGCCATGAAAAGACTTTCTACTCCCAAGGAGACAAGAGATATTAAGCCGAAATGACGTCCGACGCGCGCATTTCCTCCGCCGCGCACCACATTTTAAAAAATCATAGCGTGAAAACCGTGGGTTCGATCCGTGTGCCGCTCGAAGGCGATTACAGGGGAGATGCAGCCCTTTCCAATGAGCCATGAACAGACTTTCTACACCCAATGAGACAAGAGATATTAAGCCGCAAATACGTCCGGCGCGCGTCTTTTCTCCGACGCGCAACACATTTAAAAAATCGTATCGGAAGAACGGTGGGTCCAATCCGCGTGCCGCTTAAAGGCGATTACAAGGGAGATGCAAACCTTTCCAAAGAGCCATGAAAAGACTTTCTACTCCCAAGGAGACAATAGATATTAAGCCGAAATGACGTCCGACGCGCGCATTTTCTCCGCCGCGCACCACATTTAAAAAAATCATAGCGTGAAAACCGTGGGTTCGATCCGCGTGCCGCTCGAAGGCGATTACAGGGGAGATGCAGCCCTTTCAAAAGAGCCATGAACAGACTTTCTACTCCCAAGGAGACAAGAGATATTAAGCCGCAAATACGTCCGGCGCGCGTCTTTTCTCCGCCGCGCAACACATTTAAAAAAAATCGTAGCGTGAAAAACGTGGGTTCGATCCGCGTGCCGCTCGAAGGCGATTACAGGGGAGATGCATCCCTTTCAAAAGAGCCATGAACAGACTTTCTACTCCCAAGGAGACCAGAAATATTAACATATAAAGCGTTACGCTCCAGTCGGATGAACGAGAAACGCTTGTACAATTGCAACGAATTGGAGGAGAAAGTTTAAACAAACGCGCTGACTTTGAACGCTCACATCTAGGCCGGGCCAACTCCAAATGGCGTGCAACTCGGTGCGCATCACCTCCATGACTGTCCCTAACGAACGCCACCTGCCACGCTTTCGGCCCGTCCCTGGCGGCATTAAAAAATCGTAGCGTGATAACGATGGTTCCGATGCGCGTGCCGCTCGAAGGCGATTACAGGGGAGATGCAGCCCTTTCCAAAGAGCCATGAACAGACTTTCTACACCCAATGAGACAAGAGATATTAAGCCGCAAATACGTCCGGCGCGCGTCTTTTCTCCGCCGCGCAACACATTTAAAAAATCGTATCAGAAGAACGGTGGGTCCAATCCGCGTGCCGCTTAAAGGCGATTACAAGGGAGATGCAAACCTTTCCAAAGAGCCATGAAAAGACTTTCTACTCCCAAGGAGACAATAGATATTAAGCCGAAATGACGTCCGACGCGCGCATTTTCTCCGCCGCGCACCACATTTAAAAAAATCATAGCGTGAAAACCGTGGGTTCGATCCGCGTGCCGCTCGAAGGCGATTACAGGGGAGATGCAGCCCTTTCAAAAGAGCCATGAACAGACTTTCTACTCCCAAGGAGACAAGAGATATTAAGCCGCAAATACGTCCGGCGCGCGTCTTTTCTCCGCCGCGCAACACATTTAAAAAAAATCGTAGCGTGAAAAACGGTGGGTCCAATCCGCGTGCCGCTTAAAGGCGATTACAAGGGAGATGCAAACCTTTCCAAAGAGCCATGAAAAGACTTTCTACTCCCAAGGAGACAATAGATATTAAGCCGAAATGACGTCCGACGCGCGCATTTTCTCCGCCGCGCACCACATTTAAAAAAATCATAGCGTGAAAACCGTGGGTTCGATCCGCGTGCCGCTCGAAGGCGATTACAGCGGAGATGCAGCCCTTTCCAAAGAGCCATGAAAAGACTTTCTACTCCCAAGGAGACAAGAGATATTAAGCCGAAATGACGTCCGACGCGCGCATTTCCTCCGCCGCGCACCACATTTAAAAAAATCATAGCGTGAAAACCGTGGGTTCGATCCGCGTGCCGCTCGAAGGCGATTACAGGGGAGATGCAGCCCTTTCCAAAGAGCCATGAACAGATTTTCTACACCCAATGAGACAAGAGATATTAAGCCGCAAATACGTCCGGCGCGCGTCTTTTCTCCGCCGCGCAACACATTTAAAAAAAATCATAGCGTGAAAACCGTGGGTTCGATCCGCGTGCCGCTCGAAGGCGATTACAGCGGAGATGCAGCCCTTTCCAAAGAGCCATGAAAAGACTTTCTACTCCCAAGGAGACAAGAGATATTAAGCCGAAATGACGTCCGACGCGCGCATTTCCTCCGCCGCGCACCACATTTAAAAAAATCATAGCGTGAAAACCGTGGGTTCGATCCGCGTGCCGCTCGAAGGCGATTACAGGGGAGATGCAGCCCTTTCCAAAGAGCCATGAACAGACTTTCTACACCCAATGAGACAAGAGATATTAAGCCGCAAATACGTCCGGCGCGCGTCTTTCCTCCGCCGCGCAACACATTTAAAAAAAATCGTAGCGTGAAAACCGTGGGTTCGATCCGCGTGCCGCTCGAAGGCGATTACAGGGGAGATGCAGCCCTTTCCAAAGAGCCATGAACAGACTTTCTACTCCCAATGAGACAAGAGATATCAAGCCGCAAATACGTCCGGCGCGCGTCTATTCTCCGCCGCGCAACACATTTAAAAAAAATCGTAGCGTGAAAACCGTGGGTTCGATCCGCGTGCCGCTTAAAGGCGATTACAGGGGAGATGCAGCCCTTTCCAAAGAGCCATGAAAAGACTTTCTACTCCCAAGGAGACAAGAGATATTAAGCCGAAATGACGTCCGACGCGCGCATTTCCTCCGCCGCGCACCACATTTAAAAAAATCATAGCGTGAAAACCGTGGGTTCGATCCGCGTGCCGCTCGAAGGCGATTACAGGGGAGATGCAGCCCTTTCCAAAGAGGCATGAACAGACTTCCTACTCCCAAGGAGCCCAAAGATATTAAGCCGCAAATACGTCCTACGCGCGTCTTTTCTACGCCGCGCACCACATTTAAAAAATCGTAGCGTAAGAACGGTGGGTCCGATCCGCGTGCCGCTTAAAGGCGATTACAGGGGAGATGCAAACCTTTCCAAAGAGCCATGAAAAGACTTTCTACTCCCAAGGAGACAAGAGATATTAAGCCGAAATGACGTCCGACGCGCGCATTTTCTCCGCCGCGCACCACATTTAAAAAAATCATAGCGTGAAAACCGTGGGTTCGATCCGCGTGCCGCTCGAAGGCGATTACAGCGGAGATGCAGCCCTTTCCAAAGAGCCATGAAAAGACTTTCTACTCCCAAGGAGACAAGAGATATTAAGCCGAAATGACGTCCGACGCGCGCATTTCCTCCGCCGCGCACCACATTTAAAAAAATCATAGCGTGAAAACCGTGGGTTCGATCCGCGTGCCGCTCGAAGGCGATTACAGGGGAGATGCAGCCCTTTCCAAAGAGCCATGAACAGACTTTCTACACCCAATGAGACAAGAGATATTAAGCCGCAAATACGTCCGGCGCGCGTCTTTTCTCCGCCGCGCAACACATTTAAAAAAAATCGTAGCGTGAAAACCGTGGGTTCGATCCGCGTGCCGCTTAAAGGCGATTACAGGGGAGATGCAGCCCTTTCCAAAGAGCCATGAAAAGACTTTCTACTCCCAAGGAGACAAGAGATATTAAGCCGAAATGACGTCCGATGCGCGCATTTCCTACGCCGCGCACCACATTTAAAAAAATCATAGCGTGAAAACCGTGGGTTCGATCCGCGTGCCGCTCGAAGGCGATTACAGGGGAGATGCAGCCCTTTCCAAAGAGGCATGAACAGACTTCCTACTCCCAAGGAGCCCAAAGATATTAAGCCGCAAATACGTCCTACGCGCGTCTTTTCTACGCCGCGCACCACATTTAAAAAATCGTATCGGAAGAACGGTGGGTCCGATCCGCGTGCCGCTTAAAGGCGATTACAAGGGAGATGCAAACCTTTCCAAAGAGCCATGAAAAGACTTTCTACTCCCAAGGAGACAATAGATATTAAGCCGAAATGACGTCCGACGCGCGCATTTTCTCCGCCGCGCACCACATTTAAAAAAATCATAGCGTGAAAACCGTGGGTTCGATCCGCGTGCCGCTCGAAGGCGATTACAGCGGAGATGCAGCCCTTTCCAAAGAGCCATGAAAAGACTTTCTACTCCCAAGGAGACAAGAGATATTAAGCCGAAATGACGTCCGACGCGCGCATTTCCTCCGCCGCGCACCACATTTAAAAAAATCATAGCGTGAAAACCGTGGGTTCGATCCGCGTGCCGCTCGAAGGCGATTACAGGGGAGATGCAGCCCTTTCAAAAGAGCCATGAACAGACTTTCTACACCCAATGAGACAAGAGATATTAAGCCGCAAATACGTCCGGCGCGCGTCTTTTCTCCGCCGCGCAACACATTTAAAAAAAATCGTAGCGTGAAAAACGTGGGTTCGATCCGCGTGCCGCTCGAAGGCGATTACAGGGGAGATGCATCCCTTTCAAAAGAGCCATGAACAGACTTTCTACTCCCAAGGAGACCAGAAATATTAACATATAAAGCGTTACGCTCCAGTCGGATGAACGAGAAACGCTTGAACAATTGCAACGAATTGGAGGAGAAAGTTTAAACAAACGCGCTGACTTTGAACGCTCACATCTAGGCCGGGCCAACTCCAAATGGCGTGCAACTCGGTGCGCATCACCTCCATGACTGTCCCTAACGAACGCCACCTGCCACGCTTTCGGCCCGTCCCTGGCGGCATTAAAAAATCGTAGCGTGATAACGATGGTTCCGATGCGCGTGCCGCTCGAAGGCGATTACAGGGGAGATACAGCCCTTTCCAAAGAGCCATGAACAGACTTTCTACTCCCAAGGAGACAAGAGATATTAAGCCGAAATGACGTCCGACGCGCGCATTTCCTCCGCCGCGCACCACATTTAAAAAAATCATAGCGTGAAAACCGTGGGTTCGATCCGCGTGCCGCTCGAAGGCTATTACAGCGGAGATGCAGCCCTTTCCAAAGAGCCATGAAAAGACTTTCTACTCCCAAGGAGACAAGAGATATTAAGCCGAAATGACGTCCGACGCGCGCATTTCCTCCGCCGCGCACCACATTTAAAAAAATCATAGCGTGAAAACCGTGGGTTCGATCCGCGTGCCGCTCGAAGGCGATTACAGGGGAGATGCAGCCCTTTCCAAAGAGCCATGAACAGACTTTCTACACCCAATGAGACAAGAGATATTAAGCCGCAAATACGTCCGGCGCGCGTCTTTTCTCCGCCGCGCAACACATTTAAAAAATCGTATCAGAAGAACGGTGGGTCCAATCCGCGTGCCGCTTAAAGGCGATTACAAGGGAGATGCAATCCTTTCCAAAGAGCCATGAAAAGACTTTCTACTCCCAAGGAGACAATAGATATTAAGCCGAAATGACGTCCGACGCGCGCATTTTCTCCGCCGCGCACCACATTTAAAAAAATCATAGCGTGAAAACCGTGGGTTCGATCCGCGTGCCGCTCGAAGGCGATTACAGGGGAGATGCAGCCCTTTCAAAAGAGCCATGAACAGACTTTCTACTCCCAAGGAGACAAGAGATATTAAGCCGCAAATATGTCCGGCGCGCGTCTTTTCTCCGCCGCGCAACACATTTAAAAAAAATCGTAGCGTGAAAAACGTGGGTTCGATCCGCGTGCCGCTCGAAGGCGATTACAGGGGAGATGCATCCCTTTCAAAAGAGCCATGAACAGACTTTCTACTCCCAAGGAGACCAGAAAAATTAACATATAAAGCGTTACGCTCCAGTCGGATGAACGAGAAACGCTTGTACAATTGCAACGAATTGGAGGAGAAAGTTTAAACAAACGCGCTGACTTTGAACGCTCACATCTAGGCCGGGCCAACTCCAAATGGCGTGCAACTCGGTGCGCATCACCTCCATGACTGTCCCTAACGAACGCCACCTGCCACGCTTTCGGCCCGTCCCTGGCGGCATTAAAAAATCGTAGCGTGATAACGATGGTTCCGATGCGCGTGCCGCTCGAAGGCGATTACAGGGGAGATACAGCCCTTTCCAAAGAGCCATGAACAGACTTTCTACTCCCAAGGAGACAAGAGATATTAAGCCGAAATGACGTCCGACGCGCGCATTTCCTCCGCCGCGCACCACATTTAAAAAAATCATAGCGTGAAAACCGTGGGTTCGATCCGCGTGCCGCTCGAAGGCTATTACAGCGGAGATGCAGCCCTTTCCAAAGAGCCATGAAAAGACTTTCTACTCCCAAGGAGACAAGAGATATTAAGCCGAAATGACGTCCGACGCGCGCATTTCCTCCGCCGCGCACCACATTTAAAAAAATCATAGCGTGAAAACCGTGGGTTCGATCCGCGTGCCGCTCGAAGGCGATTACAGGGGAGATGCAGCCCTTTCCAAAGAGCCATGAACAGATTTTCTACACCCAATGAGACAAGAGATATTAAGCCGCAAATACGTCCGGCGCGCGTCTTTTCTCCGCCGCGCAACACATTTAAAAAAAATCGTAGCGTGAAAACCGTGGGTTCGATCCGCGTGCCGCTCGAAGACGATTACAGGGGAGATGCAGCCCTTTCCAAAGAGCCATGAACAGACTTTCTACTCCCAATGAGACAAGAGATATCAAGCCGCAAATACGTCCGGCGCGCGTCTATTCTCCGCCGCGCAACACATTTAAAAAAAATCGTAGCGTGAAAACCGTGGGTTCGATCCGCGTGCCGCTTAAAGGCGATTACAGGGGAGATGCAGCCCTTTCCAAAGAGCCATGAAAAGACTTTCTACTCCCAAGGAGACAAGAGATATTAAGCCGCAATGACGTCCGACGCGCGCATTTTCTCCGCCGCGCAGCACATTTAAAAAAATCATAGCGTGAAAACCGTGGGTTCGATCCGCGTGCCGCTCGAAGGCGATTACAGGGGAGATGCAGCCCTTTCCAAAGAGGCATGAACAGACTTCCTACTCCCAAGGAGCCCAAAGATATTAAGCCGCAAATACGTCCTACGCGCGTCTTTTCTACGCCGCGCACCACATTTAAAAAATCGTATCGGAAGAACGGTGGGTCCAATCCGCGTGCCGCTTAAAGGCGATTACAAGGGAGATGCAAACCTTTCCAAAGAGCCATGAAAAGACTTTCTACTCCCAAGGAGACAATAGATATTAAGCCGAAATGACGTCCGACGCGCGCATTTTCTCCGCCGCGCACCACATTTAAAAAAATCATAGCGTGAAAACCGTGGGTTCGATCCGCGTGCCGCTCGAAGGCGATTACAGCGGAGATGCAGCCCTTTCCAAAGAGCCATGAAAAGACTTTCTACTCCCAAGGAGACAAGAGATATTAAGCCGAAATGACGTCCGAAGCGCGCATTTCCTCCGCCGCGCACCACATTTAAAAAAATCATAGCGTGAAAACCGTGGGTTCGATCCGCGTGCCGCTCGAAGGCGATTACAGGGGAGATGCAGCCCTTTCCAAAGAGCCATGAACAGACTTTCTACACCCAATGAGACAAGAGATATTAAGCCGCAAATACGTCCGGCGCGCGTCTTTTCTCCGCCGCGCAACACATTTAAAAAAAATCGTAGCGTGAAAAACGTGGGTTCGATCCGCGTGCCGCTCGAAGGCGATTACAGGGGAGATGCATCCCTTTCAAAAGAGCCATGAACAGACTTTCTACTCCCAAGGAGACCAGAAATATTAACATATAAAGCGTTACGCTCCAGTCGGATGAACGAGAAACGCTTGTACAATTGCAACGAATTGGAGGAGAAAGTTTAAACAAACGCGCTGACTTTGAACGCTCACATCTAGGCCGGGCCAACTCCAAATGGCGTGCAACTCGGTGTGCATCACCTCCATGACTGTCCCTAACGAACGCCACCTGCCACGCTTTCGGCCTATCCCTGGCGGCATTAAAAAATCGTAGCGTGATAATGATGGTTCCGATGCGCGTGCCGCTCGAAGGCGATTACAGGGGAGATACAGCCCTTTCCAAAGAGCCATGAACAGACTTTCTACTCCCAAGGAGACAAGAGATATTACGCGCATTTTCTCCGACGCGCACCACGTTTAAAAAATCGTAGCATGAGAACGGTGGGTCCGATCCGCGTGCCGCTTAAAGGCGATTACAGGGGAGATGCAACCCTTTCCAAAGAACCATGAAAAGACTTTCTACTCCCAAGGAGAAAAGAGATATTAAGCCGCAATGACGTCCGACGCGCGCATTTTCTCCGCCGCGCAGCACATTTAAAAAAAAATCATAGCGTGAAAACCGTGGGTTCGATCCGCGTGCCGCTCGAAGGCGATTACAGGGGAGATGGAGCCCTTTCCAAAGAGGCATGAACAGACTTCCTACTCCCAAGGAGCCCAAAGATATTAAGCCGCAAATACGTCCTACGCGCGTCTTTTCTACCCCGCGCACCACATTTAAAAAATCGTATCGGAAGAACGGTGGGTCCAATCCGCGTGCCGCTTAAAGGCGATTACAAGGAAGATGCAAACCTTTCCAAAGAGCCATGAAAAGACTTTCTACTCCCAAGGAGACAATAGATATTAAGCCGAAATGACGTCCGACGCGCGCATTTTCTCCGCCGCGCACCACATTTAAAAAAATCATAGCGTGAAAACCGTGGGTTCGATCCGCGTGCCGCTCGAAGGCGATTACAGCGGAGATGCAGCCCTTTCCAAAGAGCCATGAAAAGACTTTCTACTCCCAAGGAGACAAGAGATATTAAGCCGAAATGACGTCCGACGCGCGCATTTCCTCCGCCGCGCACCACATTTAAAAAAATCATAGCGTGAAAACCGTGGGTTCGATCCGCGTGCCGCTCGAAGGCGATTACAGGGGAGATGCAGCCCTTTCCAAAGAGCCATGAACAGATTTTCTACACCCAATGAGACAAGAGATATTAAGCCGCAAATACGTCCGGCGCGCGTCTTTTCTCCGCCGCGCAACACATTTAAAAAAAATCGTAGCGTGAAAACCGTGGGGTCGATCCGCGTGCCGCTCGAAGACGATTACAGGGGAGATGCAGCCCTTTCCAAAGAGCCATGAACAGACTTTCTACTCCCAATGAGACAAGAGATATCAAGCCGCAAATACGTCCGGCGCGCGTCTATTCTCCGCCGCGCAACACATTTAAAAAAAATCGTAGCGTGAAAACCGTGGGTTCGATCCGCGTGCCGCTTAAAGTCGATTACAGGGGAGATGCAGCCCTTTCCAAAGAGCCATGAAAAGACTTTCTACTCCCAAGGAGACAAGAGATATTAAGCCGCAATGACGTCCGACGCGCGCATTTTCTCCGCCGCGCAGCACATTTAAAAAAATCATAGCGTGAAAACCGTGGGTTCGATCCGCGTGCCGCTCGAAGGCGATTACAGGGGAGATGCAGCCCTTTCCAAAGAGGCATGAACAGACTTCCTACTCCCAAGGAGCCCAAAGATATTAAGCCGCAAATACGTCCTACGCGCGTCTTTTCTACGCCGCGCACCACATTTAAAAAATCGTATCGGAAGAACGGTGGGTCCAATCCGCGTGCCGCTTAAAGGCGATTACAAGGGAGATGCAAACCTTTCCAAAGAGCCATGAAAAGACTTTCTACTCCCAAGGAGACAAGAGATATTAAGCCGAAATGACGTCCGACGCGCGCATTTCCTCCGCCGCGCACCACATTTAAAAAAATCATAGCGTGAAAACCGTGGGTTCGATCCGCGTGCCGCTCGAAGGCGATTACAGGGGAGATGCAGCCCTTTCCAAAGAGCCATGAACAGACTTTCTACACCCAATGAGACAAGAGATATTAAGCCGCAAATACGTCCGGCGCGCGTCTTTTCTCCGCCGCGCAACACATTTAAAAAAAATCGTAGCGTGAAAAACGTGGGTTCGATCCGCGTGCCGCTCGAAGGCGATTACAGGGGAGATGCATCCCTTTCAAAAGAGCCATGAACAGACTTTCTACTCCCAAGGAGACCAGAAATATTAACATATAAAGCGTTACGCTCCAGTCGGATGAACGAGAAACGCTTGTACAATTGCAACGAATTGGAGGAGAAAGTTTAAACAAACGCGCTGACTTTGAACGCTCACATCTAGGCCGGGCCAACTCCAAATGGCGTGCAACTCGGTGTGCATCACCTCCATGACTGTCCCTAACGAACGCCACCTGCCACGCTTTCGGCCTATCCCTGGCGGCATTAAAAAATCGTAGCGTGATAACGATGGTTCCGATGCGCGTGCCGCTCGAAGGCGATTACAGGGGAGATACAGCCCTTTCCAAAGAGCCATGAACAGACTTTCTACTCCCAAGGAGACAAGAGATATTACGCGCATTTTCTCCGACGCGCACCACGTTTAAAAAATCGTAGCGTGAGAACGGTGGGTCCGATCCGCGTGCCGCTTAAAGGCGATTACAGGGGAGATGCAACCCTTTCCAAAGAACCATGAAAAGACTTTCTACTCCCAAGGAGAAAAGAGATATTAAGCCGCAATGACGTCCGACGCGCGCATTTTCTCCGCCGCGCAGCACATTTAAAAAAAAATCATAGCGTGAAAACCGTGGGTTCGATCCGCGTGCCGCTTGAAGGCGATTACAGGGGAGATGGAGCCCTTTCCAAAGAGGCATGAACAGACTTCCTACTCCCAAGGAGCCCAAAGATATTAAGCCGCAAATACGTCCTACGCGCGTCTTTTCTACCCCGCGCACCACATTTAAAAAATCGTATCGGAAGAACGGTGGGTCCAATCCGCGTGCCGCTTAAAGGCGATTACAAGGAAGATGCAAACCTTTCCAAAGAGCCATGAAAAGACTTTCTACTCCCAAGGAGACAATAGATATTAAGCCGAAATGACGTCCGACGCGCGCATTTTCTCCGCCGCGCACCACATTTAAAAAAATCATAGCGTGAAAACCGTGGGTTCGATCCGCGTGCCGCTCGAAGGCGATTACAGCGGAGATGCAGCCCTTTCCAAAGAGCCATGAAAAGACTTTCTACTCCCAAGGAGACAAGAGATATTAAGCCGAAATGACGTCCGACGCGCGCATTTCCTCCGCCGCGCACCACATTTAAAAAAATCATAGCGTGAAAACCGTGGGTTCGATCCGCGTGCCGCTCGAAGGCGATTACAGGGGAGATGCAGCCCTTTCCAAAGAGCCATGAACAGACTTTCTACACCCAATGAGACAAGAGATATTAAGCCGCAAATACGTCCGGAGCGCGTCTTTTCTCCGCCGCGCAACACATTTAAAAAAAATCGTAGCGTGAAAAACGTGGGTTCGATCCGCGTGCCGATCGAAGGCGATTACAGGGTAGATGCATCCCTTTCAAAAGAGCCATGAACAGACTTTCTACTCCCAAGGAGACCAGAAATATTAACATATAAATCGTTACGCTCCAGTCGGATGAACGAGAAACGCTTGTACAATTGCAACGAATTGGAGGAGAAAGTTTAAACAAACGCGCTGACTTTGAAGGCTCACATCTAGGCCGGGCCAGGTCCAAATGGCCTGCAACTCGGTCCGCATCACGTCCATGACTTTTCCTAACGAACGCCACCTGCCAAGCTTTCGGCCCGTCCCTGTCGGCATTAAAAAATCGTAGCGTGATAACGATGGTTCCGATCCGCGTGCCGCGCGAAGGCGATTACAGGGGAGATGCAGCCCTTTCCAAAGAGCCATGAACAGACTTTCTACTCCCAATGAGACAAGAGATATCAAGCCGCAAATACGTCCGGCGCGCGTCTATTCTCCGCCGCGCAACACATTTAAAAAAAATCGTAGCGTGAAAACCGTGGGTTCGATCCGCGTGCCGCTTAAAGGCGATTACAGGGGAGATGCAGCCCTTTCCAAAGAGCCATGAAAAGACTTTCTACTCCCAAGGAGACAATAGATATTAAGCCGAAATGACGTCCGACGCGCGCATTTTCCCCGCCGCGCACCACATTTAAAAAAATCATAGCGTGAAAACCGTGGGTTCGATCCGCGTGCCGCTCGAAGGCGATTACAGCGGAGATGCAGTCCTTTCCAAAGAGCCATGAAAAGACTTTCTACTCCCAAGGAGACAAGAGATATTAAGCCGAAATGACGTCCGACGCGCGCATTTCCTCCGCCGCGCACCACATTTAAAAAAATCATAGCGTGAAAACCGTGGGTTCGATCCGCGTGCCGCTCGAAGGCGATTACAGGGGAGATGCAGCCCTTTCCAAAGAGCCATGAACAGACTTTCTACACCCAATGAGACAAGAGATATTAAGCCGCAAATACGTCCGGCGCGCGTCTTTTCTCCGCCGCGCAACACATTTAAAAAAAATCGTAGCGTGAAAACCGTGGGTTCGATCCGCGTGCCGCTCGAAGGCGATTACAGGGGAGATGCAGCCCTTTCCAAAGAGCCATGAACAGACTTTCTACTCCCAATGAGACAAGAGATATCAAGCCGCAAATACGTCCGGCGCGCGTCTATTCTCCGCCGCGCAACACATTTAAAAAAAATCGTAGCGTGAAAACCGTGGGTTCGATCCGCGTGCCGCTTAAAGGCGATTACAGGGGAGATGCAGCCCTTTCCAAAGAGCCATGAAAAGACTTTCTACTCCCAAGGAGACAAGAGATATTAAGCCGAAATGACGTCCGACGCGCGCATTCCCTCCGCCGCGCACCACATTTAAAAAAATCATAGCGTGAAAACCGTGGGTTCGATCCGCGTGCCGCTCGAAGGCGATTACAGGGGAGATGCAGCCCTTTCCAAAGAGGCATGAACAGACTTCCTACTCCCAAGGAGCCCAAAGATATTAAGCCGCAAATACGTCCTACGCGCGTCTTTTCTACGCCGCGCACCACATTTAAAAAATCGTATCGGAAGAACGGTGGGTCCGATCCGCGTGCCGCTTAAAGGCGATTACAAGGAAGATGCAAACCTTTCCAAAGAGCCATGAAAAGACTTTCTACTCCCAAGGAGACAATAGATATTAAGCCGAAATGACGTCCGACGCGCGCATTTTCTCCGCCGCGCACCACATTTAAAAAAATCATAGCGTGAAAACCGTGGGTTCGATCCGCGTGCCGCTCGAAGGCGATTACAGCGGAGATGCAGCCCTTTCCAAAGAGCCATGAAAAGACTTTCTACTCCCAAGGAGACAAGAGATATTAAGCCGAAATGACGTCCGACGCGCGCATTTCCTCCGCCGCGCACCACATTTAAAAAAATCATAGCGTGAAAACCGTGGGTTCGATCCGCGTGCCGCTCGAAGGCGATTACAGGGGAGATGCAGCCCTTTCCAAAGAGCCATGAACAGACTTTCTACACCCAATGAGACAAGAGATATTAAGCCGCAAATACGTCCGGAGCGCGTCTTTTCTCCGCCGCGCAACACATTTAAAAAAAATCGTAGCGTGAAAAACGTGGGTTCGATCCGCGTGCCGATCGAAGGCGATTACAGGGTAGATGCATCCCTTTCAAAAGAGCCATGAACAGACTTTCTACTCCCAAGGAGACCAGAAATATTAACATATAAATCGTTACGCTCCAGTCGGATGAACGAGAAACGCTTGTACAATTGCAACGAATTGGAGGAGAAAGTTTAAACAAACGCGCTGACTTTGAAGGCTCACATCTAGGCCGGGCCAGGTCCAAATGGCCTGCAACTCGGTCCGCATCACGTCCATGACTTTTCCTAACGAACGCCACCTGCCAAGCTTTCGGCCCGTCCCTGTCGGCATTAAAAAATCGTAGCGTGATAACGATGGTTCCGATCCGCGTGCCGCGCGAAGGCGATTACAGGGGAGATGCAGCCCTTTCCAAAGAGCCATGAACAGACTTTCTACTCCCAATGAGACAAGAGATATCAAGCCGCAAATACGTCCGGCGCGCGTCTATTCTCCGCCGCGCAACACATTTAAAAAAAATCGTAGCGTGAAAACCGTGGGTTCGATCCGCGTGCCGCTTAAAGGCGATTACAGGGGAGATGCAGCCCTTTCCAAAGAGCCATGAAAAGACTTTCTACTCCCAAGGAGACAATAGATATTAAGCCGAAATGACGTCCGACGCGCGCATTTTCCCCGCCGCGCACCACATTTAAAAAAATCATAGCGTGAAAACCGTGGGTTCGATCCGCGTGCCGCTCGAAGGCGATTACAGCGGAGATGCAGTCCTTTCCAAAGAGCCATGAAAAGACTTTCTACTCCCAAGGAGACAAGAGATATTAAGCCGAAATGACGTCCGACGCGCGCATTTCCTCCGCCGCGCACCACATTTAAAAAAATCATAGCGTGAAAACCGTGGGTTCGATCCGCGTGCCGCTCGAAGGCGATTACAGGGGAGATGCAGCCCTTTCCAAAGAGCCATGAACAGACTTTCTACACCCAATGAGACAAGAGATATTAAGCCGCAAATACGTCCGGCGCGCGTCTTTTCTCCGCCGCGCAACACATTTAAAAAAAATCGTAGCGTGAAAACCGTGGGTTCGATCCGCGTGCCGCTCGAAGGCGATTACAGGGGAGATGCAGCCCTTTCCAAAGAGCCATGAACAGACTTTCTACTCCCAATGAGACAAGAGATATCAAGCCGCAAATACGTCCGGCGCGCGTCTATTCTCCGCCGCGCAACACATTTAAAAAAAATCGTAGCGTGAAAACCGTGGGTTCGATCCGCGTGCCGCTTAAAGGCGATTACAGGGGAGATGCAGCCCTTTCCAAAGAGCCATGAAAAGACTTTCTACTCCCAAGGAGACAAGAGATATTAAGCCGAAATGACGTCCGACGCGCG
The DNA here is from genome assembly GCF_041902795.1 of Electrophorus electricus. Lineage (NCBI taxonomy): Eukaryota > Metazoa > Chordata > Actinopteri > Gymnotiformes > Gymnotidae > Electrophorus > Electrophorus electricus. Next base: position 24,686,908 of record NC_137505.1, on the reverse strand, counting down.
CATTCCCTCCGCCGCGCACCACATTTAAAAAAATCATAGCGTGAAAACCGTGGGTTCGATCCGCGTGCCGCTCGAAGGCGATTACAGGGGAGATGCAGCCCTTTCCAAAGAGGCATGAACAGACTTCCTACTCCCAAGGAGCCCAAAGATATTAAGCCGCAAATACGTCCTACGCGCGTCTTTTCTACGCCGCGCACCACATTTAAAAAATCGTAGCGTAAGAACGGTGGGTCCGATCCGCGTGCCGCTTAAAGGCGATTACAGGGGAGATGCAAACCTTTCCAAAGAGCCATGAAAAGACTTTCTACTCCCAAGGAGACAAGAGATATTAAGCCGAAATGACGTCCGACGCGCGCATTTTCTCCGCCGCGCACCACATTTAAAAAAATCATAGCGTGAAAACCGTGGGTTCGATCCGCGTGCCGCTCGAAGGCGATTACAGCGGAGATGCAGCCCTTTCCAAAGAGCCATGAAAAGACTTTCTACTCCCAAGGAGACAAGAGATATTAAGCCGAAATGACGTCCGACGCGCGCATTTCCTCCGCCGCGCACCACATTTAAAAAAATCATAGCGTGAAAACCGTGGGTTCGATCCGCGTGCCGCTCGAAGGCGATTACAGCGGAGATGCAGCCCTTTCCAAAGAGCCATGAAAAGACTTTCTACTCCCAAGGAGACAAGAGATATTAAGCCGAAATGACGTCCGACGCGCGCATTTCCTCCGCCGCGCACCACATTTAAAAAAATCATAGCGTGAAAATCGTGGGTTCGATCCGCGTGCCGCTCGAAGGCGATTACAGGGGAGATGCAGCCCTTTCCAAAGAGCCATGAACAGATTTTCTACACCCAATGAGACAAGAGATATTAAGCCGCAAATACGTCCGGCGCGCGTCTTTTCTCCGCCGCGCAACACATTTAAAAAAAATCGTAGCGTGAAAACCGTGGGTTCGATCCGCGTGCCGCTCGAAGACGATTACAGGGGAGATGCAGCCCTTTCCAAAGAGCCATGAACAGACTTTCTACTCCCAATGAGACAAGAGATATCAAGCCGCAAATACGTCCGGCGCGCGTCTATTCTCCGCCGCGCAACACATTTAAAAAAAATCGTAGCGTGAAAACCGTGGGTTCGATCCGCGTGCCGCTTAAAGGCGATTACAGGGGAGATGCAGCCCTTTCCAAAGAGCCATGAAAAGACTTTCTACTCCCAAGGAGACAAGAGATATTAAGCCGCAATGACGTCCGACGCGCGCATTTTCTCCGCCGCGCAGCACATTTAAAAAAATCATAGCGTGAAAACCGTGGGTTCGATCCGCGTGCCGCTCGAAGGCGATTACAGGGGAGATGCAGCCCTTTCCAAAGAGGCATGAACAGACTTCCTACTCCCAAGGAGCCCAAAGATATTAAGCCGCAAATACGTCCTACGCGCGTCTTTTCTACGCCGCGCACCACATTTAAAAAATCGTATCGGAAGAACGGTGGGTCCAATCCGCGTGCCGCTTAAAGGCGATTACAAGGGAGATGCAAACCTTTCCAAAGAGCCATGAAAAGACTTTCTACTCCCAAGGAGACAATAGATATTAAGCCGAAATGACGTCCGACGCGCGCATTTTCTCCGACGCGCACCACATTTAAAAAAATCATAGCGTGAAAACCGTGGGTTCGATCCGCGTGCCGCTCGAAGGCGATTACAGCGGAGATGCAGCCCTTTCCAAAGAGCCATGAAAAGACTTTCTACTCCCAAGGAGACAAGAGATATTAAGCCGAAATGACGTCCGACGCGCGCATTTCCTCCGCCGCGCACCACATTTAAAAAAATCATAGCGTGAAAACCGTGGGTTCGATCCGCGTGCCGCTCGAAGGCGATTACAGGGGAGATGCATCCCTTTCAAAAGAGCCATGAACAGACTTTCTACTCCCAAGGAGACCAGAAATATTAACATATAAAGCGTTACGCTCCAGTCGGATGAACGAGAAACGCTTGTACAATTGCAACGAATTGGAGGAGAAAGTTTAAACAAACGCGCTGACTTTGAACGCTCACATCTAGGCCGGGCCAACTCCAAATGGCGTGCAACTCGGTGTGCATCACCTCCATGACTGTCCCTAACGAACGCCACCTGCCACGCTTTCGGCCTATCCCTGGCGGCATTAAAAAATCGTAGCGTGATAACGATGGTTCCGATGCGCGTGCCGCTCGAAGGCGATTACAGGGGAGATACAGCCCTTTCCAAAGAGCCATGAACAGACTTTCTACTCCCAAGGAGACAAGAGATATTACGCGCATTTTCTCCGACGCGCACCACGTTTAAAAAATCGTAGCATGAGAACGGTGGGTCCGATCCGCGTGCCGCTTAAAGGCGATTACAGGGGAGATGCAACCCTTTCCAAAGAACCATGAACAGACTTTCTACACCCAATGAGACAAGAGATATTAAGCCGCAAATACGTCCGGAGCGCGTCTTTTCTCCGCCGCGCAACACATTTAAAAAAAATCATAGCGTGAAAACCGTGGGTTCGATCCGCGTGCCGCTCGAAGGCGATTACAGGGGAGATGGAGCCCTTTCCAAAGAGCCATGAACAGACTTTCTACTCCCAAGGAGACCAGAAATATTAACATATAAATCGTTACGCTCCAGTCGGATGAACGAGAAACGCTTGTACAATTGCAACGAATTGGAGGAGAAAGTTTAAACAAACGCGCTGACTTTGAAGGCTCACATCTAGGCCGGGCCAGGTCCAAATGGCCTGCAACTCGGTCCGCATCACGTCCATGACTTTTCCTAACGAACGCCACCTGCCAAGCTTTCGGCCCGTCCCTGTCGGCATTAAAAAATCGTAGCGTGATAACGATGGTTCCGATCCGCGTGCCGCGCGAAGGCGATTACAGGGGAGATGCAGCCCTTTCCAAAGAGCCATGAACAGACTTTCTACTCCCAATGAGACAAGAGATATCAAGCCGCAAATACGTCCGGCGCGCGTCTATTCTCCGCCGCGCAACACATTTAAAAAAAATCGTAGCGTGAAAACCGTGGGTTCGATCCGCGTGCCGCTTAAAGGCAATTACAGGGGAGATGCAGCCCTTTCCAAAGAGCCATGAAAAGACTTTCTACTCCCAAGGAGACAATAGATATTAAGCCGAAATGACGTCCGTCGCGCGCATTTTCCCCGCCGCGCACCACATTTAAAAAAATCATAGCGTGAAAACCGTGGGTTCAATCCGCGTGCCGCTCGAAGGCGATTACAGCGGAGATGCAGCCCTTTCCAAAGAGCCATGAAAAGACTTTCTACTCCCAAGGAGACAAGAGATATTAAGCCGAAATGACGTCCGACGCGCGCATTTCCTCCGCCGCGCACCACATTTAAAAAAATCATAGCGTGAAAACCGTGGGTTCGATCCGCGTGCCGCTCGAAGGCGATTACAGGGGAGATGCAGCCCTTTCCAAAGAGCCATGAACAGACTTTCTACACCCAATGAGACAAGAGATATTAAGCCGCAAATACGTCCGGCGCGCGTCTTTTCTCCGCCGCGCAACACATTTAAAAAAAATCGTAGCGTGAAAACCGTGGGTTCGATCCGCGTGCCGCTCGAAGGCGATTACAGGGGAGATGCAGCCCTTTCCAAAGAGCCATGAACAGACTTTCTACTCCCAATGAGACAAGAGATATTAAGCCAAAATGACGTCCGTCGCGCGCATTTCCTCCGCCGCGCACCACATTTAAAAAAATCATAGCGTGAAAACCGTGGGTTCGATCCGCGTGCCGCTCGAAGGCGATTACAGGGGAGATGCAGCCCTTTCCAAAGAGGCATGAACAGACTTCCTACTCCCAAGGAGCCCAAAGATATTAAGCCGCAAATACGTCCTACGCGCGTCTTTTCTACGCCGCGCACCACATTTAAAAAATCGTATCGGAAGAACGGTGGGTCCAATCCGCGTGCCGCTTAAAGGCGATTACAAGGGAGATGCAAACCTTTCCAAAGAGCCATGAAAAGACTTTCTACTCCCAAGGAGACAATAGATATTAAGCCGAAATGACGTCCGACGCGCGCATTTCCTCCGCCGCGCACCACATTTAAAAAAATCATAGCGTGAAAACCGTGGGTTCGATCCGCGTGCCGCTCGAAGGCGATTACAGGGGAGATGCAGCCCTTTCCAAAGAGCCATGAACAGACTTTCTACACCCAATGAGACAAGAGATATTAAGCCGCAAATACGTCCGGCGCGCGTCTTTTCTCCGCCGCGCAACACATTTAAAAAAAATCGTAGCGTGAAAAACGTGGGTTCGATCCGCGTGCCGCTCGAAGGCGATTACAGGGGAGATGCATCCCTTTCAAAAGAGCCATGAACAGACTTTCTACTCCCAAGGAGACCAGAATTATTAACATATAAAGCGTTACGCTCCAGTCGGATGAACGAGAAACGCTTGTACAATTGCAACGAATTGGAGGAGAAAGTTTAAACAAACGCGCTGACTTTGAACGCTCACATCTAGGCCGGGCCAACTCCAAATGGCGTGCAACTCGGTGTGCATCACCTCCATGACTGTCCCTAACGAACGCCACCTGCCACGCTTTCGGCCTATCCCTGGCGGCATTAAAAAATCGTAGCGTGATAACGATGGTTCCGATGCGCGTGCCGCTCGAAGGCGATTACAGGGGAGATACAGCCCTTTCCAAAGAGCCATGAACAGACTTTCTACTCCCAAGGAGACAAGAGATATTACGCGCATTTTCTCCGACGCGCACCACGTTTAAAAAATCGTAGCGTGAGAACGGTGGGTCCGATCCGCGTGCCGCTTAAAGGCGATTACAGGGGAGATGCAACCCTTTCCAAAGAACCATGAAAAGACTTTCTACTCCCAAGGAGACAAGAGATATTAAGCCGCAATGACGTCCGACGCGCGCATTTTCTCCGCCGCGCAGCACATTTAAAAAAAAATCATAGCGTGAAAACCGTGGGTTCGATCCGCGTGCCGCTCGAAGGCGATTACAGGGGAGATGGAGCCCTTTCGAAAGAGGCATGAACAGACTTCCTACTCCCAAGGAGCCCAAAGATATTAAGCCGCAAATACGTCCTACGCGCGTCTTTTCTACCCCGCGCACCACATTTAAAAAATCGTATCGGAAGAACGGTGGGTCCAATCCGCGTGCCGCTTAAAGGCGATTACAAGGAAGATGCAAACCTTTCCAAAGAGCCATGAAAAGACTTTCAACTCCCAAGGAGACAATAGATATTAAGCCAAAATGACGTCCGACGCGCGCATTTTCTCCGCCGCGCACCACATTTAAAAAAATCATAGCGTGAAAACCGTGGGTTCGATCCGCGTGCCGCTCGAAGGCGATTACAGCGGAGATGCAGCCCTTTCCAAAGAGCCATGAAAAGACTTTCTACTCCCAAGGAGACAAGAGATATTAAGCCGAAATGACGTCCGACGCGCGCATTTCCTCCGCCGCGCACCACATTTAAAAAAATCATAGCGTGAAAACCGTGGGTTCGATCCGCGTGCCGCTCGAAGGCGATTACAGGGGAGATGCAGCCCTTTCCAAAGAGCCATGAACAGACTTTCTACACCCAATGAGACAAGAGATATTAAGCCGCAAATACGTCCGGAGCGCGTCTTTTCTCCGCCGCGCAACACATTTAAAAAAAATCGTAGCGTGAAAAACGTGGGTTCGATCCGCGTGCCGCTCGAAGGCGATTACAGGGTAGATGCATCCCTTTCAAAAGAGCCATGAACAGACTTTCTACTCCCAAGGAGACCAGAAATATTAACATATAAATCGTTACGCTCCAGTCGGATGAACGAGAAACGCTTGTACAATTGCAACGAATTGGAGGAGAAAGTTTAAACAAACGCGCTGACTTTGAAGGCTCACATCTAGGCCGGGCCAGGTCCAAATGGCCTGCAACTCGGTCCGCATCACGTCCATCACTTTTCCTAACGAACGCCACCTGCCAAGCTTTCGGCCCGTCCCTGTCGGCATTAAAAAATCGTAGCGTGATAACGATGGTTCCAATCCGCGTGCCGCGCGAAGGCGATTACAGGGGAGATGCAGCCCTTTCCAAAGAGCCATGAACAGACTTTCTACTCCCAATGAGACAAGAGATATCAAGCCGCAAATACGTCCGGCGCGCGTCTATTCTCCGCCGCGCAACACATTTAAAAAAAATCGTAGCGTGAAAACCGTGGGTTCGATCCGCGTGCCGCTTAAAGGCGATTACAGGGGAGATGCAGCCCTTTCCAAAGAGCCATGAAAAGACTTTCTACTCCCAAGGAGACAAGAGATATTAAGCCGAAATGACGTCCGACGCGCGCATTTCCTCCGCCGCGCACCACATTTAAAAAAATCATAGCGTGAAAACCGTGGGTTCGATCCGCGTGCCGCTCGAAGGCGATTACAGGGGAGATGCAGCCCTTTCCAAAGAGGTATGAACAGACTTCCTACTCCCAAGGAGCCCAAAGATATTAAGCCGCAAATACGTCCTACGCGCGTCTTTTCTACGCCGCGCACCACATTTAAAAAATCGTAGCGTAAGAACGGTGGGTCCGATCCGCGTGCCGCTTAAAGGCGATTACAGGGGAGATGCAAACCTTTCCAAAGAGCCATGAAAAGACTTTCTACTCCCAAGGAGACAAGAGATATTAAGCCGCAATGACGTCCGACGCGCGCATTTTCTCCGATGCGCAACACATTTAAAAAAATCATAGCGTGAAAACCGTGGGTTCGATCCGCGTGCCGCTCGAAGGCGATTACAGGGGAGATGCAGCCCTTTCCAAAGAGGCATGAACAGACTTCCTACTCCCAAGGAGCCCAAAGATATTAAGCCGCAAATACGTCCTACGCGCGTCTTTTCTACCCCGCGCACCACATTTAAAAAATCGTATCGGAAGAACGGTGGGTCCAATCCGCGTGCCGCTTAAAGGCGATTACAAGGAAGATGCAAACCTTTCCAAAGAGCCATGAAAAGACTTTCAACTCCCAAGGAGACAATAGATATTAAGCCAAAATGACGTCCGACGCGCGCATTTTCTCCGCCGCGCACCACATTTAAAAAAATCATAGCGTGAAAACCGTGGGTTCGATCCGCGTGCCGCTCGAAGGCGATTACAGCGGAGATGCAGCCCTTTCCAAAGAGCCATGAAAAGACTTTCTACTCCCAAGGAGACAAGAGATATTAAGCCGAAATGACGTCCGACGCGCGCATTTCCTCCGCCGCGCACCACATTTAAAAAAATCATAGCGTGAAAACCGTGGGTTCGATCCGCGTGCCGCTCGAAGGCGATTACAGGGGAGATGCAGCCCTTTCCAAAGAGCCATGAACAGACTTTCTACACCCAATGAGACAAGAGATATTAAGCCGCAAATACGTCCGGAGCGCGTCTTTTCTCCGCCGCGCAACACATTTAAAAAAAATCGTAGCGTGAAAAACGTGGGTTCGATCCGCGTGCCGCTCGAAGGCGATTACAGGGTAGATGCATCCCTTTCAAAAGAGCCATGAACAGACTTTCTACTCCCAAGGAGACCAGAAATATTAACATATAAATCGTTACGCTCCAGTCGGATGAACGAGAAACGCTTGTACAATTGCAACGAATTGGAGGAGAAAGTTTAAACAAACGCGCTGACTTTGAAGGCTCACATCTAGGCCGGGCCAGGTCCAAATGGCCTGCAACTCGGTCCGCATCACGTCCATGACTTTTCCTAACGAACGCCACCTGCCAAGCTTTCGGCCCGTCCCTGTCGGCATTAAAAAATCGTAGCGTGATAACGATGGTTCCGATCCGCGTGCCGCGCGAAGGCGATTACAGGGGAGATGCAGCCCTTTCCAAAGAGCCATGAACAGACTTTCTACTCCCAATGAGACAAGAGATATCAAGCCGCAAATACGTCCGGCGCGCGTCTATTCTCCGCCGCGCAACACATTTAAAAAAAATCGTAGCGTGAAAACCGTGGGTTTGATCCGCGTGCCGCTTAAAGGCGATTACAGGGGAGATGCAGCCCTTTCCAAAGAGGCATGAACAGACTTCCTACTCCCAAGGAGCCCAAAGATATTAAGCCGCAAATACGTCCTACGCTCGTCTTTTCTACCCCGCGCACCACATTTAAAAAATCGTATCGGAAGAACGGTGGGTCCAATCCGCGTGCCGCTTAAAGGCGATTACAAGGATGATGCAAACATTTCCAAAGAGCCATGAAAAGACTTTCTACTCCCAAGGAGACAATAGATATTAAGCCGAAATGACGTCCGACGCGCGCATTTTCTCCGCCGCGCACCACATTTAAAAAAATCATAGCGTGAAAACCGTGGGTTCGATCCGCGTGCCGCTCGAAGGCGATTACAGGGGAGATGCAGCCCTTTCCAAAGAGCCATGAAAAGACTTTCTACTCCCAAGGAGACAAGAGATATTAAGCCGAAATGACGTCCGACGCGCGCATTTCCTCCGCCGCGCACCACATTTAAAAAAATCATAGCGTGAAAACCGTGGGTTCGATCCGCGTGCCGCTCGAAGGCGATTACAGGGGAGATGCAGCCCTTTCCAAAGAGCCATGAACAGACTTCCTACTCCCAATGAGACAAGAGATATTAAGCCGCAAATACGTCCGGAGCGCGTCTTTTCTCCGCCGCGCAACACATTTAAAAAAAATCGTAGCGTGAAAAACGTGGGTTCGATCCGCGTGCCGCTCGAAGGCGATTACAGGGTAGATGCATCCCTTTCAAAAGAGCCATGAACAGACTTTCTACTCCCAAGGAGACCAGAAATATTAACATATAAATCGTTACGCTCCAGTCGGATGAACGAGAAACGCTTGTACAATTGCAACGAATTGGAGGAGAAAGTTTAAACAAACGCGCTGACTTTGAAGGCTCACATCTAGGCCGGGCCAGGTCCAAATGGCCTGCAACTCGGTCCGCATCACGTCCATGACTTTTCCTAACGAACGCCACCTGCCAAGCTTTCGGCCCGTCCCTGTCGGCATTAAAAAATCGTAGCGTGATAACGATGGTTCCGATCCGCGTGCCGCGCGAAGGCGATTACAGGGGAGATGCAGCCCTTTCCAAAGAGCCATGAACAGACTTTCTACACCCAATGAGACAAGAGATATTAAGCCGCAAATACGTCCGGAGCGCGTCTTTTCTCCGCCGCGCAACACATTTAAAAAAAATCGTAGCGTGAAAAACGTGGGTTCGATCCGCGTGCCGCTCGAAGGCGATTACAGGGTAGATGCATCCCTTTCAAAAGAGCCATGAACAGACTTTCTACTCCCAAGGAGACCAGAAATATTAACATATAAATCGTTACGCTCCAGTCGGATGAACGAGAAACGCTTGTACAATTGCAACGAATTGGAGGAGAAAGTTTAAACAAACGCGCTGACTTTGAAGGCTCACATCTAGGCCGGGCCAGGTCCAAATGGCCTGCAACTCGGTCCGCATCACGTCCATGAATTTTCCTAACGAACGCCACCTGCCAAGCTTTCGGCCCGTCCCTGTCGGCATTAAAAAATCGTAGCGTGATAACGATGGTTCCAATCCGCGTGCCGCGCGAAGGCGATTACAGGGGAGATGCAGCCCTTTCCAAAGAGCCATGAACAGACTTTCTACTCCCAATGAGACAAGAGATATCAAGCCGCAAATACGTCCGGCGCGCGTCTATTCTCCGCCACGCAACACATTTAAAAAAAATCGTAGCGTGAAAACCGTGGGTTCGATCCGCGTGCCGCTTAAAGGCGATTACAAGGAAGATGCAAACCTTTCCAAAGAGCCATGAAAAGACTTTCTACTCCCAAGGAGACAATAGATATTAAGCCGAAATGACGTCCGACGCGCGCATTTTCTCCGCCGCGCACCACATTTAAAAAAATCATAGCGTGAAAACCGTGGGTTCGATCCGCGTGCCGCTCGAAGGCGATTACAGGGGAGATGCAGCCCTTTCCAAAGAGCCATGAACAGACTTTCTACTCCCAAGGAGACAAGAGATATTAAGCCGAAATGACGTCCGACGCGCGCATTTCCTCCGCCGCGCACCACATTTAAAAAAATCATAGCGTGAAAACCGTGGGTTCGATCCGCGTGCCGCTCGAAGGCGATTACAGGGGAGATGCAGCCCTTTCCAAAGAGCCATGAACAGACTTTCTACACCCAATGAGACAAGAGATATTAAGCCGCAAATACGTCCGGCGCGCGTCTTTTCTCCGCCGCGCAACACATTTAAAAAAAATCGTAGCGTGAAAACCGTGGGTTCGATCCGCGTGCCGCTCGAAGGCGATTACAGGGGAGATGCAGCCCTTTCCAAAGAGCCATGAACAGACTTTCTACTCCCAATGAGACAAGAGATATCAAGCCGCAAATACGTCCGGCGCGCGTCTATTCTCCGCCGCGCAACACATTTAAAAAAAATCGTAGCGTGAAAACCGTGGGTTCGATCCGCGTGCCGCTTAAAGGCGATTACAGGGGAGATGCAGCCCTTTCCAAAGAGCCATGAAAAGACTTTCTACTCCCAAGGAGACAAGAGATATTAAGCCGAAATGACGTCCGACGCGCGCATTTCCTCCGCCGCGCACCACATTTAAAAAAATCATAGCGTGAAAACCGTGGGTTCGATCCGCGTGCCGCTCGAAGGCGATTACAGGGGAGATGCAGCCCTTTCCAAAGAGGTATGAACAGACTTCCTACTCCCAAGGAGCCCAAAGATATTAAGCCGCAAATACGTCCTACGCGCGTCTTTTCTACGCCGCGCACCACATTTAAAAAATCGTAGCGTAAGAACGGTGGGTCCGATCCGCGTGCCGCTTAAAGGCGATTACAGGGGAGATGCAAACCTTTCCAAAGAGCCATGAAAAGACTTTCTACTCCCAAGGAGACAAGAGATATTAAGCCGCAATGACGTCCGACGCGCGCATTTTCTCCGATGCGCAACACATTTAAAAAAATCATAGCGTGAAAACCGTGGGTTCGATCCGCGTGCCGCTCGAAGGCGATTACAGGGGAGATGCAGCCCTTTCCAAAGAGCCATGAAAAGACTTTCTACTCCCAAGGAGACCAGAATTATTAACATATAAAGCGTTACGCTCCAGTCGGATGAACGAGAAACGCTTGTACAATTGCAACGAATTGGAGGAGAAAGTTTAAACAAACGCGCTGACTTTGAACGCTCACATCTAGGCCGGGCCAACTCCAAATGGCGTGCAACTCGGTGTGCATCACCTCCATGACTGTCCCTAACGAACGCCACCTGCCACGCTTTCGGCCTATCCCTGGCGGCATTAAAAAATCGTAGCGTGAAAACCGTGGGTTTGATCCGCGTGCCGCTTAAAGGCGATTACAGGGGAGATGCAGCCCTTTCCAAAGAGGCATGAACAGACTTCCTACTCCCAAGGAGCCCAAAGATATTAAGCCGCAAATACGTCCTACGCGCGTCTTTTCTACCCCGCGCACCACATTTAAAAAATCGTATCGGAAGAACGGTGGGTCCAATCCGCGTGCCGCTTAAAGGCGATTACAAGGAAGATGCAAACCTTTCCAAAGAGCCATGAAAAGACTTTCTACTCCCAAGGAGACAATAGATATTAAGCCGAAATGACGTCCGACGCGCGCATTTTCTCCGCCGCGCACCACATTTAAAAAAATCATAGCGTGAAAACCGTGGGTTCGATCCGCGTGCCGCTCGAAGGCGATTACAGGGGAGATGCAGCCCTTTCCAAAGAGCCATGAAAAGACTTTCTACTCCCAAGGAGACAAGAGATATTAAGCCGAAATGACGTCCGACGCGCGCATTTCCTCCGCCGCGCACCACATTTAAAAAAATCATAGCGTGAAAACCGTGGGTTCGATCCGCGTGCCGCTCGAAGGCGATTACAGGGGAGATGCAGCCCTTTCCAAAGAGCCATGAACAGACTTCCTACTCCCAATGAGACAAGAGATATTAAGCCGCAAATACGTCCGGAGCGCGTCTTTTCTCCGCCGCGCAACACATTTAAAAAAAATCGTAGCGTGAAAAACGTGGGTTCGATCCGCGTGCCGCTCGAAGGCGATTACAGGGTAGATGCATCCCTTTCAAAAGAGCCATGAACAGACTTTCTACTCCCAAGGAGACCAGAAATATTAACATATAAATCGTTACGCTCCAGTCGGATGAACGAGAAACGCTTGTACAATTGCAACGAATTGGAGGAGAAAGTTTAAACAAACGCGCTGACTTTGAAGGCTCACATCTAGGCCGGGCCAGGTCCAAATGGCCTGCAACTCGGTCCGCATCACGTCCATGACTTTTCCTAACGAACGCCACCTGCCAAGCTTTCGGCCCGTCCCTGTCGGCATTAAAAAATCGTAGCGTGATAACGATGGTTCCGATCCGCGTGCCGCGCGAAGGCGATTACAGGGGAGATGCAGCCCTTTCCAAAGAGCCATGAACAGACTTTCTACACCCAATGAGACAAGAGATATTAAGCCGCAAATACGTCCGGAGCGCGTCTTTTCTCCGCCGCGCAACACATTTAAAAAAAATCGTAGCGTGAAAAACGTGGGTTCGATCCGCGTGCCGCTCGAAGGCGATTACAGGGTAGATGCATCCCTTTCAAAAGAGCCATGAACAGACTTTCTACTCCCAAGGAGACCAGAAATATTAACATATAAATCGTTACGCTCCAGTCGGATGAACGAGAAACGCTTGTACAATTGCAACGAATTGGAGGAGAAAGTTTAAACAAACGCGCTGACTTTGAAGGCTCACATCTAGGCCGGGCCAGGTCCAAATGGCCTGCAACTCGGTCCGCATCACGTCCATGACTTTTCCTAACGAACGCCACCTGCCAAGCTTTCGGCCCGTCCCTGTCGGCATTAAAAAATCGTAGCGTGATAACGATGGTTCCGATCCGCGTGCCGCGCGAAGGCGATTACAGGGGAGATGCAGCCCTTTCCAAAGAGCCATGAACAGACTTTCTACTCCCAATGAGACAAGAGATATCAAGCCGCAAATACGTCCGGCGCGCGTCTATTCTCCGCCACGCAACACATTTAAAAAAAATCGTAGCGTGAAAACCGTGGGTTCGATCCGCGTGCCGCTTAAAGGCGATTACAAGGAAGATGCAAACCTTTCCAAAGAGCCATGAAAAGACTTTCTACTCCCAAGGAGACAATAGATATTAAGCCGAAATGACGTACGACGCGCGCATTTTCTCCGCCGCGCACCACATTTAAAAAAATCATAGCGTGAAAACCGTGGGTTCGATCCGCGTGCCGCTCGAAGGCGATTACAGGGGAGATGCAGCCCTTTCCAAAGAGCCATGAACAGACTTTCTACTCCCAAGGAGACAAGAGATATTAAGCCGAAATGACGTCCGACGCGCGCATTTCCTCCGCCGCGCACCACATTTAAAAAAATCATAGCGTGAAAACCGTGGGTTCGATCCGCGTGCCGCTCGAAGGCGATTACAGGGGAGATGCAGCCCTTTCCAAAGAGCCATGAACAGACTTTCTACACCCAATGAGACAAGAGATATTAAGCCGCAAATACGTCCGGCGCGCGTCTTTTCTCCGCCGCGCAACACATTTAAAAAAAATCGTAGCGTGAAAACCGTGGGTTCGATCCGCGTGCCGCTCGAAGGCGATTACAGGGGAGATGCAGCCCTTTCCAAAGAGCCATGAACAGACTTTCTACTCCCAATGAGACAAGAGATATCAAGCCGCAAATACGTCCGGCGCGCGTCTATTCTCCGCCGCGCAACACATTTAAAAAAAATCGTAGCGTGAAAACCGTGGGTTCGATCCGCGTGCCGCTTAAAGGCGATTACAGGGGAGATGCAGCCCTTTCCAAAGAGCCATGAAAAGACTTTCTACTCCCAAGGAGACAAGAGATATTAAGCCGAAATGACGTCCGACGCGCGCATTTCCTCCGCCGCGCACCACATTTAAAAAAATCATAGCGTGAAAACCGTGGGTTCGATCCGCGTGCCGCTCGAAGGCGATTACAGGGGAGATGCAGCCCTTTCCAAAGAGGCATGAACAGACTTCCTACTCCCAAGGAGCCCAAAGATATTAAGCCGCAAATACGTCCTACGCGCGTCTTTTCTACGCCGCGCACCACATTTAAAAAATCGTAGCGTAAGAACGGTGGGTCCGATCCGCGTGCCGCTTAAAGGCGATTACAGGGGAGATGCAAACATTTCCAAAGAGCCATGAAAAGACTTTCTACTCCCAAGGAGACAAGAGATATTAAGCCGCAATGACGTCCGACGCGCGCATTTTCTCCGACGCGCAACACATTTAAAAAAATCATAGCGTGAAAACCGTGGGTTCGATCCGCGTGCCGCTCGAAGGCGATTACAGGGGAGATGCAGCCCTTTCCAAAGAGGCATGAACAGACTTCCTACTCCCAAGGAGCCCAAAGATATTAAGCCGCAAATACGTCCTACGCGCGTCTTTTCTACGCCGCGCACCACATTTAAAAAATCGTATCGGAAGAACGGTGGGTCCAATCCGCGTGCCGCTTAAAGGCGATTACAAGGGAGATGCAAACCTTTCCAAAGAGCCATGAAAAGACTTTCTACTCCCAAGGAGACAATAGATATTAAGCCGAAATGACGTCCGACGCGCGCATTTTCTCCGACGCGCACCACATTTAAAAAAATCATAGCGTGAAAACCGTGGGTTCGATCCGCGTGCCGCTCGAAGGCGATTACAGCGGAGATGCAGCCCTTTCCAAAGAGCCATGAAAAGACTTTCTACTCCCAAGGAGACAAGAGATATTAAGCCGAAATGACGTCCGACGCGCGCATTTCCTCCGCCGCGCACCACATTTAAAAAAATCATAGCGTGAAAACCGTGGGTTCGATCCGCGTGCCGCTCGAAGGCGATTACAGGGGAGATGCAGCCCTTTCCAAAGAGCCATGAACAGACTTTCTACACCCAATGAGACAAGAGATATTAAGCCGCAAATACGTCCGGAGCGCGTCTTTTCTCCGCCGCGCAACACATTTAAAAAAAATCGTAGCGTGAAAAACGTGGGTTCGATCCGCGTGCCGCTCGAAGGCGATTACAGGGTAGATGCATCCCTTTCAAAAGAGCCATGAACAGACTTTCTACTCCCAAGGAGACCAGAAATATTAACATATAAATCGTTACGCTCCAGTCGGATGAACGAGAAACGCTTGTACAATTGCAACGAATTGGAGGAGAAAGTTTAAATAAACGCGCTGACTTTGAAGGCTCACATCTAGGCCGGGCCAGGTCCAAATGGCCTGCAACTCGGTCCGCATCACGTCCATGACTTTTCCTAACGAACGCCACCTGCCAAGCTTTCGGCCCGTCCCTGTCGGCATTAAAAAATCGTAGCGTGATAACGATGGTTCCGATCCGCGTGCCGCGCGAAGGCGATTACAGGGGAGATGCAGCCCTTTCCAAAGAGCCATGAACAGACTTTCTACACCCAATGAGACAAGAGATATTAAGCCGCAAATACGTCCGGAGCGCGTCTTTTCTCCGCCGCGCAACACATTTAAAAAAAATCGTAGCGTGAAAAACGTGGGTTCGATCCGCGTGCCGCTCGAAGGCGATTACAGGGTAGATGCATCCCTTTCAAAAGAGCCATGAACAGACTTTCTACTCCCAAGGAGACCAGAAATATTAACATATAAATCGTTACGCTCCAGTCGGATGAACGAGAAACGCTTGTACAATTGCAACGAATTGGAGGAGAAAGTTTAAACAAACGCGCTGACTTTGAAGGCTCACATCTAGGCCGGGCCAGGTCCAAATGGCCTGCAACTCGGTCCGCATCACGTCCATGACTTTTCCTAACGAACGCCACCTGCCAAGCTTTCGGCCCGTCCCTGTCGGCATTAAAAAATCGTAGCGTGATAACGATGGTTCCGATCCGCGTGCCGCGCGAAGGCGATTACAGGGGAGATGCAGCCCTTTCCAAAGAGCCATGAACAGACTTTCTACTCCCAATGAGACAAGAGATATCAAGCCGCAAATACGTCCGGCGCGCGTCTATTCTCCGCCACGCAACACATTTAAAAAAAATCGTAGCGTGAAAACCGTGGGTTCGATCCGCGTGCCGCTTAAAGGCGATTACAAGGAAGATGCAAACCTTTCCAAAGAGCCATGAAAAGACTTTCTACTCCCAAGGAGACAATAGATATTAAGCCGAAATGACGTCCGACGCGCGCATTTTCTCCGCCGCGCACCACATTTAAAAAAATCATAGCGTGAAAACCGTGGGTTCGATCCGCGTGCCGCTCGAAGGCGATTACAGGGGAGATGCAGCCCTTTCCAAAGAGCCATGAACAGACTTTCTACTCCCAAGGAGACAAGAGATATTAAGCCGAAATGACGTCCGACGCGCGCATTTCCTCCGCCGCGCACCACATTTAAAAAAATCATAGCGTGAAAACCGTGGGTTCGATCCGCGTGCCGCTCGAAGGCGATTACAGGGGAGATGCAGCCCTTTCCAAAGAGCCATGAACAGACTTTCTACACCCAATGAGACAAGAGATATTAAGCCGCAAATACGTCCGGCGCGCGTCTTTTCTCCGCCGCGCAACACATTTAAAAAAAATCGTAGCGTGAAAACCGTGGGTTCGATCCGCGTGCCGCTCGAAGGCGATTACAGGGGAGATGCAGCCCTTTCCAAAGAGCCATGAACAGACTTTCTACTCCCAATGAGACAAGAGATATCAAGCCGCAAATACGTCCGGCGCGCGTCTATTCTCCGCCGCGCAACACATTTAAAAAAAATCGTAGCGTGAAAACCGTGGGTTCGATCCGCGTGCCGCTTAAAGGCGATTACAGGGGAGATGCAGCCCTTTCCAAAGAGCCATGAAAAGACTTTCTACTCCCAAGGAGACAAGAGATATTAAGCCGAAATGACGTCCGACGCGCGCATTTCCTCCGCCGCGCACCACATTTAAAAAAATCATAGCGTGAAAACCGTGGGTTCGATCCGCGTGCCGCTCGAAGGCGATTACAGGGGAGATGCAGCCCTTTCCAAAGAGGCATGAACAGACTTCCTACTCCCAAGGAGCCCAAAGATATTAAGCCGCAAATACGTCCTACGCGCGTCTTTTCTACGCCGCGCACCACATTTAAAAAATCGTAGCGTAAGAACGGTGGGTCCGATCCGCGTGCCGCTTAAAGGCGATTACAGGGGAGATGCAAACATTTCCAAAGAGCCATGAAAAGACTTTCTACTCCCAAGGAGACAAGAGATATTAAGCCGCAATGACGTCCGACGCGCGCATTTTCTCCGACGCGCAACACATTTAAAAAAATCATAGCGTGAAAACCGTGGGTTCGATCCGCGTGCCGCTCGAAGGCGATTACAGGGGAGATGCAGCCCTTTCCAAAGAGGCATGAACAGACTTCCTACTCCCAAGGAGCCCAAAGATATTAAGCCGCAAATACGTCCTACGCGCGTCTTTTCTACGCCGCGCACCACATTTAAAAAATCGTATCGGAAGAACGGTGGGTCCAATCCGCGTGCCGCTTAAAGGCGATTACAAGGGAGATGCAAACCTTTCCAAAGAGCCATGAAAAGACTTTCTACTCCCAAGGAGACAATAGATATTAAGCCGAAATGACGTCCGACGCGCGCATTTTCTCCGACGCGCACCACATTTAAAAAAATCATAGCGTGAAAACCGTGGGTTCGATCCGCGTGCCGCTCGAAGGCGATTACAGCGGAGATGCAGCCCTTTCCAAAGAGCCATGAAAAGACTTTCTACTCCCAAGGAGACAAGAGATATTAAGCCGAAATGACGTCCGACGCGCGCATTTCCTCCGCCGCGCACCACATTTAAAAAAATCATAGCGTGAAAACCGTGGGTTCGATCCGCGTGCCGCTCGAAAGCGATTACAGGGGAGATGCAGCCCTTTCCAAAGAGCCATGAACAGACTTTCTACACCCAATGAGACAAGAGATATTAAGCCGCAAATACGTCCGGAGCGCGTCTTTTCTCCGCCGCGCAACACATTTAAAAAAAATCGTAGCGTGAAAAACGTGGGTTCGATCCGCGTGCCGCTCGAAGGCGATTACAGGGTAGATGCATCCCTTTCAAAAGAGCCATGAACAGACTTTCTACTCCCAAGGAGACCAGAAATATTAACATATAAATCGTTACGCTCCAGTCGGATGAACGAGAAACGCTTGTACAATTGCAACGAATTGGAGGAGAAAGTTTAAATAAACGCGCTGACTTTGAAGGCTCACATCTAGGCCGGGCCAGGTCCAAATGGCCTGCAACTCGGTCCGCATCACGTCCATGACTTTTCCTAACGAACGCCACCTGCCAAGCTTTCGGCCCGTCCCTGTCGGCATTAAAAAATCGTAGCGTGATAACGATGGTTCCGATCCGCGTGCCGCGCGAAGGCGATTACAGGGGAGATGCAGCCCTTTCCAAAGAGCCATGAACAGACTTTCTACTCCCAATGAGACAAGAGATATCAAGCCGCAAATACGTCCGGCGCGCGTCTATTCTCCGCCGCGCAACACATTTAAAAAAAATCGTAGCGTGAAAACCGTGGGTTCGATCCGCGTGCCGCTTAAAGGCGATTACAGGGGAGATGCAGCCCTTTCCAAAGAGCCATGAAAAGACTTTCTACTCCCAAGGAGACAAGAGATATTAAGCCGCAATGACGTCCGACGCGCGCATTTTCTCCGCCGCGCAGCACATTTAAAAAAATCATAGCGTGAAAACCGTGGGTTCGATCCGCGTGCCGCTCGAAGGCGATTACAGGGGAGATGCAGCCCTTTCCAAAGAGGCATGAACAGACTTCCTACTCCCAAGGAGCCCAAAGATATTAAGCCGCAAATACGTCCTACGCGCGTCTTTTCTACGCCGCGCACCACATTTAAAAAATCGTATCGGAAGAACGGTGGGTCCGATCCGCGTGCCGCTTAAAGGCGATTACAAGGGAGATGCAAACCTTTCCAAAGAGCCATGAAAAGACTTTCTACTCCCAAGGAGACAATAGATATTAAGCCGAAATGACTTCCGACGCGCGCATTTTCTCCGACGCGCACCACATTTAAAAAAATCATAGCGTGAAAACCGTGGGTTCGATCCGCGTGCCGCTCGAAGGCGATTACAGCGGAGATGCAGCCCTTTCCAAAGAGCCATGAAAAGACTTTCTACTCCCAAGGAGACAAGAGATATTAAGCCGAAATGACGTCCGACGCGCGCATTTCCTCCGCCGCGCACCACATTTAAAAAAATCATAGCGTGAAAACCGTGGGTTCGATCCGCGTGCCGCTCGAAGGCGATTACAGGGGAGATGCAGCCCTTTCCAAAGAGCCATGAACAGACTTTCTACACCCAATGAGACAAGAGATATTAAGCCGCAAATACGTCCGGCGCGCGTCTTTTCTCCGCCGCGCAACACATTTAAAAAAAATCGTAGCGTGAAAAACGTGGGTTCGATCCGCGTGCCGCTCGAAGGCGATTACAGGGGAGATGCATCCCTTTCAAAAGAGCCATGAACAGACTTTCTACTCCCAAGGAGACCAGAAATATTAACATATAAAGCGTTACGCTCCAGTCGGATGAACGAGAAACGCTTGTACAATTTCAACGAATTGGAGGAGAAAGTTTAAACAAACGCGCTGACTTTGAACGCTCACATCTAGGCCGGGCCAACTCCAAATGGCGTGCAACTCGGTGTGCATCACCTCCATGACTGTCCCTAACGAACGCCACCTGCCACGCTTTCGGCCTATCCCTGGCGGCATTAAAAAATCGTAGCGTGATAACGATGGTTCCGATGCGCGTGCCGCTCGAAGGCGATTACAGGGGAGATACAGCCCTTTCCAAAGAGCCATGAACAGACTTTCTACTCCCAAGGAGACAAGAGATATTACGCGCATTTTCTCCGACGCGCACCACGTTTAAAAAATCGTAGCGTGAGAACGGTGGGTCCGATCCGCGTGCCGCTTAAAGGCGATTACAGGGGCGATGCAACCCTTTCCAAAGAACCATGAAAAGACTTTCTACTCCCAAGGAGAAAAGAGATATTAAGCCGCAATGACGTCCAACGCGCGCATTTTCTCCGCCGCGCACCACATTTAAAAAAAAATCATAGCGTGAAAACCGTGGGTTCGATCCGCGTGCCGCTCGAAGGCGATTACAGGGGAGATGGAGCCCTTTCCAAAGAGGCATGAACAGACTTCCTACTCCCAAGGAGCCCAAAGATATTAAGCCGCAAATACGTCCTACGCGCGTCTTTTCTACCCCGCGCACCACATTTAAAAAATCGTATCGGAAGAACGGTGGGTCCAATCCGCGTGCCGCTTAAAGGCGATTACAAGGAAGATGCAAACCTTTCCAAAGAGCCATGAAAAGACTTTCTACTCCCAAGGAGACAAGAGATATTAAGCCGAAATGACGTCCGACGCGCGCATTTCCTCCGCCGCGCACCACATTTAAAAAAATCATAGCGTGAAAACCGTGGGTTCGATCCGCGTGCCGCTCGAAGGCGATTACAGGGGAGATGCAGCCCTTTCCAAAGAGCCATGAACAGACTTTCTACACCCAATGAGACAAGAGATATTAAGCCGCAAATACGTCCGGAGCGCGTCTTTTCTCCGCCGCGCAACACATTTAAAAAAAATCGTAGCGTGAAAAACGTGGGTTCGATCCGCGTGCCGCTCGAAGGCGATTACAGGGTAGATGCATCCCTTTCAAAAGAGCCATGAACAGACTTTCTACTCCCAAGGAGACCAGAAATATTAACATATAAATCGTTACGCTCCAGTCGGATGAACGAGAAACGCTTGTACAATTGCAACGAATTGGAGGAGAAAGTTTAAACAAACGCGCTGACTTTGAAGGCTCACATCTAGGCCGGGCCAGGTCCAAATGGCCTGCAACTCGGTCCGCATCACGTCCATGACTTTTCCTAACGAACGCCACCTGCCAAGCTTTCGGCCCGTCCCTGTCGGCATTAAAAAATCGTAGCGTGATAACGATGGTTCCGATCCGCGTGCCGCGCGAAGGCGATTACAGGGGAGATGCAGCCCTTTCCAAAGAGCCATGAACAGACTTTCTACTCCCAATGAGACAAGAGATATCAAGCCGCAAATACGTCCGGCGCGCGTCTATTCTCCGCCGCGCAACACATTTAAAAAAAATCGTAGCGTGAAAACCGTGGGTTCGATCCGCGTGCCGCTTAAAGGCGATTACAGGGGAGATGCAGCCCTTTCCAAAGAGCCATGAAAAGACTTTCTACTCCCAAGGAGACAATAGATATTAAGCCGAAATGACGTCCGACGCGCGCATTTTCCCCGCCGCGCACCACATTTAAAAAAATCATAGCGTGAAAACCGTGGGTTCGATCCGCGTGCCGCTCGAAGGCGATTACAGCGGAGATGCAGCCCTTTCCAAAGAGCCATGAAAAGACTTTCTACTCCCAAGGAGACAAGAGATATTAAGCCGAAATGACGTCCGACGCGCGCATTTCCTCCGCCGCGCACCACATTTAAAAAAATCATAGCGTGAAAACCGTGGGTTCGATCCGCGTGCCGCTCGAAGGCGATTACAGGGGAGATGCAGCCCTTTCCAAAGAGCCATGAACAGACTTTCTACACCCAATGAGACAAGAGATATTAAGCCGCAAATACGTCCGGCGCGCGTCTTTTCTCCGCCGCGCAACACATTTAAAAAAAATCGTAGCGTGAAAACCGTGGGTTCGATCCGCGTGCCGCTCGAAGGCGATTACAGGGGAGATGCAGCCCTTTCCAAAGAGCCATGAACAGACTTTCTACTCCCAATGAGACAAGAGATATCAAGCCGCAAATACGTCCGGCGCGCGTCTATTCTCCGCCGCGCAACACATTTAAAAAAAATCGTAGCGTGAAAACCGTGGGTTCGATCCGCGTGCCGCTTAAAGGCGATTACAGGGGAGATGCAGCCCTTTCCAAAGAGCCATGAAAAGACTTTCTACTCCCAAGGAGACAAGAGATATTAAGCCGAAATGACGTCCGACGCGCGCATTTCCTCCGCCGCGCACCACATTTAAAAAAATCATAGCGTGAAAACCGTGGGTTCGATCCGCGTGCCGCTCGAAGGCGATTACAGGGGAGATGCAGCCCTTTCCAAAGAGGTATGAACAGACTTCCTACTCCCAAGGAGCCCAAAGATATTAAGCCGCAAATACGTCCTACGCGCGTCTTTTCTACGCCGCGCACCACATTTAAAAAATCGTAGCGTAAGAACGGTGGGTCCGATCCGCGTGCCGCTTAAAGGCGATTACAGGGGAGATGCAAACCTTTCCAAAGAGCCATGAAAAGACTTTCTACTCCCAAGGAGACAAGAGATATTAAGCCGCAATGACGTCCGACGCGCGCATTTTCTCCGATGCGCAACACATTTAAAAAAATCATAGCGTGAAAACCGTGGGTTCGATCCGCGTGCCGCTCGAAGGCGATTACAGGGTAGATGCATCCCTTTCAAAAGAGCCATGAACAGACTTTCTACTCCCAAGGAGACCAGAAATATTAACATATAAATCGTTACGCTCCAGTCGGATGAACGAGAAACGCTTGTACAATTGCAACGAATTGGAGGAGAAAGTTTAAACAAACGCGCTGACTTTGAAGGCTCACATCTAGGCCGGGCCAGGTCCAAATGGCCTGCAACTCGGTCCGCATCACGTCCATGACTTTTCCTAACGAACGCCACCTGCCAAGCTTTCGGCCCGTCCCTGTCGGCATTAAAAAATCGTAGCGTGATAACGATGGTTCCGATCCGCGTGCCGCGCGAAGGCGATTACAGGGGAGATGCAGCCCTTTCCAAAGAGCCATGAACAGACTTTCTACTCCCAATGAGACAAGAGATATCAAGCCGCAAATACGTCCGGCGCGCGTCTATTCTCCGCCGCGCAACACATTTAAAAAAAATCGTAGCGTGAAAACCGTGGGTTCGATCCGCGTGCCGCTTAAAGGCGATTACAGGGGAGATGCAGCCCTTTCCAAAGAGCCATGAAAAGACTTTCTACTCCCAAGGAGACAATAGATATTAAGCCGAAATGACGTCCGACGCGCGCATTTTCCCCGCCGCGCACCACATTTAAAAAAATCATAGCGTGAAAACCGTGGGTTCGATCCGCGTGCCGCTCGAAGGCGATTACAGCGGAGATGCAGCCCTTTCCAAAGAGCCATGAAAAGACTTTCTACTCCCAAGGAGACAAGAGATATTAAGCCGAAATGACGTCCGACGCGCGCATTTCCTCCGCCGCGCACCACATTTAAAAAAATCATAGCGTGAAAACCGTGGGTTCGATCCGCGTGCCGCTCGAAGGCGATTACAGGGGAGATGCAGCCCTTTCCAAAGAGCCATGAACAGACTTTCTACACCCAATGAGACAAGAGATATTAAGCCGCAAATACGTCCGGCGCGCGTCTTTTCTCCGCCGCGCAACACATTTAAAAAAAATCGTAGCGTGAAAACCGTGGGTTCGATCCGCGTGCCGCTCGAAGGCGATTACAGGGGAGATGCAGCCCTTTCCAAAGAGCCATGAACAGACTTTCTACTCCCAATGAGACAAGAGATATCAAGCCGCAAATACGTCCGGCGCGCGTCTATTCTCCGCCGCGCAACACATTTAAAAAAAATCGTAGCGTGAAAACCGTGGGTTCGATCCGCGTGCCGCTTAAAGGCGATTACAGGGGAGATGCAGCCCTTTCCAAAGAGCCATGAAAAGACTTTCTACTCCCAAGGAGACAAGAGATATTAAGCCGAAATGACGTCCGACGCGCGCATTTCCTCCGCCGCGCACCACATTTAAAAAAATCATAGCGTGAAAACCGTGGGTTCGATCCGCGTGCCGCTCGAAGGCGATTACAGGGGAGATGCAGCCCTTTCCAAAGAGGTATGAACAGACTTCCTACTCCCAAGGAGCCCAAAGATATTAAGCCGCAAATACGTCCTACGCGCGTCTTTTCTACGCCGCGCACCACATTTAAAAAATCGTAGCGTAAGAACGGTGGGTCCGATCCGCGTGCCGCTTAAAGGCGATTACAGGGGAGATGCAAACCTTTCCAAAGAGCCATGAAAAGACTTTCTACTCCCAAGGAGACAAGAGATATTAAGCCGCAATGACGTCCGACGCGCGCATTTTCTCCGATGCGCAACACATTTAAAAAAATCATAGCGTGAAAACCGTGGGTTCGATCCGCGTGCCGCTCGAAGGCGATTACAGGGGAGATGCAGCCCTTTCCAAAGAGGCATGAACAGACTTCCTACTCCCAAGGAGCCCAAAGATATTAAGCCGCAAATACGTCCTACGCGCGTCTTTTCTACGCCGCGCACCACATTTAAAAAATCGTATCGGAAGAACGGTGGGTCCAATCCGCGTGCCGCGTAAAGGCGATTACAAGGGAGATGCAAACCTTTCCAAAGAGCCATGAAAAGACTTTCTACTCCCAAGGAGACAATAGATATTAAGCCGAAATGACGTCCGACGCGCGCATTTTCTCCGACGCGCACCACATTTAAAAAAATCATAGCGTGAAAACCGTGGTTTCGATCCGCGTGCCGCTCGAAGGCGATTACAGCGGAGATGCAGCCCTTTCCAAAGAGCCATGAAAAGACTTTCTACTCCCAAGGAGACAAGAGATATTAAGCCGAAATGACGTCCGACGCGCGCATTTCCTCCGCCGCGCACCACATTTAAAAAAATCATAGCGTGAAAACCGTGGGTTCGATCCGCGTGCCGCTCGAAGGCGATTACAGGGGAGATGCAGCCCTTTCCAAAGAGCCATGAACAGACTTTCTACACCCAATGAGACAAGAGATATTAAGCCGCAAATACGTCCGGCGCGCGTCTTTTCTCCGCCGCGCAACACATTTAAAAAAAATCGTAGCGTGAAAAACGTGGGTTCGATCCGCGTGCCGCTCGAAGGCGATTACAGGGGAGATGCATCCCTTTCAAAAGAGCCATGAACAGACTTTCTACTCCCAAGGAGACCAGAATTATTAACATATAAAGCGTTACGCTCCAGTCGGATGAACGAGAAACGCTTGTACAATTGCAACGAATTGGAGGAGAAAGTTTAAACAAACGCGCTGACTTTGAACGCTCACATCTAGGCCGGGCCAACTCCAAATGGCGTGCAACTCGGTGTGCATCACCTCCATGACTGTCCCTAACGAACGCCACCTGCCACGCTTTCGGCCTATCCCTGGCGGCATTAAAAAATCGTAGCGTGATAACGATGATTCCGATGCGCGTGCCGCTCGAAGGCGATTACAGGGGAGATACAGCCCTTTCCAAAGAGCCATGAACAGACTTTCTACTCCCAAGGAGACAAGAGATATTACGCGCATTTTCTCCGACGCGCACCACGTTTAAAAAATCGTAGCGTGAGAACGGTGGGTCCGATCCGCGTGCCGCTTAAAGGCGATTACAGGGGAGATGCAACCCTTTCCAAAGAACCATGAAAAGACTTTCTACTCCCAAGGAGACAAGAGATATTAAGCCGCAATGACGTCCGACGCGCGCATTTTCTCCGCCGCGCAGCACATTTAAAAAAAAATCATAGCGTGAAAACCGTGGGTTCGATCCGCGTGCCGCTCGAAGGCGATTACAGGGGAGATGGAGCCCTTTCGAAAGAGGCATGAACAGACTTCCTACTCCCAAGGAGCCCAAAGATATTAAGCCGCAAATACGTCCTACGCGCGTCTTTTCTACCCCGCGCACCACATTTAAAAAATCGTATCGGAAGAACGGTGGGTCCAATCCGCGTGCCGCTTAAAGGCGATTACAAGGAAGATGCAAACCTTTCCAAAGAGCCATGAAAAGACTTTCTACTCCCAAGGAGACAATAGATATTAAGCCGAAATGACGTCCGACGCGCGCATTTTCTCCGCCGCGCACCACATTTAAAAAAATCATAGCGTGAAAACCGTGGGTTCGATCCGCGTGCCGCTCGAAGGCGATTACAGCGGAGATGCAGCCCTTTCCAAAGAGCCATGAAAAGACTTTCTACTCCCAAGGAGACAAGAGATATTAAGCCGAAATGACGTCCGACGCGCGCATTTCCTCCGCCGCGCACCACATTTAAAAAAATCATAGCGTGAAAACCGTGGGTTCGATCCGCGTGCCGCTCGAAGGCGATTACAGGGGAGATGCAGCCCTTTCCAAAGAGCCATGAACAGACTTTCTACACCCAATGAGACAAGAGATATTAAGCCGCAAATACGTCCGGAGCGCGTCTTTTCTCCGCCGCGCAACACATTCAAAAAAAATCGTAGCGTGAAAAACGTGGGTTCGATCCGCGTGCCGCTCGAAGGCGATTACAGGGTAGATGCATCCCTTTCAAAAGAGCCATGAACAGACTTTCTACTCCCAAGGAGACCAGAAATATTAACATATAAATCGTTACGCTCCAGTCGGATGAACGAGAAACGCTTGTACAATTGCAACGAATTGGAGGAGAAAGTTTAAACAAACGCGCTGACTTTGAAGGCTCACATCTAGGCCGGGCCAGGTCCAAATGGCCTGCAACTCGGTCCGCATCACGTCCATGACTTTTCCTAACGAACGCCACCTGCCAAGCTTTCGGCCCGTCCCTGTCGGCATTAAAAAATCGTAGCGTGATAACGATGGTTCCGATCCGCGTGCCGCGCGAAGGCGATTACAGGGGAGATGCAGCCCTTTCCAAAGAGCCATGAACAGACTTTCTACTCCCAATGAGACAAGAGATATCAAGCCGCAAATACGTCCGGCGCGCGTCTATTCTCCGCCGCGCAACACATTTAAAAAAAATCGTAGCGTGAAAACCGTGGGTTCGATCCGCGTGCCGCTTAAAGGCGATTACAGGGGAGATGCAGCCCTTTCCAAAGAGGCATGAACAGACTTCCTACTCCCAAGGAGCCCAAAGATATTAAGCCGCAAATACGTCCTACGCGCGTCTTTTCTACCCCGCGCACCACATTTAAAAAATCGTATCGGAAGAACGGTGGGTCCAATCCGCGTGCCGCTTAAAGGCGATTACAAGGAAGATGCAAACCTTTCCAAAGAGCCATGAAAAGACTTTCTACTCCCAAGGAGACAATAGATATTAAGCCGAAATGACGTCCGACGCGCGCATTTTCTCCGCCGCGCACCACATTTAAAAAAGTCATAGCGTGAAAACCGTGGGTTCGATCCGCGTGCCGCTTAAAGGCGATTACAGGGGAGATGCAGCCCTTTCCAAAGAGCCATGAAAAGACTTTCTACTCCCAAGGAGACAAGAGATATTAAGCCGAAATGACGTCCGACGCGCGCATTTCCTCCGCCGCGCACCACATTTAAAAAAATCATAGCGTGAAAACCGTGGGTTCGATCCGCGTGCCGCTCGAAGGCGATTACAGGGGAGATGCAGCCCTTTCCAAAGAGGCATGAACAGACTTCCTACTCCCAAGGAGCCCAAAGATATTAAGCCGCAAATACGTCCTACGCGCGTCTTTTCTACGCCGCGCACCACATTTAAAAAATCGTAGCGTAAGAACGGTGGGTCCGATCCGCGTGCCGCTTAAAGGCGATTACAGGGGAGATGCAAACATTTCCAAAGAGCCATGAAAAGACTTTCTACTCCCAAGGAGACAAGAGATATTAAGCCGCAATGACGTCCGACGCGCGCATTTTCTCCGACGCGCAACACATTTAAAAAAATCATAGCGTGAAAACCGTGGGTTCGATCCGCGTGCCGCTCGAAGGCGATTACAGGGGAGATGCAGCCCTTTCCAAAGAGGCATGAACAGACTTCCTACTCCCAAGGAGCCCAAAGATATTAAGCCGCAAATACGTCCTACGCGCGTCTTTTCTACGCCGCGCACCACATTTAAAAAATCGTATCGGAAGAACGGTGGGTCCAATCCGCGTGCCGCTTAAAGGCGATTACAAGGGAGATGCAAACCTTTCCAAAGAGCCATGAAAAGACTTTCTACTCCCAAGGAGACAATAGATATTAAGCCGAAATGACGTCCGACGCGCGCATTTTCTCCGACGCGCACCACATTTAAAAAAATCATAGCGTGAAAACCGTGGGTTCGATCCGCGTGCCGCTCGAAGGCGATTACAGCGGAGATGCAGCCCTTTCCAAAGAGCCATGAAAAGACTTTCTACTCCCAAGGAGACAAGAGATATTAAGCCGAAATGACGTCCGACGCGCGCATTTCCTCCGCCGCGCACCACATTTAAAAAAATCATAGCGTGAAAACCGTGGGTTCGATCCGCGTGCCGCTCTAAGGCGATTACAGGGGAGATGCAGCCCTTTCCAAAGAGCCATGAACAGACTTTCTACACCCAATGAGACAAGAGATATTAAGCCGCAAATACGTCCGGAGCGCGTCTTTTCTCCGCCGCGCAACACATTTAAAAAAAATCGTAGCGTGAAAAACGTGGGTTCGATCCGCGTGCCGCTCGAAGGCGATTACAGGGTAGATGCATCCCTTTCAAAAGAGCCATGAACAGACTTTCTACTCCCAAGGAGACCAGAAATATTAACATATAAATCGTTACGCTCCAGTCGGATGAACGAGAAACGCTTGTACAATTGCAACGAATTGGAGGAGAAAGTTTAAATAAACGCGCTGACTTTGAAGGCTCACATCTAGGCCGGGCCAGGTCCAAATGGCCTGCAACTCGGTCCGCATCACGTCCATGACTTTTCCTAACGAACGCCACCTGCCAAGCTTTCGGCCCGTCCCTGTCGGCATTAAAAAATCGTAGCGTGATAACGATGGTTCCGATCCGCGTGCCGCGCGAAGGCGATTACAGGGGAGATGCAGCCCTTTCCAAAGAGCCATGAACAGACTTTCTACTCCCAATGAGACAAGAGATATCAAGCCGCAAATACGTCCGGCGCGCGTCTTTTCTCCGCCGCGCAACACATTTAAAAAAAATCGTAGCGTGAAAACCGTGGGTTCGATCCGCGTGCCGCTCGAAGGCGATTACAGCGGAGATGCAGCCCTTTCCAAAGAGCCATGAACAGACTTTCTACTCCCAAGGAGACAATAGATATTAAGCCGAAATGACGTCCGACACGCGCATTTCGTCCGCCGCGCACCACATTTAAAAAAATCATAGCGTGAAAACCGTGGGTTCGATCCGCGTGCCGCTCGAAGGCGATTACAGGGGAGATGCAGCCCTTTCCAAAGAGCCATGAACAGACTTTCTACACCCAATGAGACAAGAGATATTAAGCCGCAAATACGTCCGGCGCGCGTCTTTTCTCCGCCGCGCAACACATTTAAAAAAAATCGTAGCGTGAAAAACGTGGGTTCGATCCGCGTGCCGCTCGAAGGCGATTACAGGGGAGATGCATCCCTTTCAAAAGAGCCATGAACAGACTTTCTACTCCCAAGGAGACCAGAAATATTAACATATAAAGCGTTACGCTCCAGTCGGATGAACGAGAAACGCTTGTACAATTGCAACGAATTGGAGGAGAAAGTTTAAACAAACGCGCTGACTTTGAACGCTCACATCTAGGCCGGGCCAACTCCAAATGGCGTGCAACTCGGTGTGCATCACCTCCATGACTGTCCCTAACGAACGCCACCTGCCACGCTTTCGGCCTATCCCTGGCGGCATTAAAAAATCGTAGCGTGATAACGATGGTTCCGATGCGCGTGCCGCTCGAAGGCGATTACAGGGGAGATACAGCCCTTTCCAAAGAGCCATGAACAGACTTTCTACTCCCAAGGAGACAAGAGATATTACGCGCATTTTCTCCGACGCGCACCACGTTTAAAAAATCGTAGCGTGAGAACGGTGGGTCCGATCCGCGTGCCGCTTAAAGGCGATTACAGGGGAGATGCAACCCTTTCCAAAGAACCATGAAAAGACTTTCTACTCCCAAGGAGAAAAGAGATATTAAGCCGCAATGACGTCCGACGCGCGCATTTTCTCCGCCGCGCAGCACATTTAAAAAAAAATCATAGCGTGAAAACCGTGGGTTCGATCCGCGTGCCGCTCGAAGGCGATTACAGGGGAGATGGAGCCCTTTCCAAAGAGGCATGAACAGACTTCCTACTCCCAAGGAGCCCAAAGATATTAAGCCGCAAATACGTCCTACGCGCGTCTTTTCTACCCCGCGCACCACATTTAAAAAATCGTATCGGAAGAACGGTGGGTCCAATCCGCGTGCCGCTTAAAGGCGATTACAAGGAAGATGCAAACCTTTCCAAAGAGCCATGAAAAGACTTTCTACTCCCAAGGAGACAATAGATATTAAGCCGAAATGACGTCCGACGCGCGCATTTTCTCCGCCGCGCACCACATTTAAAAAAATCATAGCGTGAAAACCGTGGGTTCGATCCGCGTGCCGCTCGAAGGCGATTACAGCGGAGATGCAGCCCTTTCCAAAGAGCCATGAAAAGACTTTCTACTCCCAAGGAGACAAGAGATATTAAGCCGAAATGACGTCCGACGCGCGCATTTCCTCCGCCGCGCACCACATTTAAAAAAATCATAGCGTGAAAACCGTGGGTTCGATCCGCGTGCCGCTCGAAGGCGATTACAGGGGAGATGCAGCCCTTTCCAAAGAGCCATGAACAGACTTTCTACTCCCAAGGAGACCAGAAATATTAACATATAAATCGTTACGCTCCAGTCGGATGAACGAGAAACGCTTGTACAATTGCAACGAATTGGAGGAGAAAGTTTAAACAAACGCGCTGACTTTGAAGGCTCACATCTAGGCCGGGCCAGGTCCAAATGGCCTGCAACTCGGTCCGCATCACGTCCATGACTTTTCCTAACGAACGCCACCTGCCAAGCTTTCGGCCCGTCCCTGTCGGCATTAAAAAATCGTAGCGTGATAACGATGGTTCCGATCCGCGTGCCGCGCGAAGGCGATTACAGGGGAGATGCAGCCCTTTCCAAAGAGCCATGAACAGACTTTCTACTCCCAATGAGACAAGAGATATCAAGCCGCAAATACGTCCGGCGCGCGTCTATTCTCCGCCGCGCAACACATTTAAAAAAAATCGTAGCGTGAAAACCGTGGGTTCGATCCGCGTGCCGCTTAAAGGCGATTACAGGGGAGATGCAGCCCTTTCCAAAGAGCCATGAAAAGACTTTCTACTCCCAAGGAGACAATAGATATTAAGCCGAAATGACGTCCGACGCGCGCATTTTCCCCGCCGCGCACCACATTTAAAAAAATCATAGCGTGAAAACCGTGGGTTCGATCCGCGTGCCGCTCGAAGGCGATTACAGCGGAGATGCAGTCCTTTCCAAAGAGCCATGAAAAGACTTTCTACTCCCAAGGAGACAAGAGATATTAAGCCGAAATGACGTCCGACGCGCGCATTTCCTCCGCCGCGCACCACATTTAAAAAAATCATAGCGTGAAAACCGTGGGTTCGATCCGCGTGCCGCTCGAAGGCGATTACAGGGGAGATGCAGCCCTTTCCAAAGAGCCATGAACAGACTTTCTACACCCAATGAGACAAGAGATATTAAGCCGCAAATACGTCCGGCGCGCGTCTTTTCTCCGCCGCGCAACACATTTAAAAAAAATCGTAGCGTGAAAACCGTGGGTTCGATCCGCGTGCCGCTCGAAGGCGATTACAGGGGAGATGCAGCCCTTTCCAAAGAGCCATGAACAGACTTTCTACTCCCAATGAGACAAGAGATATCAAGCCGCAAATACGTCCGGCGCGCGTCTATTCTCCGCCGCGCAACACATTTAAAAAAAATCGTAGCGTGAAAACCGTGGGTTCGATCCGCGTGCCGCTTAAAGGCGATTACAGGGGAGATGCAGCCCTTTCCAAAGAGCCATGAAAAGACTTTCTACTCCCAAGGAGACAAGAGATATTAAGCCGAAATGACGTCCGACGCGCGCATTTCCTCCGCCGCGCACCACATTTAAAAAAATCATAGCGTGAAAACCGTGGGTTCGATCCGCGTGCCGCTCGAAGGCGATTACAGGGGAGATGCAGCCCTTTCCAAAGAGGCATGAACAGACTTCCTACTCCCAAGGAGCCCAAAGATATTAAGCCGCAAATACGTCCTACGCGCGTCTTTTCTACGCCGCGCACCACATTTAAAAAATCGTAGCGTAAGGACGGTGGGTCCGATCCGCGTGCCGCTTAAAGGCGATTACAGGGGAGATGCAAACCTTTCCAAAGAGCCATGAAAAGACTTTCTACTCCCAAGGAGACAAGAGATATTAAGCCGAAATGACGTCCGACGCGCGCATTTTCTCCGCAGCGCACCACATTTAAAAAAATCATAGCGTGAAAACCGTGGGTTCGATCCGCGTGCCGCTCGAAGGCGATTACAGCGGAGATGCAGCCCTTTCCAAAGAGCCATGAAAAGACTTTCTACTCCCAAGGAGACAAGAGATATTAAGCCGAAATGACGTCCGACGCGCGCATTTCCTCCGCCGCGCACCACATTTAAAAAAATCATAGCGTGAAAACCGTGGGTTCGATCCGCGTGCCGCTCGAAGGCGATTACAGGGGAGATGCAGCCCTTTCCAAAGAGCCATGAACAGACTTTCTACACCCAATGAGACAAGAGATATTAAGCCGCAAATACGTCCGGCGCGCGTCTTTTCTCCGCCGCGCAACACATTTAAAAAAAATCGTAGCGTGAAAACCGTGGGTTCGATCCGCGTGCCGCTCGAAGACGATTACAGGGGAGATGCAGCCCTTTCCAAAGAGCCATGAACAGACTTTCTACTCCCAATGAGACAAGAGATATCAAGCCGCAAATACGTCCGGCGCGCGTCTATTCTCCGCCGCGCAACACATTTAAAAAAAATCGTAGCGTGAAAACCGTGGGTTCGATCCGCGTGCCGCTTAAAGGCGATTACAGGGGAGATGCAGCCCTTTCCAAAGAGCCATGAAAAGACTTTCTACTCCCAAGGAGACAAGAGATATTAAGCCGAAATGACTTCCGACGCGCGCATTTCCTACGCCGCGCACCACATTTAAAAAAATCATAGCGTGAAAACCGTGGGTTCGATCCGCGTGCCGCTCGAAGGCGATTACAGGGGAGATGCAGCCCTTTCCAAAGAGGCATGAACAGACTTCCTACTCCCAAGGAGCCCAAAGATATTAAGCCGCAAATACGTCCTACGCGCGTCTTTTCTACGCCGCGCACCACATTTAAAAAATCGTATCGGAAGAACGGTGGGTCCAATCCGCGTGCCGCTTAAAGGCGATTACAAGGAAGATGCAAACCTTTCAAAAGAGCCATGAACAGACTTTCTACTCCCAAGGAGACCAGAAATATTAACATATAAAGCGTTACGCTCCAGTCGGATGAACGAGAAACGCTTGTACAATTGCAACGAATTGGAGGAGAAAGTTTAAACAAACGCGCTGACTTTGAACGCTCACATCTAGGCCGGGCCAACTCCAAATGGCGTGCAACTCGGTGCGCATCACCTCCATGACTGTCCCTAACGAACGCCACCTGCCACGCTTTCGGCCCGTCCCTGGCGGCATTAAAAAATCGTAGCGTGATAACGATGGTTCCGATGCGCGTGCCGCTCGAAGGCGATTACAGGGGAGATACAGCCCTTTCCAAAGAGCCATGAACAGACTTTCTACTCCCAAGGAGACAAGAGATATTAAGCCGAAATGACGTCCGACGCGCGCATTTCCTCCGCCGCGCACCACATTTAAAAAAATCATAGCGTGAAAACCGTGGGTTCGATCCGCGTGCCGCTCGAAGGCTATTACAGCGGAGATGCAGCCCTTTCCAAAGAGCCATGAAAAGACTTTCTACTCCCAAGGAGACAAGAGATATTAAGCCGAAATGACGTCCGACGCGCGCATTTCCTCCGCCGCGCACCACATTTAAAAAAATCATAGCGTGAAAACCGTGGGTTCGATCCGCGTGCCGCTCGAAGGCGATTACAGGGGAGATGCAGCCCTTTCCAAAGAGCCATGAACAGACTTTCTACACCCAATGAGACAAGAGATATTAAGCCGCAAATACGTCCGGCGCGCGTCTTTTCTCCGCCGCGCAACACATTTAAAAAATCGTATCGGAAGAACGGTGGGTCCAATCCGCGTGCCGCTCGAAGGCGATTACAGCGGAGATGCAGCCCTTTCCAAAGAGCCATGAAAAGACTTTCTACTCCCAAGGAGACAAGAGATATTAAGCCGAAATGACGTCCGACGCGCGCATTTCCTCCGCCGCGCACCACATTTAAAAAAATCATAGCGTGAAAACCGTGGGTTCGATCCGCGTGCCGCTCGAAGGCGATTACAGGGGAGATGCAGCCCTTTCCAAAGAGCCATGAACAGATTTTCTACACCCAATGAGACAAGAGATATTAAGCCGCAAATACGTCCGGCGCGCGTCTTTTCTCCGCCGCGCAACACATTTAAAAAAAATCGTAGCGTGAAAACCGTGGGTTCGATCCGCGTGCCGCTCGAAGACGATTACAGGGGAGATGCAGCCCTTTCCAAAGAGCCATGAACAGACTTTCTACTCCCAATGAGACAAGAGATATCAAGCCGCAAATACGTCCGGCGCGCGTCTATTCTCCGCCGCGCAACACATTTAAAAAAAATCGTAGCGTGAAAACCGTGGGTTCGATCCGCGTGCCGCTTAAAGGCGATTACAGGGGAGATGCAGCCCTTTCCAAAGAGCCATGAAAAGACTTTCTACTCCCAAGGAGACAAGAGATATTAAGCCGCAATGACGTCCGACGCGCGCATTTTCTCCGCCGCGCAGCACATTTAAAAAAATCATAGCGTGAAAACCGTGGGTTCGATCCGCGTGCCGCTCGAAGGCGATTACAGGGGAGATGCAGCCCTTTCCAAAGAGGCATGAACAGACTTCCTACTCCCAAGGAGCCCAAAGATATTAAGCCGCAAATACGTCCTACGCGCGTCTTTTCTACGCCGCGCACCACATTTAAAAAATCGTATCGGAAGAACGGTGGGTCCAATCCGCGTGCCGCTTAAAGGCGATTACAAGGGAGATGCAAACCTTTCCAAAGAGCCATGAAAAGACTTTCTACTCCCAAGGAGACAATAGATATTAAGCCGAAATGACGTCCGACGCGCGCATTTTCTCCGACGCGCACCACATTTAAAAAAATCATAGCGTGAAAACCGTGGGTTCGATCCGCGTGCCGCTCGAAGGCGATTACAGCGGAGATGCAGCCCTTTCCAAAGAGCCATGAAAAGACTTTCTACTCCCAAGGAGACAAGAGATATTAAGCCGAAATGACGTCCGACGCGCGCATTTCCTCCGCCGCGCACCACATTTAAAAAAATCATAGCGTGAAAACCGTGGGTTCGATCCGCGTGCCGCTCGAAGGCGATTACAGGGGAGATGCAGCCCTTTCCAAAGAGCCATGAACAGACTTTCTACTCCCAAGGAGACCAGAAATATTAACATATAAAGCGTTACGCTCCAGTCGGATGAACGAGAAACGCTTGTACAATTGCAACGAATTGGAGGAGAAAGTTTAAACAAACGCGCTGACTTTGAACGCTCACATCTAGGCCGGGCCAACTCCAAATGGCGTGCAACTCGGTGTGCATCACCTCCATGACTGTCCCTAACGAACGCCACCTGCCACGCTTTCGGCCTATCCCTGGCGGCATTAAAAAATCGTAGCGTGATAACGATGGTTCCGATGCGCGTGCCGCTCGAAGGCGATTACAGGGGAGATACAGCCCTTTCCAAAGAGCCATGAACAGACTTTCTACTCCCAAGGAGACAAGAGATATTACGCGCATTTTCTCCGACGCGCACCACGTTTAAAAAATCGTAGCGTGAGAACGGTGGGTCCGATCCGCGTGCCGCTTAAAGGCGATTACAGGGGCGATGCAACCCTTTCCAAAGAACCATGAAAAGACTTTCTACTCCCAAGGAGAAAAGAGATATTAAGCCGCAATGACGTCCGACGCGCGCATTTTCTCCGCCGCGCACCACATTTAAAAAAAAATCATAGCGTGAAAATCGTGGGTTCGATCCGCGTGCCGCTCGAAGGCGATTACAGGGGAGATGGAGCCCTTTCCAAAGAGGCATGAACAGACTTCCTACTCCCAAGGAGCCCAAAGATATTAAGCCGCAAATACGTCCTACGCGCGTCTTTTCTACCCCGCGCACCACATTTAAAAAATCGTATCGGAAGAACGGTGGGTCCAATCCGCGTGCCGCTTAAAGGCGATTACAAGGAAGATGCAAACCTTTCCAAAGAGCCATGAAAAGACTTTCTACTCCCAAGGAGACAATAGATATTAAGCCGAAATGACGTCCGACGCGCGCATTTTCTCCGCCGCGCACCACATTTAAAAAAATCATAGCGTGAAAACCGTGGGTTCGATCCGCGTGCCGCTCGAAGGCGATTACAGGGGAGATGCAGCCCTTTCCAAAGAGCCATGAACAGACTTTCTACTCCCAAGGAGACAAGAGATATTAAGCCGAAATGACGTCCGACGCGCGCATTTCCTCCGCCGCGCACCACATTTAAAAAAATCATAGCGTGAAAACCGTGGGTTCGATCCGCGTGCCGCTCGAAGGCGATTACAGGGGAGATGCAGCCCTTTCCAAAGAGCCATGAACAGACTTTCTACACCCAATGAGACAAGAGATATTAAGCCGCAAATACGTCCGGAGCGCGTCTTTTCTCCGCCGCGCAACACATTTAAAAAAAATCGTAGCGTGAAAAACGTGGGTTCGATCCGCGTGCCGCTCGAAGGCGATTACAGGGTAGATGCATCCCTTTCAAAAGAGCCATGAACAGACTTTCTACTCCCAAGGAGACCAGAAATATTAACATATAAATCGTTACGCTCCAGTCGGATGAACGAGAAACGCTTGTACAATTGCAACGAATTGGAGGAGAAAGTTTAAACAAACGCGCTGACTTTGAAGGCTCACATCTAGGCCGGGCCAGGTCCAAATGGCCTGCAACTCGGTCCGCATCACGTCCATGACTTTTCCTAACGAACGCCACCTGCCAAGCTTTCGGCCCGTCCCTGTCGGCATTAAAAAATCGTAGCGTGATAACGATGGTTCCGATCCGCGTGCCGCGCGAAGGCGATTACAGGGGAGATGCAGCCCTTTCCAAAGAGCCATGAACAGACTTTCTACTCCCAATGAGACAAGAGATATCAAGCCGCAAATACGTCCGGCGCGCGTCTATTCTCCGCCGCGCAACACATTTAAAAAAAATCGTAGCGTGAAAACCGTGGGTTCGATCCGCGTGCCGCTTAAAGGCGATTACAGGGGAGATGCAGCCCTTTCCAAAGAGCCATGAAAAGACTTTCTACTCCCAAGGAGACAATAGATATTAAGCCGAAATGACGTCCGACACGCGCATTTTCCTCGCCGCGCACCACATTTAAAAAAATCATAGCGTGAAAACCGTGGGTTCGATCCGCGTGCCGCTCGAAGGCGATTACAGCGGAGATGCAGCCCTTTCCAAAGAGCCATGAAAAGACTTTCTACTCCCAAGGAGACAAGAGATATTAAGCCGAAATGACGTCCGACGCGCGCATTTCCTCCGCCGCGCACCACATTTAAAAAAATCATAGCGTGAAAACCGTGGGTTCGATCCGCGTGCCGCTCGAAGGCGATTACAGGGGAGATGCAGCCCTTTCCAAAGAGCCATGAACAGACTTTCTACACCCAATGAGACAAGAGATATTAAGCCGCAAATACGTCCGGCGCGCGTCTTTTCTCCGCCGCGCAACACATTTAAAAAAAATCGTAGCGTGAAAACCGTGGGTTCGATCCGCGTGCCGCTCGAAGGCGATTACAGGGGAGATGCAGCCCTTTCCAAAGAGCCATGAACAGACTTTCTACTCCCAATGAGACAAGAGATATCAAGCCGCAAATACGTCCGGCGCGCGTCTATTCTCCGCCGCGCAACACATTTAAAAAAAATCGTAGCGTGAAAACCGTGGGTTCGATCCGCGTGCCGCTTAAAGGCGATTACAGGGGAGATGCAGCCCTTTCCAAAGAGCCATGAAAAGACTTTCTACTCCCAAGGAGACAAGAGATATTAAGCCGAAATGACGTCCGACGCGCGCATTTCCTCCGCCGCGCACCACATTTAAAAAAATCATAGCGTGAAAACCGTGGGTTCGATCCGCGTGCCGCTCGAAGGCGATTACAGGGGAGATGCAGCCCTTTCCAAAGAGGCATGAACAGACTTCCTACTCCCAAGGAGCCCAAAGATATTAAGCCGCAAATACGTCCTACGCGCGTCTTTTCTACGCCGCGCACCACATTTAAAAAATCGTAGCGTAAGAACGGTGGGTCCGATCCGCGTGCCGCTTAAAGGCGATTACAGGGGAGATGCAAACATTTCCAAAGAGCCATGAAAAGACTTTCTACTCCCAAGGAGACAAGAGATATTAAGCCGCAATGACGTCCGACGCGCGCATTTTCTCCGACGCGCAACACATTTAAAAAAATCATAGCGTGAAAACCGTGGGTTCGATCCGCGTGCCGCTCGAAGGCGATTACAGGGGAGATGCAGCCCTTTCCAAAGAGGCATGAACAGACTTCCTACTCCCAAGGAGCCTAAAGATATTAAGCCGCAAATACGTCCTACGCGCGTCTTTTCTACGCCGCGCCCCACATTTAAAAAATCGTATCGGAAGAACGGTGGGTCCAATCCGCGTGCCGCTTAAAGGCGATTACAAGGGAGATGCAAACCTTTCCAAAGAGCCATGAAAAGACTTTCTACTCCCAAGGAGACAATAGATATTAAGCCGAAATGACGTCCGACGCGCGCATTTTCTCCGACGCGCACCACATTTAAAAAAATCATAGCGTGAAAACCGTGGGTTCGATCCGCGTGCCGCTCGAAGGCGATTACAGCGGAGATGCAGCCCTTTCCAAAGAGCCATGAAAAGACTTTCTACTCCCAAGGAGACAAGAGATATTAAGCCGAAATGACGTCCGACGCGCGCATTTCCTCCGCCGCGCACCACATTTAAAAAAATCATAGCGTGAAAACCGTGGGTTCGATCCGCGTGCCGCTCGAAGGCGATTATAGGGGAGATGCAGCCCTTTCCAAAGAGCCATGAACAGACTTTCTACACCCAATGAGACAAGAGATATTAAGCCGCAAATACGTCC
This sequence comes from Electrophorus electricus, assembly GCF_041902795.1. Lineage (NCBI taxonomy): Eukaryota > Metazoa > Chordata > Actinopteri > Gymnotiformes > Gymnotidae > Electrophorus > Electrophorus electricus. The sequence continues at coordinate 24,647,854 of NC_137505.1, read as the reverse complement.
GGCGCGCGTCTTTTCTCCGCCGCGCAACACATTTAAAAAAAATCGTAGCGTGAAAAACGTGGGTTCGATCCGCGTGCCGCTCGAAGGCGATTACAGGGGAGATGCATCCCTTTCAAAAGAGCCATGAACAGACTTTCTACTCCCAAGGAGACCAGAAATATTAACATATAAAGCGTTACGCTCCAGTCGGATGAACGAGAAACTCTTGTACAATTGCAACGAATTGGAGGAGAAAGTTTAAACAAACGCGCTGACTTTGAACGCTCACATCTAGGCCGGGCCAACTCCAAATGGCGTGCAACTCGGTGTGCATCACCTCCATGACTGTCCCTAACGAACGCCACCTGCCACGCTTTCGGCCTATCCCTGGCGGCATTAAAAAATCGTAGCGTGATAACGATGGTTCCGATGCGCGTGCCGCTCGAAGGCGGTTACAGGGGAGATACAGCCCTTTCCAAAGAGCCATGAACAGACTTTCTACTCCCAAGGAGACAAGAGATATTACGCGCATTTTCTCCGACGCGCACCACGTTTAAAAAATCGTAGCGTGAGAACGGTGGGTCCGATCCGCGTGCCGCTTAAAGGCGATTACAGGGGAGATGCAACCCTTTCCAAAGAACCATGAAAAGACTTTCTACTCCCAAGGAGACAAGAGATATTAAGCCGCAATGACGTCCGACGCGCGCATTTTCTCCGCCGCGCAGCACATTTAAAAAAAAATCATAGCGTGAAAACCGTGGGTTCGATCCGCGTGCCGCTCGAAGGCGATTACAGGGGAGATGGAGCCCTTTCCAAAGAGGCATGAACAGACTTCCTACTCCCAAGGAGCCCAAAGATATTAAGCCGCAAATACGTCCTACGCGCGTCTTTTCTACCCCGCGCACCACATTTAAAAAATCGTATCGGAAGAACGGTGGGTCCAATCCGCGTGCCGCTTAAAGGCGATTACAAGGAAGATGCAAACCTTTCCAAAGAGCCATGAAAAGACTTTCTACTCCCAAGGAGACAAGAGATATTAAGCCGAAATGACGTCCGACGCGCGCATTTCCTCCGCCGCGCACCACATTTAAAAAAATCATAGCGTGAAAACCGTGGGTTCGATCCGCGTGCCGCTCGAAGGCGATTACAGGGGAGATGCAGCCCTTTCCAAAGAGCCATGAACAGACTTTCTACACCCAATGAGACAAGAGATATTAAGCCGCAAATACGTCCGGAGCGCGTCTTTTCTCCGCCGCGCAACACATTTAAAAAAAATCGTAGCGTGAAAAACGTGGGTTCGATCCGCGTGCCGCTCGAAGGCGATTACAGGGTAGATGCATCCCTTTCAAAAGAGCCATGAACAGACTTTCTACTCCCAAGGAGACCAGAAATATTAACATATAAATCGTTACGCTCCAGTCGGATGAACGAGAAACGCTTGTACAATTGCAACGAATTGGAGGAGAAAGTTTAAACAAACGCGCTGACTTTGAAGGCTCACATCTAGGCCGGGCCAGGTCCAAATGGCCTGCAACTCGGTCCGCATCACGTCCATGACTTTTCCTAACGAACGCCACCTGCCAAGCTTTCGGCCCGTCCCTGTCGGCATTAAAAAATCGTAGCGTGATAACGATGGTTCCGATCCGCGTGCCGCGCGAAGGCGATTACAGGGGAGATGCAGCCCTTTCCAAAGAGCCATGAACAGACTTTCTACTCCCAATGAGACAAGAGATATCAAGCCGCAAATACGTCCGGCGCGCGTCTATTCTCCGCCGCGCAACACATTTAAAAAAAATCGTAGCGTGAAAACCGTGGGTTCGATCCGCGTGCCGCTTAAAGGCGATTACAGGGGAGATGCAGCCCTTTCCAAAGAGCCATGAAAAGACTTTCTACTCCCAAGGAGACAATAGATATTAAGCCGAAATGACGTCCGACGCGCGCATTTTCCCCGCCGCGCACCACATTTAAAAAAATCATAGCGTGAAAACCGTGGGTTCGATCCGCGTGCCGCTCGAAGGCGATTACAGCGGAGATGCAGCCCTTTCCAAAGAGCCATGAAAAGACTTTCTACTCCCAAGGAGACAAGAGATATTAAGCCGAAATGACGTCCGACGCGCGCATTTCCTCCGCCGCGCACCACATTTAAAAAAATCATAGCGTGAAAACCGTGGGTTCGAGCCGCGTGCCGCTCGAAGGCGATTACAGGGGAGATGCAGCCCTTTCCAAAGAGCCATGAACAGACTTTCTACACCCAATGAGACAAGAGATATTAAGCCGCAAATACGTCCGGCGCGCGTCTTTTCTCCGCCGCGCAACACATTTAAAAAAAATCGTAGCGTGAAAACCGTGGGTTCGATCCGCGTGCCGCTCGAAGGCGATTACAGGGGAGATGCAGCCCTTTCCAAAGAGCCATGAACAGACTTTCTACTCCCAATGAGACAAGAGATATCAAGCCGCAAATACGTCCGGCGCGCGTCTATTCTCCGCCGCGCAACACATTTAAAAAAAATCGTAGCGTGAAAACCGTGGGTTCGATCCGCGTGCCGCTTAAAGGCGATTACAGGGGAGATGCAGCCCTTTCCAAAGAGCCATGAAAAGACTTTCTACTCCCAAGGAGACAAGAGATATTAAGCCGAAATGACGTCCGACGCGCGCATTTCCTCCGCCGCGCACCACATTTAAAAAAATCATAGCGTGAAAACCGTGGGTTCGATCCGCGTGCCGCTCGAAGGCGATTACAGGGGAGATGCAGCCCTTTCCAAAGAGGCATGAACAGACTTCCTACTCCCAAGGAGCCCAAAGATATTAAGCCGCAAATACGTCCTACGCGCGTCTTTTCTACGCCGCGCACCACATTTAAAAAATCGTAGCGTAAGAACGGTGGGTCCGATCCGCGTGCCGCTTAAAGGCGATTACAGGGGAGATGCAAACCTTTCCAAAGAGCCATGAAAAGACTTTCTACTCCCAAGGAGACAAGAGATATTAAGCCGCAATGACGTCCGACGCGCGCATTTTCTCCGATGCGCAACACATTTAAAAAAATCATAGCGTGAAAACCGTGGGTTCGATCCGCGTGCCGCTCGAAGGCGATTACAGGGGAGATGCAGCCCTTTCCAAAGAGGCATGAACAGACTTCCTACTCCCAAGGAGCCCAAAGATATTAAGCCGCAAATACGTCCTACGCGCGTCTTTTCTACGCCGCGCACCACATTTAAAAAATCGTATCGGAAGAACGGTGGGTCCAATCCGCGTGCCGCTTAAAGGCGATTACAAGGGAGATGCAAACCTTTCCAAAGAGCCATGAAAAGACTTTCTACTCCCAAGGAGACAAGAGATATTAAGCCGAAATGACGTCCGACGCGCGCATTTTCTCCGACGCGCACCACATTTAAAAAAATCATAGCGTGAAAACCGTGGGTTCGATCCGCGTGCCGCTCGAAGGCGATTACAGCGGAGATGCAGCCCTTTCCAAAGAGCCATGAAAAGACTTTCTACTCCCAAGGAGACAAGAGATATTAAGCCGAAATGACGTCCGACGCGCGCATTTCCTCCGCCGCGCACCACATTTAAAAAAATCATAGCGTGAAAACCGTGGGTTCGATCCGCGTGCCGCTCGAAGGCGATTACAGGGGAGATGCAGCCCTTTCCAAAGAGCCATGAACAGACTTTCTACACCCAATGAGACAAGAGATATTAAGCCGCAAATACGTCCGGCGCGCGTCTTTTCTCCGCCGCGCAACACATTTAAAAAAAATCGTAGCGTGAAAAACGTGGGTTCGATCCGCGTGCCGCTCGAAGGCGATTACAGGGGAGATGCATCCCTTTCAAAAGAGCCATGAACAGACTTTCTACTCCCAAGGAGACCAGAAATATTAACATATAAAGCGTTACGCTCCAGTCGGATGAACGAGAAACGCTTGTACAATTGCAACGAATTGGAGGAGAAAGTTTAAACAAACGCGCTGACTTTGAACGCTCACATCTAGGCCGGGCCAACTCCAAATGGCGTGCAACTCGGTGTGCATCACCTCCATGACTGTCCCTAACGAACGCCACCTGCCACGCTTTCGGCCTATCCCTGGCGGCATTAAAAAATCGTAGCGTGATAACGATGGTTCCGATGCGCGTGCCGCTCGAAGGCGATTACAGGGGAGATACAGCCCTTTCCAAAGAGCCATGAACAGACTTTCTACTCCCAAGGAGACAAGAGATATTACGCGCATTTTCTCCGACGCGCACCACGTTTAAAAAATCGTAGCGTGAGAACGGTGGGTCCGATCCGCGTGCCGCTTAAAGGCGATTACAGGGGAGATGCAACCCTTTCCAAAGAACCATGAAAAGACTTTCTACTCCCAAGGAGACAAGAGATATTAAGCCGCAATGACGTCCGACGCGCGCATTTTCTCCGCCGCGCAGCACATTTAAAAAAAAATCATAGCGTGAAAACCGTGGGTTCGATCCGCGTGCCGCTCGAAGGCGATTACAGGGGAGATGCAGCCCTTTCCAAAGAGCCATGAACAGACTTTCTACACCCAATGAGACAAGAGATATTAAGCCGCAAATACGTCCGGAGCGCGTCTTTTCTCCGCCGCGCAACACATTTAAAAAAAATCGTAGCGTGAAAAACGTGGGTTCGATCCGCGTGCAGCTCGAAGGCGATTACAGGGTAGATGCATCCCTTTCAAAAGAGCCATGAACAGACTTTCTACTCCCAAGGAGACCAGAAATATTAACATATAAATCGTTACGCTCCAGTCGGATGAACGAGAAACGCTTGTACAATTGCAACGAATTGGAGGAGAAAGTTTAAACAAACGCGCTGACTTTGAAGGCTCACATCTAGGCCGGGCCAGGTCCAAATGGCCTGCAACTCGGTCCGCATCACGTCCATGACTTTTCCTAACGAACGCCACCTGCCAAGCTTTCGGCCCGTCCCTGTCGGCATTAAAAAATCGTAGCGTGATAACGATGGTTCCGATCCGCGTGCCGCGCGAAGGCGATTACAGGGGAGATGCAGCCCTTTCCAAAGAGCCATGAACAGACTTTCTACTCCCAATAAGACAAGAGATATCAAGCCGCAAATACGTCCGGCGCGCGTCTATTCTCCGCCGCGCAACACATTTAAAAAAAATCGTAGCGTGAAAACCGTGGGTTCGATCCGCGTGCCGCTTAAAGGCGATTACAGGGGAGATGCAGCCCTTTCCAAAGAGGCATGAACAGACTTCCTACTCCCAAGGAGCCCAAAGATATTAAGCCGCAAATACGTCCTACGCGCGTCTTTTCTACCCCGCGCACCACATTTAAAAAATCGTATCGGATGAACGGTGGGTCCAATCCGCGTGCCGCTTAAAGGCGATTACAAGGAAGATGCAAACCTTTCCAAAGAGCCATGAAAAGACTTTCTACTCCCAAGGAGACAATAGATATTAAGCCGAAATGACGTCCGACGCGCGCATTTTCTCCGCCGCGCACCACATTTAAAAAAATCATAGCGTGAAAACCGTGGGTTCGATCCGCGTGCCGCTCGAAGGCGATTACAGGGGAGATGCAGCCCTTTCCAAAGAGCCATGAACAGACTTTCTACTCCCAAGGAGACAAGAGATATTAAGCCGAAATGACGTCCGACGCGCGCATTTCCTCCGCCGCGCACCACATTTAAAAAAATCATAGCGTGAAAACCGTGGGTTCGATCCGCGTGCCGCTCGAAGGCGATTACAGGGGAGATGCAGCCCTTTCCAAAGAGCCATGAACAGACTTTCTACACCCAATGAGACAAGAGATATTAAGCCGCAAATACGTCCGGAGCGCGTCTTTTCTCCGCCGCGCAACACATTTAAAAAAAATCGTAGCGTGAAAAACGTGGGTTCGATCCGCGTGCCGCTCGAAGGCGATTACAGGGTAGATGCATCCCTTTCAAAAGAGCCATGAACAGACTTTCTACTCCCAAGGAGACCAGAAATATTAACATATAAATCGTTACGCTCCAGTCGGATGAACGAGAAACGCTTGTACAATTGCAACGAATTGGAGGAGAAAGTTTAAACAAACGCGCTGACTTTGAAGGCTCACATCTAGGCCGGGCCAGGTCCAAATGGCCTGCAACTCGGTCCGCATCACGTCCATGACTTTTCCTAACGAACGCCACCTGCCAAGCTTTCGGCCCGTCCCTGTCGGCATTAAAAAATCGTAGCGTGATAACGATGGTTCCGATCCGCGTGCCGCGCGAAGGCGATTACAGGGGAGATGCAGCCCTTTCCAAAGAGCCATGAACAGACTTTCTACTCCCAATAAGACAAGAGATATCAAGCCGCAAATACGTCCGGCGCGCGTCTATTCTCCGCCGCGCAACACATTTAAAAAAAATCGTAGCGTGAAAACCGTGGGTTCGATCCGCGTGCCGCTTAAAGGCGATTACAGGGGAGATGCAGCCCTTTCCAAAGAGGCATGAACAGACTTCCTACTCCCAAGGAGCCCAAAGATATTAAGCCGCAAATACGTCCTACGCGCGTCTTTTCTACCCCGCGCACCACATTTAAAAAATCGTATCGGAAGAACGGTGGGTCCAATCCGCGTGCCGCTTAAAGGCGATTACAAGGAAGATGCAAACCTTTCCAAAGAGCCATGAAAAGACTTTCTACTCCCAAGGAGACAATAGATATTAAGCCGAAATGACGTCCGACGCGCGCATTTTCTCCGCCGCGCACCACATTTAAAAAAATCATAGCGTGAAAACCGTGGGTTCGATCCGCGTGCCGCTCGAAGGCGATTACAGGGGAGATGCAGCCCTTTCCAAAGAGCCATGAACAGACTTTCTACTCCCAAGGAGACAAGAGATATTAAGCCGAAATGACGTCCGACGCGCGCATTTCCTCCGCCGCGCACCACATTTAAAAAAATCATAGCGTGAAAACCGTGGGTTCGATCCGCGTGCCGCTCGAAGGCGATTACAGGGGAGATGCAGCCCTTTCCAAAGAGCCATGAACAGACTTTCTACACCCAATGAGACAAGAGATATTAAGCCGCAAATACGTCCGGAGCGCGTCTTTTCTCCGCCGCGCAACACATTTAAAAAAAATCGTAGCGTGAAAAACGTGGGTTCGATCCGCGTGCCGCTCGAAGGCGATTACAGGGTAGATGCATCCCTTTCAAAAGAGCCATGAACAGACTTTCTACTCCCAAGGAGACCAGAAATATTAACATATAAATCGTTACGCTCCAGTCGGATGAACGAGAAACGCTTGTACAATTGCAACGAATTGGAGGAGAAAGTTTAAACAAACGCGCTGACTTTGAAGGCTCACATCTAGGCCGGGCCATGTCCAAATGGCCTGCAACTCGGTCCGCATCACGTCCATGACTTTTCCTAACGAACGCCACCTGCCAAGCTTTCGGCCCGTCCCTGTCGGCATTAAAAAATCGTAGCGTGATAACGATGGTTCCGATCCGCGTGCCGCGCGAAGGCGATTACAGGGGAGATGCAGCCCTTTCCAAAGAGCCATGAAAAGACTTTCTACTCCCAAGGAGACAATAGATATTAAGCCGAAATGACGTCCGACGCGCGCATTTTCCTCGCCGCGCACCACATTTAAAAAAATCATAGCGTGAAAACCGTGGGTTCGATCCGCGTGCCGCTCGAAGGCGATTACAGCGGAGATGCAGCCCTTTCCAAAGAGCCATGAAAAGACTTTCTACTCCCAAGGAGACAAGAGATATTAAGCCGAAATGACGTCCGACGCGCGCATTTCCTCCGCCGCGCACCACATTTAAAAAAATCATAGCGTGAAAACCGTGGGTTCGATCCGCGTGCCGCTCGAAGGCGATTACAGGGGAGATGCAGCCCTTTCCAAAGAGCCATGAACAGACTTTCTACACCCAATGAGACAAGAGATATTAAGCCGCAAATACGTCCGGCGCGCGTCTTTTCTCCGCCGCGCAACACATTTAAAAAAAATCGTAGCGTGAAAACCGTGGGTTCGATCCGCGTGCCGCTCGAAGGCGATTACAGGGGAGATGCAGCCCTTTCCAAAGAGCCATGAACAGACTTTCTACTCCCAATGAGACAAGAGATATCAAGCCGCAAATACGTCCGGCGCGCGTCTATTCTCCGCCGCGCAACACATTTAAAAAAAATCGTAGCGTGAAAACCGTGGGTTCGATCCGCGTGCCGCTTAAAGGCGATTACAGGGGAGATGCAGCCCTTTCCAAAGAGCCATGAAAAGACTTTCTACTCCCAAGGAGACAAGAGATATTAAGCCGAAATGACGTCCGACGCGCGCATTTCCTCCGCCGCGCACCACATTTAAAAAAATCATAGCGTGAAAACCGTGGGTTCGATCCGCGTGCCGCTCGAAGGCGATTACAGGGGAGATGCAGCCCTTTCCAAAGAGGCATGAACAGACTTCCTACTCCCAAGGAGCCCAAAGATATTAAGCCGCAAATACGTCCTACGCGCGTCTTTTCTACGCCGCGCACCACATTTAAAAAATCGTATCGGAAGAACGGTGGGTCCAATCCGCGTGCCGCTTAAAGGCGATTACAAGGGAGATGCAAACCTTTCCAAAGAGCCATGAAAAGACTTTCTACTCCCAAGGAGACAATAGATATTAAGCCGAAATGACGTCCGACGCGCGCATTTTCTCCGACGCGCACCACATTTAAAAAAATCATAGCGTGAAAACCGTGGGTTCGATCCGCGTGCCGCTCGAAGGCGATTACAGCGGAGATGCAGCCCTTTCCAAAGAGCCATGAAAAGACTTTCTACTCCCAAGGAGACAAGAGATATTAAGCCGAAATGACGTCCGACGCGCGCATTTCCTCCGCCGCGCACCACATTTAAAAAAATCATAGCGTGAAAACCGTGGGTTCGATCCGCGTGCCGCTCGAAGGCGATTACAGGGGAGATGCAGCCCTTTCCAAAGAGCCATGAACAGACTTTCTACACCCAATGAGACAAGAGATATTAAGCCGCAAATACGTCCGGAGCGCGTCTTTTCTCCGCCGCGCAACACATTTAAAAAAAATCGTAGCGTGAAAAACGTGGGTTCGATCCGCGTGCCGCTCGAAGGCGATTACAGGGTAGATGCATCCCTTTCAAAAGAGCCATGAACAGACTTTCTACTCCCAAGGAGACCAGAAATATTAACATATAAATCGTTACGCTCCAGTCGGATGAACGAGAAACGCTTGTACAATTGCAACGAATTGGAGGAGAAAGTTTAAACAAACGCGCTGACTTTGAAGGCTCACATCTAGGCCGGGCCAGGTCCAAATGGCCTGCAACTCGGTCCGCATCACGTCCATGACTTTTCCTAACGAACGCCACCTGCCAAGCTTTCGGCCCGTCCCTGTCGGCATTAAAAAATCGTAGCGTGATAACGATGGTTCCGATCCGCGTGCCGCGCGAAGGCGATTACAGGGGAGATGCAGCCCTTTCCAAAGAGCCATGAACAGACTTTCTACTCCCAATGAGACAAGAGATATCAAGCCGCAAATACGTCCGGCGCGCGTCTATTCTCCGCCGCGCAACACATTTAAAAAAAATCGTAGCGTGAAAACCGTGGGTTCGATCCGCGTGCCGCTTAAAGGCGATTACAGGGGAGATGCAGCCCTTTCCAAAGAGCCATGAAAAGACTTTCTACTCCCAAGGAGACAATAGATATTAAGCCGAAATGACGTCCGACGCGCGCATTTTCCCCGCCGCGCACCACATTTAAAAAAATCATAGCGTGAAAACCGTGGGTTCGATCCGCGTGCCGCTCGAAGGCGATTACAGCGGAGATGCAGCCCTTTCCAAAGAGCCATGAAAAGACTTTCTACTCCCAAGGAGACAAGAGATATTAAGCCGAAATGACGTCCGACGCGCGCATTTCCTCCGCCGCGCACCACATTTAAAAAAATCATAGCGTGAAAACCGTGGGTTCGATCCGCGTGCCGCTCGAAGGCGATTACAGGGGAGATGCAGCCCTTTCCAAAGAGCCATGAACAGACTTTCTACACCCAATGAGACAAGAGATATTAAGCCGCAAATACGTCCGGCGCGCGTCTTTTCTCCGCCGCGCAACACATTTAAAAAAAATCGTAGCGTGAAAAGCGTGGGTTCGATCCGCGTGCCGCTCGAAGGCGATTACAGGGGAGATGCAGCCCTTTCCAAAGAGCCATGAACAGACTTTCTACTCCCAATGAGACAAGAGATATCAAGCCGCAAATACGTCCGGCGCGCGTCTATTCTCCGCCGCGCAACACATTTAAAAAAAATCGTAGCGTGAAAACCGTGGGTTCGATCCGCGTGCCGCTCGAAGGCGATTACAGGGGAGATGCAGCCCTTTCCAAAGAGGCATGAACAGACTTCCTACTCCCAAGGAGCCCAAAGATATTAAGCCGCAAATACGTCCTACGCGCGTCTTTTCTACGCCGCGCACCACATTTAAAAAATCGTAGCGTAAGAACGGTGGGTCCGATCCGCGTGCCGCTTAAAGGCGATTACAGGGGAGATGCAAACCTTTCCAAAGAGCCATGAAAAGACTTTCTACTCCCAAGGAGACAAGAGATATTAAGCCGCAATGACGTCCGACGCGCGCATTTTCTCCGATGCGCAACACATTTAAAAAAATCATAGCGTGAAAACCGTGGGTTCGATCCGCGTGCCGCTCGAAGGCGATTACAGGGGAGATGGAGCCCTTTCCAAAGAGGCATGAACAGACTTCCTACTCCCAAGGAGCCCAAAGATATTAAGCCGCAAATACGTCCTACGCGCGTCTTTTCTACCCCGCGCACCACATTTAAAAAATCGTATCGGAAGAACGGTGGGTCCAATCCGCGTGCCGCTTAAAGGCGATTACAAGGAAGATGCAAACCTTTCCAAAGAGCCATGAAAAGACTTTCTACTCCCAAGGAGACAAGAGATATTAAGCCGAAATGACGTCCGACGCGCGCATTTCCTCCGCCGCGCACCACATTTAAAAAAATCATAGCGTGAAAACCGTGGGTTCGATCCGCGTGCCGCTCGAAGGCGATTACAGGGGAGATGCAGCCCTTTCCAAAGAGCCATGAACAGACTTTCTACACCCAATGAGACAAGAGATATTAAGCCGCAAATACGTCCGGAGCGCGTCTTTTCTCCGCCGCGCAACACATTTAAAAAAAATCGTAGCGTGAAAAACGTGGGTTCGATCCGCGTGCCGCTCGAAGGCGATTACAGGGTAGATGCATCCCTTTCAAAAGAGCCATGAACAGACTTTCTACTCCCAAGGAGACCAGAAATATTAACATATAAATCGTTACGCTCCAGTCGGATGAACGAGAAACGCTTGTACAATTGCAACGAATTGGAGGAGAAAGTTTAAACAAACGCGCTGACTTTGAAGGCTCACATCTAGGCCGGGCCAGGTCCAAATGGCCTGCAACTCGGTCCGCATCACGTCCATGACTTTTCCTAACGAACGCCACCTGCCAAGCTTTCGGCCCGTCCCTGTCGGCATTAAAAAATCGTAGCGTGATAACGATGGTTCCGATCCGCGTGCCGCGCGAAGGCGATTACAGGGGAGATGCAGCCCTTTCCAAAGAGCCATGAACAGACTTTCTACTCCCAATGAGACAAGAGATATCAAGCCGCAAATACGTCCGGCGCGCGTCTATTCTCCGCCGCGCAACACATTTAAAAAAAATCGTAGCGTGAAAACCGTGGGTTCGATCCGCGTGCCGCTTAAAGGCGATTACAGGGGAGATGCAAACCTTTCCAAAGAGCCATGAAAAGACTTTCTACTCCCAAGGAGACAATAGATATTAAGCCGAAATGACGTCCGACGCGCGCATTTTCCCCGCCGCGCACCACATTTAAAAAAATCATAGCGTGAAAACCGTGGGTTCGATCCGCGTGCCGCTCGAAGGCGATTACAGCGGAGATGCAGCCCTTTCCAAAGAGCCATGAAAAGACTTTCTACTCCCAAGGAGACAAGAGATATTAAGCCGAAATGACGTCCGACGCGCGCATTTCCTCCGCCGCGCACCACATTTAAAAAAATCATAGCGTGAAAACCGTGGGTTCGATCCGCGTGCCGCTCGAAGGCGATTACAGGGGAGATGCAGCCCTTTCCAAAGAGCCATGAACAGACTTTCTACACCCAATGAGACAAGAGATATTAAGCCGCAAATACGTCCGGCGCGCGTCTTTTCTCCGCCGCGCAACACATTTAAAAAAAATCGTAGCGTGAAAACCGTGGGTTCGATCCGCGTGCCGCTCGAAGGCGATTACAGGGGAGATGCAGCCCTTTCCAAAGAGCCATGAACAGACTTTCTACTCCCAATGAGACAATAGATATTAAGCCGAAATGACGTCCGACGCGCGCATTTTCCCCGCCGCGCACCACATTTAAAAAAATCATAGCGTGAAAACCGTGGGTTCGATCCGCGTGCCGCTCGAAGGCGATTACAGCGGAGATGCAGCCCTTTCCAAAGAGCCATGAAAAGACTTTCTACTCCCAAGGAGACAAGAGATATTAAGCCGAAATGACGTCCGACGCGCGCATTTCCTCCGCCGCGCACCACATTTAAAAAAATCATAGCGTGAAAACCGTGGGTTCGATCCGCGTGCCGCTCGAAGGCGATTACAGGGGAGATGCAGCCCTTTCCAAAGAGCCATGAACAGACTTTCTACACCCAATGAGACAAGAGATATTAAGCCGCAAATACGTCCGGCGCGCGTCTTTTCTCCGCCGCGCAACACATTTAAAAAAAATCGTAGCGTGAAAACCGTGGGTTCGATCCGCGTGCCGCTCGAAGGCGATTACAGGGGAGATGCAGCCCTTTCCAAAGAGCCATGAACAGACTTTCTACTCCCAATGAGACAAGAGATATCAAGCCGCAAATACGTCCGGCGCGCGTCTATTCTCCGCCGCGCAACACATTTAAAAAAAATCGTAGCGTGAAAACCGTGGGTTCGATCCGCGTGCCGCTTAAAGGCGATTACAGGGGAGATGCAGCCCTTTCCAAAGAGCCATGACAAGACTTTCTACTCCCAAGGAGACAAGAGATATTAAGCCGAAATGACGTCCGACGCGCGCATTTCCTCCGCCGCGCACCACATTTAAAAAAATCATAGCGTGAAAACCGTGGGTTCGATCCGCGTGCCGCTCGAAGGCGATTACAGGGGAGATGCAGCCCTTTCCAAAGAGGTATGAACAGACTTCCTACTCCCAAGGAGCCCAAAGATATTAAGCCGCAAATACGTCCTACGCGCGTCTTTTCTACGCCGCGCACCACATTTAAAAAATCGTAGCGTAAGAACGGTGGGTCCGATCCGCGTGCCGCTTAAAGGCGATTACAGGGGAGATGCAAACCTTTCCAAAGAGCCATGAAAAGACTTTCTACTCCCAAGGAGACAAGAGATATTAAGCCGCAATGACGTCCGACGCGCACATTTTCTCCGATGCGCAACACATTTAAAAAAATCATAGCGTGAAAACCGTGGGTTCGATCCGCGTGCCGCTCGAAGGCGATTACAGGGGAGATGCAGCCCTTTCCAAAGAGGCATGAACAGACTTCCTACTCCCAAGGAGCCCAAAGATATTAAGCCGCAAATACGTCCTACGCGCGTCTTTTCTACGCCGCGCACCACATTTAAAAAATCGTATCGGAAGAACGGTGGGTCCAATCCGCGTGCCGCTTAAAGGCGATTACAAGGGAGATGCAAACCTTTCCAAAGAGCCATGAAAAGACTTTCTACTCCCAAGGAGACAATAGATATTAAGCCGAAATGACGTCCGACGCGCGCATTTTCTCCGACGCGCACCACATTTAAAAAAATCATAGCGTGAAAACCGTGGGTTCGATCCGCGTGCCGCTCGAAGGCGATTACAGCGGAGATGCAGCCCTTTCCAAAGAGCCATGAAAAGACTTTCTACTCCCAAGGAGACAAGAGATATTAAGCCGAAATGACGTCCGACGCGCGCATTTCCTCCGCCGCGCACCACATTTAAAAAAATCATAGCGTGAAAACCGTGGGTTCGATCCGCGTGCCGCTCGAAGGCGATTACAGGGGAGATGCAGCCCTTTCCAAAGAGCCATGAACAGACTTTCTACACCCAATGAGACAAGAGATATTAAGCCGCAAATACGTCCGGCGCGCGTCTTTTCTCCGCCGCGCAACACATTTAAAAAAAATCGTAGCGTGAAAAACGTGGGTTCGATCCGCGTGCCGCTCGAAGGCGATTACAGGGGAGATGCATCCCTTTCAAAAGAGCCATGAACAGACTTTCTACTCCCAAGGAGACCAGAAATATTAACATATAAAGCGTTACGCTCCAGTCGGATGAACGAGAAACGCTTGTACAATTGCAACGAATTGGAGGAGAAAGTTTAAACAAACGCGCTGACTTTGAACGCTCACATCTAGGCCGGGCCAACTCCAAATGGCGTGCAACTCGGTGTGCATCACCTCCATGACTGTCCCTAACGAACGCCACCTGCCACGCTTTCGGCCTATCCCTGGCGGCATTAAAAAATCGTAGCGTGATAACGATGGTTCCGATGCGCGTGCCGCTCGAAGGCGATTACAGGGGAGATACAGCCCTTTCCAAAGAGCCATGAACAGACTTTCTACTCCCAAGGAGACAAGAGATATTACGCGCATTTTCTCCGACGCGCACCACGTTTAAAAAATCGTAGCGTGAGAACGGTGGGTCCGATCCGCGTGCCGCTTAAAGGCGATTACAGGGGAGATGCAACCCTTTCCAAAGTACCATGAAAAGACTTTCTACTCCCAAGGAGACAAGAGATATTAAGCCGCAATGACGTCCGACGCGCGCATTTTCTCCGCCGCGCAGCACATTTAAAAAAAAATCATAGCGTGAAAACCGTGGGTTCGATCCGCGTGCCGCTCGAAGGCGATTACAGGGGAGATGGAGCCCTTTCCAAAGAGGCATGAACAGACTTCCTACTCCCAAGGAGCCCAAAGATATTAAGCCGCAAATACGTCCTACACGCGTCTTTTCTACCCCGCGCACCACAATTAAAAAATCGTATCGGAAGAACGGTGGGTCCAATCCGCGTGCCGCTTAAAGGCGATTACAAGGAAGATGCAAACCTTTCCAAAGAGCCATGAAAAGACTTTCTACTCCCAAGGAGACAATAGATATTAAGTCGAAATGACGTCCGACGCGCGCATTTTCTCCGCCGCGCACCACATTTAAAAAAATCATAGCGTGAAAACCGTGGGTTCGATCCGCGTGCCGCTCGAAGGCGATTACAGCGGAGATGCAGCCCTTTCCAAAGAGCCATGAAAAGACTTTCTACTCCCAAGGAGACAAGAGATATTAAGCCGAAATGACGTCCGACGCGCGCATTTCCTCCGCCGCGCACCACATTTAAAAAAATCATAGCGTGAAAACCGTGGGTTCGATCCGCGTGCCGCTCGAAGGCGATTACAGGGGAGATGCAGCCCTTTCCAAAGAGCCATGAACAGACTTTCTACACCCAATGAGACAAGAGATATTAAGCCGCAAATACGTCCGGAGCGCGTCTTTTCTCCGCCGCGCAACACATTTAAAAAAAATCGTAGCGTGAAAAACGTGGGTTCGATCCGCGTGCCGCTCGAAGGCGATTACAGGGTAGATGCATCCCTTTCAAAAGAGCCATGAACAGACTTTCTACTCCCAAGGAGACCAGAAATATTAACATATAAATCGTTACGCTCCAGTCGGATGAACGAGAAACGCTTGTACAATTGCAACGAATTGGAGGAGAAAGTTTAAACAAACGCGCTGACTTTGAAGGCTCACATCTAGGCCGGGCCAGGTCCAAATGGCCTGCAACTCGGTCCGCATCACGTCCATGACTTTTCCTAACGAACGCCACCTGCCAAGCTTTCGGCCCGTCCCTGTCGGCATTAAAAAATCGTAGCGTGATAACGATGGTTCCGATCCGCGTGCCGCGCGAAGGCGATTACAGGGGAGATGCAGCCCTTTCCAAAGAGCCATGAACAGACTTTCTACTCCCAATGAGACAAGAGATATCAAGCCGCAAATACGTCCGGCGCGCGTCTATTCTCCGCCGCGCAACACATTTAAAAAAAATCGTAGCGTGAAAACCGTGGGTTCGATCCGCGTGCCGCTTAAAGGCGATTACAGGGGAGATGCAGCCCTTTCCAAAGAGCCATGAAAAGACTTTCTACTCCCAAGGAGACAATAGATATTAAGCCGAAATGACGTCCGACGCGCGCATTTTCTCCGACGCGCACCACATTTAAAAAAATCATAGCGTGAAAACCGTGGGTTCGATCCGCGTGCCGCTCGAAGGCGATTACAGCGGAGATGCAGCCCTTTCCAAAGAGCCATGAAAAGACTTTCTACTCCCAAGGAGACAAGAGATATTAAGCCGAAATGACGTCCGACGCGCGCATTTCCTCCGCCGCGCACCACATTTAAAAAAATCATAGCGTGAAAACCGTGGGTTCGATCCGCGTGCCGCTCGAAGGCGATTACAGGGGAGATGCAGCCCTTTCCAAAGAGCCATGAACAGACTTTCTACACCCAATGAGACAAGAGATATTAAGCCGCAAATACGTCCGGCGCGCGTCTTTTCTCCGCCGCGCAACACATTTAAAAAAAATCGTAGCGTGAAAAACGTGGGTTCGATCCGCGTGCCGCTCGAAGGCGATTACAGGGGAGATGCATCCCTTTCAAAAGAGCCATGAACAGACTTTCTACTCCCAAGGAGACCAGAAATATTAACATATAAAGCGTTACGCTCCAGTCGGATGAACGAGAAACGCTTGTACAATTGCAACGAATTGGAGGAGAAAGTTTAAACAAACGCGCTGACTTTGAACGCTCACATCTAGGCCGGGCCAACTCCAAATGGCGTGCAACTCGGTGTGCATCACCTCCATGACTGTCCCTAACGAACGCCACCTGCCACGCTTTCGGCCTATCCCTGGCGGCATTAAAAAATCGTAGCGTGATAACGATGGTTCCGATGCGCGTGCCGCTCGAAGGCGATTACAGGGGAGATACAGCCCTTTCCAAAGAGCCATGAACAGACTTTCTACTCCCAAGGAGACAAGAGATATTACGCGCATTTTCTCCGACGCGCACCACGTTTAAAAAATCGTAGCGTGAGAACGGTGGGTCCGATCCGCGTGCCGCTTAAAGGCGATTACAGGGGAGATGCAACCCTTTCCAAAGAACCATGAAAAGACTTTCTACTCCCAAGGAGACAAGAGATATTAAGCCGCAATGACGTCCGACACGCGCATTTTCTCCGCCGCGCAGCACATTTAAAAAAAAATCATAGCGTGAAAACCGTGGGTTCGATCCGCGTGCCGCTCGAAGGCGATTACAGGGGAGATGGAGCCCTTTCCAAAGAGGCATGAACAGACTTCCTACTCCCAAGGAGCCCAAAGATATTAAGCCGCAAATACGTCCTACGCGCGTCTTTTCTACCCCGCGCACCACATTTAAAAAATCGTATCGGAAGAACGGTGGGTCCAATCCGCGTGCCGCTTAAAGGCGATTACAAGGAAGATGCAAACCTTTCCAAAGAGCCATGAAAAGACTTTCTACTCCCAAGGAGACAATAGATATTAAGCCGAAATGACGTCCGACGCGCGCATTTTCTCCGCCGCGCACCACATTTAAAAAAATCATAGCGTGAAAACCGTGGGTTCGATCCGCGTGCCGCTCGAAGGCGATTACAGCGGAGATGCAGCCCTTTCCAAAGAGCCATGAAAAGACTTTCTACTCCCAAGGAGACAAGAGATATTAAGCCGAAATGACGTCCGACGCGCGCATTTCCTCCGCCGCGCACCACATTTAAAAAAATCATAGCGTGAAAACCGTGGGTTCGATCCGCGTGCCGCTCGAAGGCGATTACAGGGGAGATGCAGCCCTTTCCAAAGAGCCATGAACAGACTTTCTACACCCAATGAGACAAGAGATATTAAGCCGCAAATACGTCCGGAGCGCGTCTTTTCTCCGCCGCGCAACACATTTAAAAAAAATCGTAGCGTGAAAAACGTGGGTTCGATCCGCGTGCCGCTCGAAGGCGATTACAGGGTAGATGCATCCCTTTCAAAAGAGCCATGAACAGACTTTCTACTCCCAAGGAGACCAGAAATATTAACATATAAATCGTTACGCTCCAGTCGGATGAACGAGAAACGCTTGTACAATTGCAACGAATTGGAGGAGAAAGTTTAAACAAACGCGCTGACTTTGAAGGCTCACATCTAGGCCGGGCCAGGTCCAAATGGCCTGCAACTCGGTCCGCATCACGTCCATGACTTTTCCTAACGAACGCCACCTGCCAAGCTTTCGGCCCGTCCCTGTCGGCATTAAAAAATCGTAGCGTGATAACGATGGTTCCGATCCGCGTGCCGCGCGAAGGCGATTACAGGGGAGATGCAGCCCTTTCCAAAGAGCCATGAACAGACTTTCTACTCCCAATGAGACAAGAGATATCAAGCCGCAAATACGTCCGGCGCGCGTCTATTCTCCGCCGCGCAACACATTTAAAAAAAATCGTAGCGTGAAAACCGTGGGTTCGATCCGCGTGCCGCTTAAAGGCGATTACAGGGGAGATGCAGCCCTTTCCAAAGAGCCATGAAAAGACTTTCTACTCCCAAGGAGACAATAGATATTAAGCCGAAATGACGTCCGACGCGCGCATTTTCTCCGACGCGCACCACATTTAAAAAAATCATAGCGTGAAAACCGTGGGTTCGATCCGCGTGGCGCTCGAAGGCGATTACAGCGGAGATGCAGCCCTTTCCAAAGAGCCATGAAAAGACTTTCTACTCCCAAGGAGACAAGAGATATTAAGCCGAAATGACGTCCGACGCGCGCATTTCCTCCGCCGCGCACCACATTTAAAAAAATCATAGCGTGAAAACCGTGGGTTCGATCCGCGTGCCGCTCGAAGGCGATTACAGGGGAGATGCAGCCCTTTCCAAAGAGCCATGAACAGACTTTCTACACCCAATGAGACAAGAGATATTAAGCCGCAAATACGTCCGGCGCGCGTCTTTTCTCCGCCGCGCAACACATTTAAAAAAAATCGTAGCGTGAAAACCGTGGGTTCGATCCGCGTGCCGCTCGAAGGCGATTACAGGGGAGATGCAGCCCTTTCCAAAGAGCCATGAACAGACTTTCTACTCCCAATGAGACAAGAGATATCAAGCCGCAAATACGTCCGGCGCGCGTCTATTCTCCGCCGCGCAACACATTTAAAAAAAATCGTAGCGTGAAAACCGTGGGTTCGATCCGCGTGCCGCTCGAAGGCGATTACAGGGGAGATGCAGCCCTTTCCAAAGAGGCATGAACAGACTTCCTACTCCCAAGGAGCCCAAAGATATTAAGCCGCAAATACGTCCTACGCGCGTCTTTTCTACGCCGCGCACCACATTTAAAAAATCGTAGCGTAAGAACGGTGGGTCCGATCCGCGTGCCGCTTAAAGGCGATTACAGGGGAGATGCAAACCTTTCCAAAGAGCCATGAAAAGACTTTCTACTCCCAAGGAGACAAGAGATATTAAGCCGCAATGACGTCCGACGCGCGCATTTTCTCCGATGCGCAACACATTTAAAAAAATCATAGCGTGAAAACCGTGGGTTCGATCCGCGTGCCGCTCGAAGGCGATTACAGGGGAGATGGAGCCCTTTCCAAAGAGGCATGAACAGACTTCCTACTCCCAAGGAGCCCAAAGATATTAAGCCGCAAATACGTCCTACGCGCGTCTTTTCTACCCCGCGCACCACATTTAAAAAATCGTATCGGAAGAACGGTGGGTCCAATCCGCGTGCCGCTTAAAGGCGATTACAAGGAAGATGCAAACCTTTCCAAAGAGCCATGAAAAGACTTTCTACTCCCAAGGAGACAAGAGATATTAAGCCGAAATGACGTCCGACGCGCGCATTTCCTCCGCCGCGCACCACATTTAAAAAAATCATAGCGTGAAAACCGTGGGTTCGATCCGCGTGCCGCTCGAAGGCGATTACAGGGGAGATGCAGCCCTTTCCAAAGAGCCATGAACAGACTTTCTACACCCAATGAGACAAGAGATATTAAGCCGCAAATACGTCCGGAGCGCGTCTTTTCTCCGCCGCGCAACACATTTAAAAAAAATCGTAGCGTGAAAAACGTGGGTTCGATCCGCGTGCCGCTCGAAGGCGATTACAGGGTAGATGCATCCCTTTCAAAAGAGCCATGAACAGACTTTCTACTCCCAAGGAGACCAGAAATATTAACATATAAATCGTTACGCTCCAGTCGGATGAACGAGAAACGCTTGTACAATTGCAACGAATTGGAGGAGAAAGTTTAAACAAACGCGCTGACTTTGAAGGCTCACATCTAGGCCGGGCCAGGTCCAAATGGCCTGCAACTCGGTCCGCATCACGTCCATGACTTTTCCTAACGAACGCCACCTGCCAAGCTTTCGGCCCGTCCCTGTCGGCATTAAAAAATCGTAGCGTGATAACGATGGTTCCGATCCGCGTGCCGCGCGAAGGCGATTACAGGGGAGATGCAGCCCTTTCCAAAGAGCCATGAACAGACTTTCTACTCCCAATGAGACAAGAGATATCAAGCCGCAAATACGTCCGGCGCGCGTCTATTCTCCGCCGCGCAACACATTTAAAAAAAATCGTAGCGTGAAAACCGTGGGTTCGATCCGCGTGCCGCTTAAAGGCGATTACAGGGGAGATGCAGCCCTTTCCAAAGAGCCATGAAAAGACTTTCTACTCCCAAGGAGACAATAGATATTAAGCCGAAATGACGTCCGACGCGCGCATTTTCCCCGCCGCGCACCACATTTAAAAAAATCATAGCGTGAAAACCGTGGGTTCGATCCGCGTGCCGCTCGAAGGCGATTACAGCGGAGATGCAGCCCTTTCCAAAGAGCCATGAAAAGACTTTCTACTCCCAAGGAGACAAGAGATATTAAGCCGAAATGACGTCCGACGCGCGCATTTCCTCCGCCGCGCACCACATTTAAAAAAATCATAGCGTGAAAACCGTGGGTTCGATCCGCGTGCCGCTCGAAGGCGATTACAGGGGAGATGCAGCCCTTTCCAAAGAGCCATGAACAGACTTTCTACACCCAATGAGACAAGAGATATTAAGCCGCAAATACGTCCGGCGCGCGTCTTTTCTCCGCCGCGCAACACATTTAAAAAAAATCGTAGCGTGAAAACCGTGGGTTCGATCCGCGTGCCGCTCGAAGGCGATTACAGGGGAGATGCAGCCCTTTCCAAAGAGCCATGAACAGACTTTCTACTCCCAATGAGACAAGAGATATCAAGCCGCAAATACGTCCGGCGCGCGTCTATTCTCCGCCGCGCAACACATTTAAAAAAAATCGTAGCGTGAAAACCGTGGGTTCGATCCGCGTGCCGCTTAAAGGCGATTACAGGGGAGATGCAGCCCTTTCCAAAGAGCCATGAAAAGACTTTCTACTCCCAAGGAGACAAGAGATATTAAGCCGAAATGACGTCCGACGCGCGCTTTTCCTCCGCCGCGCACCACATTTAAAAAAATCATAGCGTGAAAACCGTGGGTTCGATCCGCGTGCCGCTCGAAGGCGATTACAGGGGAGATGCAGCCCTTTCCAAAGAGGTATGAACAGACTTCCTACTCCCAAGGAGCCCAAAGATATTAAGCCGCAAATACGTCCTACGCGCGTCTTTTCTACGCCGCGCACCACATTTAAAAAATCGTAGCGTAAGAACGGTGGGTCCGATCCGCGTGCCGCTTAAAGGCGATTACAGGGGAGATGCAAACCTTTCCAAAGAGCCATGAAAAGACTTTCTACTCCCAAGGAGACAAGAGATATTAAGCCGCAATGACGTCCGACGCGCGCATTTTCTCCGATGCGCAACACATTTAAAAAAATCATAGCGTGAAAACCGTGGGTTCGATCCGCGTGCCGCTCGAAGGCGATTACAGGGGAGATGCAGCCCTTTCCAAAGAGCCATGAAAAGACTTTCTACTCCCAAGGAGACAAGAGATATTAAGCCGAAATGACGTCCGACGCGCGCATTTCCTCCGCCGCGCACCACATTTAAAAAAATCATAGCGTGAAAACCGTGGGTTCGATCCGCGTGCCGCTCGAAGGCGATTACAGGGGAGATGCAGCCCTTTCCAAAGAGCCATGAACAGACTTTCTACACCCAATGAGACAAGAGATATTAAGCCGCAAATACGTCCGGCGCGCGTCTTTTCTCCGCCGCGCAACACATTTAAAAAAAATCGTAGCGTGAAAAACGTGGGTTCGATCCGCGTGCCGCTCGAAGGCGATTACAGGGGAGATGCATCCCTTTCAAAAGAGCCATGAACAGACTTTCTACTCCCAAGGAGACCAGAAATATTAACATATAAAGCGTTACGCTCCAGTCGGATGAACGAGAAACGCTTGTACAATTGCAACGAATTGGAGGAGAAAGTTTAAACAAACGCGCTGACTTTGAACGCTCACATCTAGGCCGGGCCAACTCCAAATGGCGTGCAACTCGGTGTGCATCACCTCCATGACTGTCCCTAACGAACGCCACCTGCCACGCTTTCGGCCTATCCCTGGCGGCATTAAAAAATCGTAGCGTGATAACGATGGTTCCGATGCGCGTGCCGCTCGAAGGCGATTACAGGGGAGATACAGCCCTTTCCAAAGAGCCATGAACAGACTTTCTACTCCCAAGGAGACAAGAGATATTACGCGCATTTTCTCCGACGCGCACCACGTTTAAAAAATCGTAGCGTGAGAACGGTGGGTCCGATCCGCGTGCCGCTTAAAGGCGATTACAGGGGAGATGCAACCCTTTCCAAAGAACCATGAAAAGACTTTCTACTCCCAAGGAGACAAGAGATATTAAGCCGCAATGACGTCCGACGCGCGCATTTTCTCCGCCGCGCAGCACATTTAAAAAAAAATCATAGCGTGAAAACCGTGGGTTCGATCCGCGTGCCGCTCGAAGGCGATTACAGGGGAGATGGAGCCCTTTCCAAAGAGGCATGAACAGACTTCCTACTCCCAAGGAGCCCAAAGATATTAAGCCGCAAATACGTCCTACGCGCGTCTTTTCTACCCCGCGCACCACATTTAAAAAATCGTATCGGAAGAACGGTGGGTCCAATCCGCGTGCCGCTTAAAGGCGATTACAAGGAAGATGCAAACCTTTCCAAAGAGCCATGAAAAGACTTTCTACTCCCAAGGAGACAATAGATATTAAGCCGAAATGACGTCCGACGCGCGCATTTTCTCCGCCGCGCACCACATTTAAAAAAATCATAGCGTGAAAACCGTGGGTTCGATCCGCGTGCCGCTCGAAGGCGATTACAGCGGAGATGCAGCCCTTTCCAAAGAGCCATGAAAAGACTTTCTACTCCCAAGGAGACAAGAGATATTAAGCCGAAATGACGTCCGACGCGCGCATTTCCTCCGCCGCGCACCACATTTAAAAAAATCATAGCGTGAAAACCGTGGGTTCGATCCGCGTGCCGCTCGAAGGCGATTACAGGGGAGATGCAGCCCTTTCCAAAGAGCCATGAACAGACTTTCTACACCCAATGAGACAAGAGATATTAAGCCGCAAATACGTCCGGAGCGCGTCTTTTCTCCGCCGCGCAACACATTTAAAAAAAATCGTAGCGTGAAAAACGTGGGTTCGATCCGCGTGCCGCTCGAAGGCGATTACAGGGTAGATGCATCCCTTTCAAAAGAGCCATGAACAGACTTTCTACTCCCAAGGAGACCAGAAATATTAACATATAAATCGTTACGCTCCAGTCGGATGAACGAGAAACGCTTGTACAATTGCAACGAATTGGAGGAGAAAGTTTAAACAAACGCGCTGACTTTGAAGGCTCACATCTAGGCCGGGCCAGGTCCAAATGGCCTGCAACTCGGTCCGCATCACGTCCATGACTTTTCCTAACGAACGCCACCTGCCAAGCTTTCGGCCCGTCCCTGTCGGCATTAAAAAATCGTAGCGTGATAACGATGGTTCCGATCCGCGTGCCGCGCGAAGGCGATTACAGGGGAGATGCAGCCCTTTCCAAAGAGCCATGAACAGACTTTCTACTCCCAATGAGACAAGAGATATCAAGCCGCAAATACGTCCGGCGCGCGTCTATTCTCCGCCGCGCAACACATTTAAAAAAAATCGTAGCGTGAAAACCGTGGGTTCGATCCGCGTGCCGCTTAAAGGCGATTACAGGGGAGATGCAGCCCTTTCCAAAGAGCCATGAAAAGACTTTCTACTCCCAAGGAGACAATAGATATTAAGCCGAAATGACGTCCGACGCGCGCATTTTCTCCGACGCGCACCACATTTAAAAAAATCATAGCGTGAAAACCGTGGGTTCGATCCGCGTGCCGCTCGAAGGCGATTACAGCGGAGATGCAGCCCTTTCCAAAGAGCCATGAAAAGACTTTCTACTCCCAAGGAGACAAGAGATATTAAGCCGAAATGACGTCCGACGCGCGCATTTCCTCCGCCGCGCACCACATTTAAAAAAATCATAGCGTGAAAACCGTGGGTTCGATCCGCGTGCCGCTCGAAGGCGATTACAGGGGAGATGCAGCCCTTTCCAAAGAGCCATGAACAGACTTTCTACACCCAATGAGACAAGAGATATTAAGCCGCAAATATGTCCGGCGCGCGTCTTTTCTCCGCCGCGCAACACATTTAAAAAAAATCGTAGCGTGAAAAACGTGGGTTCGATCCGCGTGCCGCTCGAAGGCGATTACAGGGGAGATGCATCCCTTTCAAAAGAGCCATGAACAGACTTTCTACTCCCAAGGAGACCAGAAATATTAACATATAAAGCGTTACGCTCCAGTCGGATGAACGAGAAACGCTTGTACAATTGCAACGAATTGGAGGAGAAAGTTTAAACAAACGCGCTGACTTTGAACGCTCACATCTAGGCCGGGCCAACTCCAAATGGCGTGCAACTCGGTGTGCATCACCTCCATGACTGTCCCTAACGAACGCCACCTGCCACGCTTTCGGCCTATCCCTGGCGGCATTAAAAAATCGTAGCGTGATAACGATGGTTCCGATGCGCGTGCCGCTCGAAGGCGATTACAGGGGAGATACAGCCCTTTCCAAAGAGCCATGAACAGACTTTCTACTCCCAAGGAGACAAGAGATAATACGCGCATTTTCTCCGACGCGCACCACGTTTAAAAAATCGTAGCGTGAGAACGGTGGGTCCGATCCGCGTGCCGCTTAAAGGCGATTACAGGGGAGATGCAACCCTTTCCAAAGAACCATGAAAAGACTTTCTACTCCCAAGGAGACAAGAGATATTAAGCCGCAATGACGTCCGACACGCGCATTTTCTCCGCCGCGCAGCACATTTAAAAAAAAATCATAGCGTGAAAACCGTGGGTTCGATCCGCGTGCCGCTCGAAGGCGATTACAGGGGAGATGGAGCCCTTTCCAAAGAGGCATGAACAGACTTCCTACTCCCAAGGAGCCCAAAGATATTAAGCCGCAAATACGTCCTACGCGCGTCTTTTCTACCCCGCGCACCACATTTAAAAAATCGTATCGGAAGAACGGTGGGTCCAATCCGCGTGCCGCTTAAAGGCGATTACAAGGAAGATGCAAACCTTTCCAAAGAGCCATGAAAAGACTTTCTACTCCCAAGGAGACAATAGATATTAAGCCGAAATGACGTCCGACGCGCGCATTTTCTCCGCCGCGCACCACATTTAAAAAAATCATAGCGTGAAAACCGTGGGTTCGATCCGCGTGCCGCTCGAAGGCGATTACAGCGGAGATGCAGCCCTTTCCAAAGAGCCATGAAAAGACTTTCTACTCCCAAGGAGACAAGAGATATTAAGCCGAAATGACGTCCGACGCGCGCATTTCCTCCGCCGCGCACCACATTTAAAAAAATCATAGCGTGAAAACCGTGGGTTCGATCCGCGTGCCGCTCGAAGGCGATTACAGGGGAGATGCAGCCCTTTCCAAAGAGCCATGAACAGACTTTCTACACCCAATGAGACAAGAGATATTAAGCCGCAAATACGTCCGGAGCGCGTCTTTTCTCCGCCGCGCAACACATTTAAAAAAAATCGTAGCGTGAAAAACGTGGGTTCGATCCGCGTGCCGCTCGAAGGCGATTACAGGGTAGATGCATCCCTTTCAAAAGAGCCATGAACAGACTTTCTACTCCCAAGGAGACCAGAAATATTAACATATAAATCGTTACGCTCCAGTCGGATGAACGAGAAACGCTTGTACAATTGCAACGAATTGGAGGAGAAAGTTTAAACAAACGCGCTGACTTTGAAGGCTCACATCTAGGCCGGGCCAGGTCCAAATGGCCTGCAACTCGGTCCGCATCACGTCCATGACTTTTCCTAACGAACGCCACCTGCCAAGCTTTCGGCCCGTCCCTGTCGGCATTAAAAAATCGTAGCGTGATAACGATGGTTCCGATCCGCGTGCCGCGCGAAGGCGATTACAGGGGAGATGCAGCCCTTTCCAAAGAGCCATGAACAGACTTTCTACTCCCAATGAGACAAGAGATATCAAGCCGCAAATACGTCCGGCGCGCGTCTATTCTCCGCCGCGCAACACATTTAAAAAAAATCGTAGCGTGAAAACCGTGGGTTCGATCCGCGTGCCGCTTAAAGGCGATTACAGGGGAGATGCAGCCCTTTCCAAAGAGCCATGAAAAGACTTTCTACTCCCAAGGAGACAATAGATATTAAGCCGAAATGACGTCCGACGCGCGCATTTTCCCCACCGCGCACCACATTTAAAAAAATCATAGCGTGAAAACCGTGGGTTCGATCCGCGTGCCGCTCGAAGGCGATTACAGCGGAGATGCAGCCCTTTCCAAAGAGCCATGAAAAGACTTTCTACTCCCAAGGAGACAAGAGATATTAAGCCGAAATGACGTCCGACGCGCGCATTTCCTCCGCCGCGCACCACATTTAAAAAAATCATAGCGTGAAAACCGTGGGTTCGATCCGCGTGCCGCTCGAAGGCGATTACAGGGGAGATGCAGCCCTTTCCAAAGAGCCATGAACAGACTTTCTACACCCAATGAGACAAGAGATATTAAGCCGCAAATACGTCCGGCGCGCGTCTTTTCTCCGCCGCGCAACACATTTAAAAAAAATCGTAGCGTGAAAACCGTGGGTTCGATCCGCGTGCCGCTCGGAGGCGATTACAGGGGAGATGCAGCCCTTTCCAAAGAGCCATGAACAGACTTTCTACTCCCAATGAGACAAGAGATATCAAGCCGCAAATACGTCCGGCGCGCGTCTATTCTCCGCCGCGCAACACATTTAAAAAAAATCGTAGCGTGAAAACCGTGGGTTCGATCCGCGTGCCGCTTAAAGGCGATTACAGGGGAGATGCAGCCCTTTCCAAAGAGCCATGAAAAGACTTTCTACTCCCAAGGAGACAAGAGATATTAAGCCGAAATGACGTCCGACGCGCGCATTTCCTCCGCCGCGCACCACATTTAAAAAAATCATAGCGTGAAAACCGTGGGTTCGATCCGCGTGCCGCTCGAAGGCGATTACAGGGGAGATGCAGCCCTTTCCAAAGAGGCATGAACAGACTTCCTACTCCCAAGGAGCCCAAAGATATTAAGCCGCAAATACGTCCTACGCGCGTCTTTTCTACGCCGCGCACCACATTTAAAAAATCGTAGCGTAAGAACGGTGGGTCCGATCCGCGTGCCGCTTAATGGCGATTACAGGGGAGATGCAAACCTTTCCAAAGAGCCATGAAAAGACTTTCTACTCCCAAGGAGACAAGAGATATTAAGCCGCAATGACGTCCGACGCGCGCATTTTCTCCGATGCGCAACACATTTAAAAAAATCATAGCGTGAAAACCGTGGGTTCGATCCGCGTGCCGCTCGAAGGCGATTACAGGGGAGATGCAGCCCTTTCCAAAGAGGCATGAACAGACTTCCTACTCCCAAGGAGCCCAAAGATATTAAGCCGCAAATACGTCCTACGCGCGTCTTTTCTACGCCGCGCACCACATTTAAAAAATCGTATCGGAAGAACGGTGGGTCCAATCCGCGTGCCGCTTAAAGGCGATTACAAGGGAGATGCAAACCTTTCCAAAGAGCCATGAAAAGACTTTCTACTCCCAAGGAGACAATAGATATTAAGCCGAAATGACGTCCGACGCGCGCATTTTCTCCGACGCGCACCACATTTAAAAAAATCATAGCGTGAAAACCGTGGGTTCGATCCGCGTGCCGCTCGAAGGCGATTACAGCGGAGATGCAGCCCTTTCCAAAGAGCCATGAAAAGACTTTCTACTCCCAAGGAGACAAGAGATATTAAGCCGAAATGACGTCCGACGCGCGCATTTCCTCCGCCGCGCACCACATTTAAAAAAATCATAGCGTGAAAACCGTGGGTTCGATCCGCGTGCCGCTCGAAGGCGATTACAGGGGAGATGCAGCCCTTTCCAAAGAGCCATGAACAGACTTTCTACACCCAATGAGACAAGAGATATTAAGCCGCAAATACGTCCGGCGCGCGTCTTTTCTCCGCCGCGCAACACATTTAAAAAAAATCGTAGCGTGAAAAACGTGGGTTCGATCCGCGTGCCGCTCGAAGGCGATTACAGGGGAGATGCATCCCTTTCAAAAGAGCCATGAACAGACTTTCTACTCCCAAGGAGACCAGAAATATTAACATATAAAGCGTTACGCTCCAGTCGGATGAACGAGAAACGCTTGTACAATTGCAACGAATTGGAGGAGAAAGTTTAAACAAACGCGCTGACTTTGAACGCTCACATCTAGGCCGGGCCAACTCCAAATGGCGTGCAACTCGGTGTGCATCACCTCCATGACTGTCCCTAACGAACGCCACCTGCCACGCTTTCGGCCTATCCCTGGCGGCATTAAAAAATCGTAGCGTGATAACGATGGTTCCGATGCGCGTGCCGCTCGAAGGCGATTACAGGGGAGATACAGCCCTTTCCAAAGAGCCATGAACAGACTTTCTACTCCCAAGGAGACAAGAGATATTACGCGCATTTTCTCCGACGCGCACCACGTTTAAAAAATCGTAGCGTGAGAACGGTGGGTCCGATCCGCGTGCCGCTTAAAGGCGATTACAGGGGAGATGCAACCCTTTCCAAAGAACCATGAAAAGACTTTCTACTCCCAAGGAGACAAGAGATATTAAGCCGCAATGACGTCCGACGCGCGCATTTTCTCCGCCGCGCAGCACATTTAAAAAAAAATCATAGCGTGAAAACCGTGGGTTCGATCCGCGTGCCGCTCGAAGGCGATTACAGGGGAGATGGAGCCCTTTCCAAAGAGGCATTAACAGACTTCCTACTCCCAAGGAGCCCAAAGATATTAAGCCGCAAATACGTCCTACGCGCGTCTTTTCTACCCCGCGCACCACATTTAAAAAATCGTATCGGAAGAACGGTGGGTCCAATCCGCGTGCCGCTTAAAGGCGATTACAAGGAAGATGCAAACCTTTCCAAAGAGCCATGAAAAGACTTTCTACTCCCAAGGAGACAATAGATATTAAGCCGAAATGACGTCCGACGCGCGCATTTTCTCCGCCGCGCACCACATTTAAAAAAATCATAGCGTGAAAACCGTGGGTTCGATCCGCGTGCCGCTCGAAGGCGATTACAGCGGAGATGCAGCCCTTTCCAAAGAGCCATGAAAAGACTTTCTACTCCCAAGGAGACAAGAGATATTAAGCCGAAATGACGTCCGACGCGCGCATTTCCTCCGCCGCGCACCACATTTAAAAAAATCATAGCGTGAAAACCGTGGGTTCGATCCGCGTGCCGCTCGAAGGCGATTACAGGGGAGATGCAGCCCTTTCCAAAGAGCCATGAACAGACTTTCTACACCCAATGAGACAAGAGATATTAAGCCGCAAATACGTCCGGAGCGCGTCTTTTCTCCGCCGCGCAACACATTTAAAAAAAATCGTAGCGTGAAAAACGTGGGTTCGATCCGCGTGCCGCTCGAAGGCGATTACAGGGTAGATGCATCCCTTTCAAAAGAGCCATTAACAGACTTTCTACTCCCAAGGAGACCAGAAATATTAACATATAAATCGTTACGCTCCAGTCGGATGAACGAGAAACGCTTGTACAATTGCAACGAATTGGAGGAGAAAGTTTAAACAAACGCGCTGACTTTGAAGGCTCACATCTAGGCCGGGCCAGGTCCAAATGGCCTGCAACTCGGTCCGCATCACGTCCATGACTTTTCCTAACGAACGCCACCTGCCAAGCTTTCGGCCCGTCCCTGTCGGCATTAAAAAATCGTAGCGCGATAACGATGGTTCCGATCCGCGTGCCGCGCGAAGGCGATTACAGGGGAGATGCAGCCCTTTCCAAAGAGCCATGAACAGACTTTCTACTCCCAATGAGACAAGAGATATCAAGCCGCAAATACGTCCGGCGCGCGTCTATTCTCCGCCGCGCAACACATTTAAAAAAAATCGTAGCGTGAAAACCGTGGGTTCGATCCGCGTGCCGCTTAAAGGCGATTACAGGGGAGATGCAGCCCTTTCCAAAGAGCCATGAAAAGACTTTCTACTCCCAAGGAGACAATAGATATTAAGCCGAAATGACGTCCGACGCGCGCATTTCTCCGCCGCGCACCACATTTAAAAAAATCATAGCGTGAAAACCGTGGGTTCGATCCGCGTGCCGCTCGAAGGCGATTACAGCGGAGATGCAGCCCTTTCCAAAGAGCCATGAAAAGACTTTCTACTCCCAAGGAGACAAGAGATATTAAGCCGAAATGACGTCCGACGCGCGCATTTCCTCCGCCGCGCACCACATTTAAAAAAATCATAGCGTGAAAACCGTGGGTTCGATCCGCGTGCCGCTCGAAGGCGATTACAGGGGAGATGCAGCCCTTTCCAAAGAGCCATGAACAGACTTTCTACACCCAATGAGACAAGAGATATTAAGCCGCAAATACGTCCGGCGCGCGTCTTTTCTCCGCCGCGCAACACATTTAAAAAAAATCGTAGCGTGAAAAACGTGGGTTCGATCCGCGTGCCGCTCGAAGGCGATTACAGGGGAGATGCATCCCTTTCAAAAGAGCCATGAACAGACTTTCTACTCCCAAGGAGACCAGAAATATTAACATATAAAGCGTTACGCTCCAGTCGGATGAACGAGAAACGCTTGTACAATTGCAACGAATTGGAGGAGAAAGTTTAAACAAACGCGCTGACTTTGAACGCTCACATCTAGGCCGGGCCAACTCCAAATGGCGTGCAACTCGGTGTGCATCACCTCCATGACTGTCCCTAACGAACGCCACCTGCCACGCTTTCGGCCTATCCCTGGCGGCATTAAAAAATCGTAGCGTGATAACGATGGTTCCGATGCGCGTGCCGCTCGAAGGCGATTACAGGGGAGATACAGCCCTTTCCAAAGAGCCATGAACAGACTTTCTACTCCCAAGGAGACAAGAGATATTACGCGCATTTTCTCCGACGCGCACCACGTTTAAAAAATCGTAGCGTGAGAACGGTGGGTCCGATCCGCGTGCCGCTTAAAGGCGATTACAGGGGAGATGCAACCCTTTCCAAAGAACCATGAAAAGACTTTCTACTCCCAAGGAGACAAGAGATATTAAGCCGCAATGACGTCCGACGCGCGCATTTTCTCCGCCGCGCAGCACATTTAAAAAAAAATCATAGCGTGAAAACCGTGGGTTCGATCCGCGTGCCGCTCGAAGGCGATTACAGGGGAGATGGAGCCCTTTCCAAAGAGGCATGAACAGACTTCCTACTCCCAAGGAGCCCAAAGATATTAAGCCGCAAATACGTCCTACGCGCGTCTTTTCTACCCCGCGCACCACATTTAAAAAATCGTATCGGAAGAACGGTGGGTCCAATCCGCGTGCCGCTTAAAGGCGATTACAAGGAAGATGCAAACCTTTCCAAAGAGCCATGAAAAGACTTTCTACTCCCAAGGAGACAATAGATATTAAGCCGAAATGACGTCCGACGCGCGCATTTTCTCCGCCGCGCACCACATTTAAAAAAATCATAGCGTGAAAACCGTGGGTTCGATCCGCGTGCCGCTCGAAGGCGATTACAGCGGAGATGCAGCCCTTTCCAAAGAGCCATGAAAAGACTTTCTACTCCCAAGGAGACAAGAGATATTAAGCCGAAATGACGTCCGACGCGCGCATTTCCTCCGCCGCGCACCACATTTAAAAAAATCATAGCGTGAAAACCGTGGGTTCGATCCGCGTGCCGCTCGAAGGCGATTACAGGGGAGATGCAGCCCTTTCCAAAGAGCCATGAACAGACTTTCTACACCCAATGAGACAAGAGATATTAAGCCGCAAATACGTCCGGAGCGCGTCTTTTCTCCGCCGCGCAACACATTTAAAAAAAATCGTAGCGTGAAAAACGTGGGTTCGATCCGCGTGCCGCTCGAAGGCGATTACAGGGTAGATGCATCCCTTTCAAAAGAGCCATGAACAGACTTTCTACTCCCAAGGAGACCAGAAATATTAACATATAAATCGTTACGCTCCAGTCGGATGAACGAGAAACGCTTGTACAATTGCAACGAATTGGAGGAGAAAGTTTAAACAAACGCGCTGACTTTGAAGGCTCACATCTAGGCCGGGCCAGGTCCAAATGGCCTGCAACTCGGTCCGCATCACGTCCATGACTTTTCCTAACGAAAGCCACCTGCCAAGCTTTCGGCCCGTCCCTGTCCGCATTAAAAAATCGTAGCGTGATAACGATGGTTCCGATCCGCGTGCCGCGCGAAGGCGATTACAGGGGAGATGCAGCCCTTTCCAAAGAGCCATGAACAGACTTTCTACTCCCAATGAGACAAGAGATATCAAGCCGCAAATACGTCCGGCGCGCGTCTATTCTCCGCCGCGCAACACATTTAAAAAAAATCGTAGCGTGAAAACCGTGGGTTCGATCCGCGTGCCGCTTAAAGGCGATTACAGGGGAGATGCAGCCCTTTCCAAAGAGCCATGAAAAGACTTCCTACTCCCAAGGAGACAAGAGATATTAAGCCACAAATACGTCCGGACCGCGTCTTTTCTCCGCAGCTCACCACATTTAAAAAAATCGTAGCGTGAAAACCGTGGGTTCGATATAGTATACATACAGAGTATATATTTTGACCAAAAGATCGTGCTGATCTTTGATCTCCTGGTTCTTCATCTCCAGTGCCACTTTCAGACTCATAATGTCCTCCTCTATGGGCTGGTATAACACACACACGAATCATCACTACAGCCAGTACAATGGAAAGGTGGGAATGTGTACTGAATGTGTACTGACGTTATAAGTGAAAGGTGGAGGTACTGGTGGATGTGTACTGACACTAGAAGGGATCTCTACCTGCAGTGACAGTCTGAGCTTCTCAAGTTCTTCCTCCAGAGATTTCTTCTCCTGTTCACTGGCCATTTTCATATCTGCCAGAGCAAGTATCATTACTGCTGGATATAACACAGATTGTATATACTACATAATTACTACTGAATATATAAAATATAATATATATAGTACTATACATATATTAGTATCACTTTTATTGGAGCCTAAAGGCTAACATTCATTATTAGTTATGTTAGTATTATTGCATTTCCATAGTACTTACTCTTGATGGACCTGTTATGCTCCTCCTCCTCCTGCTGTTTCTGCAGGAGCTCTGTCTCCTCCTGCTGCTTGTGTTTCAGCATCTCCTGAAGAACCTGCAGCTCCTTCTGCTTCTGCAACCTCAACTCCTTCAGCTGCTCCAACAAACTGTTCTCCAACTCCTCCTTCTCACACCGCAAACACTCCAATCGGGCCACAGGCCCCACTAGTGACACAGAACCACACACACACACACACACACACACACACACACACACACACACACAGAGAGAGATAAACATGTATAAATGTATAAGAATTTGTGGATAAAATTATTATGAGATTATTTATAATCAAACGACTACACTACACAACCACTTCTTCCTTTTATTTACATATTATACAGATATTTACATTTTATTTACCCGCGTGCGTCTCTCTTCTCCAAGGTAGCGGAGAGATATGAAGGGATAAAAGGGGAAAAGAATAAAATGCACGTCGGTTTTAAATTCGCAGGCTACCTGTGCTGAAGGCGTGGAAAACGAGCACATGACGGAAAGGCTTCCGTACCCGATGGGTCCAAATCACATGCCCAGCAAAGTAGCCTTAAACCTGGACACACAATGGAGACCATTTGACCCTTTAAAATCATTCTACAACCAGACTTCCAGGCCCAAGAGGTCAAACAGTCATGCCCAGCAAAGTAGCTCTGGGCCTGGGCACACTTCACGCAGTTTGACCGTTTAAATAATACTACAACCAGACTTCCAGGCACAAGAGGTCACACAGTCATGCCCAGCAAGGTTACTTTAAACGTGGGCACACTTCAGACCGTTTCACTCTTTAAATCATTCAAAGCACCACATTTCAAGGCCCAAGAGGTCACAGAATCATGCCCATCAAAGTAGCTCTGGGCCTGGGCACACTTCACGCAGTTTGACCCTTTAAATAATACTACAACCAGACGCATACAGGTGCGCACATATACACAGATACACATTCTGTTTAATTTCTTCACATCTGCAGACTAGAGTAAGCTGAGGGTATAGTGTTAAACCAGGTACTACATAAACAGTATATAGTATATATACAGAGGATATAGTGTTAAACCAGGTACTACATACAGAGTATATAGTATACATACAGAGTATATAGTTTGACCAAAAGATCGTGCTGATCTTTGATCTCCTGGTTCTTCATCTCCAGCGCCACTTTCAGACTCATAATGTCCTCCTCTATGGGCTGGTATAACACACACACGAATCATCACTACAGCCAGTACAATGGAAAGGTGGGAATGTGTACTGAATGTGTACTGACGTTATAAGTGAAAGGTGGAGGTACTGGTGGATGTGTACTGACACTATAAGGGATCTCTACCTGCAGTGACAGTCTGAGCTTCTCAAGTTCTTCCTCCAGAGATTTCTTCTCCTGTTCACAGGCCATTTTCATATCTGCCAGAGCAAGTATCATTACTGCTGGATATAACACAGATTGTATATACTACATAATTACTACTGAATATATAAAATATAATATATATAGTACTATACATATATTAGTATCACTTTTATTGGAGCCTAAAGGCTAACATTCATTATTAGTTATGTTAGTATTATTGCATTTCCATAGTACTTACTCTTGATGGACCTGTTATGCTCCTCCTCCTCCTGCTGTTTCTGCAGGAGCTCTGTCTCCTCCTGCTGCTTGTGTTTCAGCATCTCCTGAAGAACCTGCAGCTCCTTCTGCTTCTGCAACCTCAACTCCTTCAGCTGCTCCAACAAATTGTTCTCCAACTCCTCCTTCTCACACCGCAAACACTCCAATCGGGCCACAGGCCCCACTAGTGACACAGAACCACACACACACACACAAACACACACACACACACACAAAGAGAGAGATAAACATGTATAAATGTATAAGAATTTGTGGATAAAATTATTATGAGATTATTCATAATCAAACGACTACACTACACAACCACTTCTTCCTTTTATTTACATATTATACAGATATTTACAGATATTTACATTTTATTTACCCGCATGCGTCTCTCTTCTCCAAGGTAGCGGAGAGATATGAAAGGATAAAAGGGGAAAAGAATAAAATGCATGTCGGTTTTAAATTCGCAGGCTACCTGCACTGAAGGCGTGGAAAACGAGCACGTGACGGAAAGGCTTCCGTACCCGATGGGTCCAAATCACATGCCCAGCAAAGTAGCCTTAAACCTGGACACACAATGGAGACCATTTGACCCTTTAAAATCATACTACAAGCAGACTTCCAGGCCCAAGAGGTCACACAGTCATGCCCAGCAAGGATGCTTTAAACGTGGGCACACATCAGACCGTTTCACTCTTTAAATCATTCAAAGCACCACATTTCAAGACCCAAGAGGTCACAGAATCATGCCCATCAAAGTAGCTCTGCGCCTGGGCACACTTCACGCAGTTTGACCCTTTAAATAATACTACAACCAGACACATACAGGTGCGCACATATACACAGATACACATTCTGTTTAATTTCTTCACATCTGCAGACTAGAGTAAGCTGAGGGTATAGTGTTAAACCAGGTACTACATAAACAGTATATAGTATATATACAGAGGATATAATGTTAAACCAGGTACTACATACAGAGTATATAGTTTGACCAAAAGATCGTGCTGATCTTTGATCTCCTGGTTCTTCATCTCCAGCGCCACTTTCAGACTCATAATGTCCTCCTCTATGGGCTGGTATAACACACACACGAATCATCACTACAGCCAGTACAATGGAAAGGTGGGAATGTGTACTGCATGTGTACTGACGTTATAAGTGAAAGGTGGAGGTACTGGTGGATGTGTACTGACACTATAAGGGATCTCTACCTGCAGTGACAGTCTGAGCTTCTCAAGTTCTTCCTCCAGAGATTTCTTCTCCTGTTCACAGGCCATTTTCATATCTGCCAGAGCAAGTATCATTACTGCTGGAATATAACACAGATTGTATATACTACATAATTACTACTGAATATATAAAATATAATATATATAGTACTATACATATATTAGTATCACTTTTATTGGAGCCTAAAGGCTAACATTCATTATTAGTTATGTTAGTATTATTGCATTTCCATAGTACTTACTCTTGATGGACCTGTTATGCTCCTCCTCCTCCTGCTGTTTCTGCAGGAGCTCTGTCTCCTCCTGCTGCTTGTGTTTCAGCATCTCCTGAAGAACCTGCAGCTCCTTCTGCTTCTGCAACCTCAACTCCTTCAGCTGCTCCAACAAATTGTTCTCCAACTCTTCCTTCTCACACCGCAAACACTCCAATCGGGCCACAGGCCCCACTAGTGACACAGAACCACACACACACACACAAACACACACACACACACACAAAGAGAGAGATAAACATGTATAAATGTATAAGAATTTGTGGATAAAATTATTATGAGATTATTCATAATCAAACGACTACACTACACAACCACTTCTTCCTTTTATTTACATATTATACAGATATTTACAGATATTTACATTTTATTTACCCGCATGCGTCTCTCTTCTCCAAGGTAGCGGAGAGATATGAAAGGATAAAAGGGGAAAAGAATAAAATGCATGTCGGTTTTAAATTCGCAGGCTACCTGCACTGAAGGCGTGGAAAACGAGCACGTGACGGAAAGGCTTCCGTACCCGATGGGTCCAAATCACATGCCCAGCAAAGTAGCCTTAAACCTGGACACACAATGGAGACCATTTGACCCTTTAAAATCATACTACAAGCAGACTTCCAGGCCCAAGAGGTCACACAGTCATGCCCAGCAAGGATGCTTTAAACGTGGGCACACATCAGACCGTTTCACTCTTTAAATCATTCAAAGCACCACATTTCAAGACCCAAGAGGTCACAGAATCATGCCCATCAAAGTAGCTCTGCGCCTGGGCACACTTCACGCAGTTTGACCCTTTAAATAATACTACAACCAGACACATACAGGTGCGCACATATACACAGATACACATTCTGTTTAAATTTCTTCACATCTGAAGACTAGAGTAAGCTGAGGGTATAGTGTTAAACCAGGTACTACATAAACAGTATATAGTATATATACAGAGGATATAGTGTTAAACCAGGTACTACATACAGAGTATATAGTATACATACAGAGTATATAGTTTGACCAAAAGATCGTGCTGATCTTTGATCTCCTGGTTCTTCATCTCCAGCGCCACTTTCAGACTCATAAAGTCCTCCTCTATGGGCTGGTATAACACACACACGAATCATCACTACAGCCAGTACAATGGAAAGGTGGGAATGTGTACTGAATGTGTACTGACGTTATAAGTGAGAGGTGGAGGTACTGGTGGATGTGTACTGACACTATAAGGGATCTCTACCTGCAGTGACAGTCTGAGCTTCTCAAGTTCTTCCTCCAGAGATTTCTTCTCCTGTTCACAGGCCATTTTCATATCTGCCAGAGCAAGTATCATTACTGCTGGATATAACACAGATTGTATATACTACATAATTACTACTGAATATATAAAATATAATATATATAGTACTATACATATATTAGTATCACTTTTATTGGAGCCTAAAGGCTAACATTCATTATTAGTTATGTTAGTATTATTGCATTTCCATAGTACTTACTCTTGATGGACCTGTTATGCTCCTCCTCCTCCTGCTGTTTCTGCAGGAGCTCTGTCTCCTCCTGCTGCTTGTGTTTCAGCATCTCCTGAAGAACCTGCAGCTCCTTCTGCTTCTGCAACCTCAACTCCTTCAGCTGCTCCAACAAACTGTTCTCCAACTCCTCATTCCTCATTCTCACACCGCAAACACTCCAATCGGGCCACAGGCCCCACTAGTGACACAGAACCACACACACACACACACACACACACACACACACACACACACACACACAAGAGAGAGATAAACATGTATAAATGTATAAGAATTTGTGGATAAAATTATTATGAGATTATTTATAATCAAACGACTACACTACACAACCACATCTTCCTTTTATTTACATATTATACAGATATTTACAGATATTTACATTTTATTTACCCGCGTGCGTCTCTCTTCTCCAAGGTAGCGGAGAGATATGAAAGGATAAAAGGGGAAAAGAATAAAATGCACGTCGGTTTTAAATTCGCAGGCTACCTGCGCTGAAGGCGTGGAAAACGAGCACGTGACGGAAAGGCTTCCGTACCCGATGGGTCCAAATCACATGCCCAGCAAAGTAGCCTTAAACCTGGACACACAATGGAGACCATTTGACCCTTTAAAATCATACTACAACCAGACTTCCAGGCCCAAGAGGTCACACAGTCATGCCCAGCAAAGTAGCTCTGGGCCTGGGCACACTTCACGCAGTTTGACCGTTTAAATAAAACTAGAAACAGACTTCCTGGCCCAAGAGGTCACACAGTCATGCCCAGCAAGGTTGCTTTAAACGTGGGCACACTTCAGACCGTTTCACTCTTTAAATCATTCAAAGCACCACATTTCAAGGCCCAAGAGGTCACAGAATCATGCCCATCAAAGTAGCTCTGGGCCTGGGCACACTTTACGGAGTTTGACCCTTTAAATAATACTACAACCAGACACATACAGGTGCGCACATATACACAGATACACATTCTGTTTAATTTCTTCACATCTGCAGACTAGAGTAAGCTGAGGGTATAGTGTTAAACCAGGTACTACATAAACAGTATATAGTATATATACAGAGGATATAGTGTTAAACCAGGTACTACATACAGAGTATATAGTATACATACAGAGTATATAGTTTGACCAAAAGATCGTGCTGATCTTTGATCTCCTGGTTCTTCATCTCCAGCGCCACTTTCAGACTCATAATGTCCTCCTCTATGGGCTGGTATAACCCACACACACGAATCATCACTACAGCCAGTACAATGGAAAGGTGGGAATGTGTACTGAATGTGTACTGACGTTATAAGTGAAAGGTGGAGGTACTGGTGGATGTGTACTGACACTATAAGGGATCTCTACCTGCAGTGACAGTCTGAGCTTCTCAAGTTCTTCCTCCAGAGATTTCTTCTCCTGTTCACAGGCCATTTTCATATCTGCCAGAGCAAGTATCATTACTGCTGGATATAACACAGATTGTATATACTACATAATTACTACTGAATATATAAAATATAATATATATAGTACTATACATATATTAGTATCACTTTTATTGGAGCCTAAAGGCTAACATTCATTATTAGTTATGTTAGTATTATTGCATTTCCATAGTACTTACTCTTGATGGACCTGTTATGCTCCTCCTCCTCCTGCTGTTTCTGCAGGAGCTCTGTCTCCTCCTGCTGCTTGTGTTTCAGCATCTCCTGAAGAACCTGCAGCTCCTTCTGCTTCTGCAACCTCAACTCCTTCAGCTGCTCCAACAAATTGTTCTCCAACTCCTCCTTCTCACACCGCAAACACTCCAATCGGGCCACAGGCCCCACTAGTGACACAGAACCACACACACACACACAGAGAGAGAGATAAACATGTATAAATGTATAAGAATTTGTGGATAAAATTATTATGAGATTATTTATAATCAAACGACTACACTACACAACCACATCTTCCTTTTATTTACATATTATACAGATATTTAGAGATATTTACATTTTATTTACCCGCGTGCGTCTCTCTTCTCCAAGGTAGCGGAGAGATATGAAAGGATAAAAGGGGAAAAGAATAAAATGCACGTCGGTTTTAAATTCGCAGGCTACCTGCGCTGAAGGCGTGGAAAACGAGCACGTGACGGAAAGGCTTCCGTACCCGATGGGTCCAAATCACATGCCCAGCAAAGTAGCCTTAAACCTGGACACACAATGGAGACCATTTGACCCTTTAAAATCATACTACAAGCAGACTTCCAGGCCCAAGAGGTCACACAGTCATGCCCAGCAAAGTAGCTCTGGGCCTGGGCACACTTCACGCAGTTTGACCGTTTAAATAAAACTAGAAACAGACTTCCTGGCCCAAGAGGTCACACAGTCATGCCTGGGTCTGGGCACACTTCACGCAGTTTGACCCTTTAAATAATACTACAACCAGACACATACAGGTGCGCACATATACACAGATACACATTCTGTTTAATTTCTTCACATCTGCAGACTAGAGAAAGCTGAGGGTATAGTGTTAAACCAGGTACTACATAAACAGTATATAGTATATATACAGAGGATATAGTGTTAAACCAGGTACTACATACAGAGTATATAGTATACATACAGAGTATATAGTTTGACCAAAAGATCGTGCTGATCTTTGATCTCCTGGTTCTTCATCTCCAGCGCCACTTTCAGACTCATAATGTCCTCCTCTATGGGCTGGTATAACCCACACACACGAATCATCACTAAAGCCAGTACAATGGAAAGGTGGGAATGTGTACTGAATGTGTATTGACGTTATAAGTGAAAGGTGGAGGTACTGGTGGATGTGTACTGACACTATAAGGGATCTCTACCTGCAGTGACAGTCTGAGCTTCTCAAGTTCTTCCTCCAGAGATTTCTTCTCCTGTTCACAGGCCATTTTCATATCTGCCAGAGCAAGTATCATTACTGCTGGATATAACACAGATTGTATATACTACATAATTACTACTGAATATATAAAATATAATATATATAGTACTATACATATATTAGTATCACTTTTATTGGAGCCTAAAGGCTAGCATTCATTATTATGTTAGTATTATTGCATTTCCATAGTACTTACTCTTGATGGACCTGTTATGCTCCTCCTCCTCCTGCTGTTTCTGCAGGAGCTCTGTCTCCTCCTGCTGCTTGTGTTTCAGCATCTCCTGAAGAACCTGCAGCTCCTTCTGCTTCTGCAACCTCAACTCCTTCAGCTGCTCCAACAAACTGTTCTCCAACTCCTCCTTCTCACACCGCAAACACTCCAATCGGGCCACAGGCCCCACTAGTGACACAGAACCACACACACACACACACAGACACACACACACACACAGAGAGAGAGATAAACATGTATAAATGTATAAGAATTTGTGGATAAAATTACTATGAGATTATTTATAATCAAACGACTACACTATACAACCACATCTTCCTTTTATTTACATATTATACAGACATTTAGAGATATTTACATTTTATTTACCCGCGTGCGTCTCTCTTCTCCAAGGTAGCGGAGAGATATGAAAGGATAAAAGGGGAAAAGAATAAAATGCACGTCGGTTTTAAATTCGCAGGCTACCTGCGCTGAAGGCGTGGAAAACGAGCACGTGACGGAAAGGCTTCCGTACCCGATGGGTCCAAATCACATGCCCAGAAAGTAGCCTTAAACCTGGACACACAATGGAGACCATTTGACCCTTTAAAATCATACTACAACCAGACTTCCAGGCCCAAGAGGTCACACAGTCATGCCCAGCAAGGATGCTTTAAACGTGGGCACACTTCAGACCGTTTCACTCTTTAAATCATTCAAAGCACCACATTTCAAGACCCAAGAGGTCACAGAATCATGCCCATCAAAGTAGCTCTGCGCCTGGGCACACTTCACGCAGTTTGACCCTTTAAATAATACTACAACCAGACACATACAGGTGCGCACATATACACAGATACACATTCTGTTTAATTTCTTCACATCTGCAGACTAGAGTAAGCTGAGGGTATAGTGTTAAACCAGGTACTACATAAACAGTATATAGTATATATACAGAGGATATAATGTTAAACCAGGTACTACATACAGAGTATATAGTTTGACCAAAAGATCGTGCTGATCTTTGATCTCCTGGTTCTTCATCTCCAGCGCCACTTTCAGACTCATAATGTCCTCCTCTATGGGCTGGTATAACACACACACGAATCATCACTACAGCCAGTACAATGGAAAGGTGGGAATGTGTACTGAATGTGTACTGACGTTATAAGTGAAAGGTGGAGCTACTGGTGGATGTGTACTGACACTATAAGGGATCTCTACCTGCAGTGACAGTCTGAGCTTCTCAAGTTCTTCCTCCAGAGATTTCTTCTCCTGTTCACAGGCCATTTTCATATCTGCCAGAGCATGTATCATTACTGCTGGATATAACACAGATTGTATATACTACATAATTATTACTGAATATATAAAATATAATATATATAGTACTATACATATATTAGTATCACTTTTATTGGAGCCTAAAGGCTAACATTCATTATTAGTTATGTTAGTATTATTGCATTTCCATAGTACTTACTCTTGATGGACCTGTTATGCTCCTCCTCCTCCTGCTGTTTCTGCAGGAGCTCTGTCTCCTCCTGCTGCTTGTGTTTCAGCATCTCCTGAAGAACCTGCAGCTCCTTCTGCTTCTGCAACCTCAACTCCTTCAGCTTCTCCAACAAACTGTTCTCCAACTCCTCCTTCTCACACCGCAAACACTCCAATCGGGCCACAGGCCCCACTAGTGACACAGAACCACACACACACACTCACAGACACACACACACACACACACACACAAAGAGAGAGATAAACATGTATAAATGTATAAGAATTTGTGGATAAAATTATTATGAGATTATTTATAATGAAACGACTACACTACACAACCACTTCTTCCTTTTATTTACATATTATACAGATATTTACAGATATTTACATTTTATTTACCCGCGTGCGTCTCTCTTCTCCAAGGTAGCGGAAAGATATGAAAGGATAAAAGGGGAAAAGAATAAAATGCACGTCGGTTTTAAATTCGCAGGCTACCTGCGCTGAAGGCGTGGAAAACGAGCACGTGACGGAAAGGCTTCCGTACCCGATGGGTCCAAATCACATGCCCAGCAAAGTAGCCTTAAACCTGGACACACAATGGAGACCATTTGACCCTTTAAAATCATACTACAACCAGACTTCCAGGCCCAAGAGGTCACACAGTCATGCCCAGCAAAGTAGCTCTGGGCATGGGCACACTTCACGCAGTTTGACCGTTTAAATAAAAGTAGAAACAGACTTCCTGGCCCAAGAGGTCACACAGTCATGCCCAGCAAGGATGCTTTAAACGTGGGCACACTTCAGACCGTTTCACTCTTTAAATCATTCAAAGCAGCACATTTCAAGGCCCAAGAGGTCACAGAATCATGCCCATCAAAGTAGCTCTGGGTCTGGGCACACTTCATGCAGTTTGACCCTTTAAATAATACTACAACCAGACACATACAGGTGCGCACATATACACAGATGCACATTCTGTTTAATTTCTTCACATCTGCAGACTAGAGTAAGCTGAGGGTATAGTGTTAAACCAGGTACTACATAAACAGTATATAATATATAAACAGAGGATATAATGTTAAACCAGGTACTACATACAGAGTATATAGTTTGACCAAAAGATCGTGGTGATCTTTGATCTCCTGGTTCTTCATCTCCAGCGCCACTTTCAGACTCATAATGTCCTCCTCTATGGGCTGGTATAACACACACACGAATCATCACTACAGCCAGTACAATGGAAAGGTGGGAATGTGTACTGAATGTGTACTGACGTTATAAGTGAAAGGTGGAGCTACTGGTGGATGTGTACTGACACTATAAGGGATCTCTACCTGCAGTGACAGTCTGAGCTTCTCAAGTTCTTCCTCCAGAGATTTCTTCTCCTGTTCACAGGCCATTTTCATATCTGCCAGAACAAGTATCATTACTGCTGGATATAACACAGATTGTATATACTACATAATTACTACTGAATATATAAAATATAATATATATAGTACTATACATATATTAGTATCACTTTTATTGGAGCCTAAAGGCTAACATTCATTATTAGTTATGTTAGTATTATTGCATTTCCATAGTACTTACCCTTGAGGGACCTGTTATGCTCCTCCTCCTCCTGCTGTTTCTGCAGGAGCTCTGTCTCCTCCTGCTGCTTGTGTTTCAGCATCTCCTGAAGAACCTGCAGCTCCTTCTGCTTCTGCAACCTCAACTCCTTCAGCTGCTCCAACAAACTGTTCTCCAACTCCTCCTTCTCACACCGCAAACACTCCAATCGGGCCACAGGCCCCACTAGTGACACAGAACCACACACACACACACACACACACACACACACACACACACACACACACACACACACACACACAGAGA
Organism: Electrophorus electricus; assembly: GCF_041902795.1. Classification (NCBI taxonomy): domain Eukaryota; kingdom Metazoa; phylum Chordata; class Actinopteri; order Gymnotiformes; family Gymnotidae; genus Electrophorus; species Electrophorus electricus. The sequence continues at coordinate 24,603,107 of NC_137505.1, read as the reverse complement.
GAGATAAACATGTATAAATGTATAAGAATTTGTGGATAAAATTATTATGAGATTATTTATAATGAAACGACTACACTACACAGCCACTTCTTCCTTTTATTTACATATTATACAGATATTTACAGATATTTACATTTTATTTACCCGCGTGCGTCTCTCTTCTCCAAGGTAGCGGAAAGATATGAAAGGATAAAAGGGGAAAAGAATAAAATGCACGTCGGTTTTAAATTCGCAGGCTACCTGCGCTGAAGGCGTGGAAAACGAGCACGTGACGGAAAGGCTTCCGTACCCGATGGGTCCAAATCACATGCCCAGCAAAGTAGCCTTAAACCTGGACACACAATGGAGACCATTTGACCCTTTAAAATCATACTACAACCAGACTTCCAGGCCCAAGAGGTCACACAGTCATGCCCAGCAAAGTAGCTCTGGGCATGGGCACACTTCACGCAGTTTGACCGTTTAAATAAAAGTAGAAACAGACTTCCTGGCCCAAGAGGTCACACAGTCATGCCCAGCAAGGATGCTTTAAACGTGGGCACACTTCAGACCGTTTCACTCTTTAAATCATTCAAAGCAGCACATTTCAAGGCCCAAGAGGTCACAGAATCATGCCCATCAAAGTAGCTCGGGGTCTGGGCACACTTCATGCAGTTTGACCCTTTAAATAATACTACAACCAGACACATACAGGTGCGCACATATACACAGATGCACATTCTGTTTAATTTCTTCACATCTGCAGACTAGAGTAAGCTGAGGGTATAGTGTTAAACCAGGTACTACATAAACAGTATATAATATATAAACAGAGGATATAATGTTAAACCAGGTACTACATACAGAGTATATAGTTTGACCAAAAGATTGTGGTGATCTTTGATCTCCTGGTTCTTCATCTCCAGCGCCACTTTCAGACTCATAATGTCCTCCTCTATGGGCTGGTATAACACACACACGAATCATCACTACAGCCAGTACAATGGAAAGGTGGGAATGTGTACTGAATGTGTACTGACGTTATAAGTGAAAGGTGGAGCTACTGGTGGATGTGTACTGACACTATAAGGGATCTCTACCTGCAGTGACAGTCTGAGCTTCTCAAGTTCTTCCTCCAGAGATTTCTTCTCCTGTTCACAGGCCATTTTCATATCTGCCAGAACAAGTATCATTACTGCTGGATATAACACAGATTGTATATACTACATAATTACTACTGAATATATAAAATATAATATATATAGTACTATACATATATTAGTATCACTTTTATTGGAGCCTAAAGGCTAACATTCATTATTAGTTATGTTAGTATTATTGCATTTCCATAGTACTTACCCTTGAGGGACCTGTTATGCTCCTCCTCCTCCTGCTGTTTCTGCAGGAGCTCTGTCTCCTCCTGCTGCTTGTGTTTCAGCATCTCCTGAAGAACCTGCAGCTCCTTCTGCTTCTGCAACCTCAACTCCTTCAGCTGCTCCAACAAACTGTTCTCCAGCTCCTCCTTCTCACACCGCAAACACTCCAATCGGGCCACAGGCCCCACTAGTGACACAGAACCACACACACACACACACACACACACACACACACACACACACACACACACACAGAGAGAGATAAACATGTATAAATGTATAAGAATTTGTGGATAAAATTATTTTGAGATTATTTATAATGAAACGACTACACTACACAGCCACTTCTTCCTTTTATTTACATATTATACAGATATTTACAGATATTTACATTTTATTTACCCGCGTGCGTCTCTCTTCTCCAAGATAGCGGAGAGATATGAAAGGATAAAAGGGGAAAAGAATAAAATGCACGTCGGTTTTAAATTCGTAGGCTACCTGCGCTGAAGGCGTGGAAAACGAGCACGTGACGGAAAGGCTTCCGTACCCGATGGGTCCAAATCACATGCCCAGCAAAGTAGCCTTAAACCTGGACACACAATGGAGACCATTTGACCCTTTAAATAATACTACAACCAGACACATACAGGTGCGCACATATACACAGATACACATTCTGTTTAAATTTCTTCACATCTGCAGTCTAGAGTAAGCTGAGGGTATAGTGTTAAACCAGGAACTACATAAACAGTATATAGTATATATACAGAGGATATAGTGTTAAACCAGGTACTACATACAGAGTATATAGTATACATACAGAGTATATAGTTTGACCAAAAGATCGTGCTGATCTTTGATCTCCTGGTTCTTCATCTCCAGCGCCACTTTCAGACTCATAATGTCCACCTCTATGGGCTGGTATAACACACACACGAATCATCACTACAGCCAGTACAATGGAAAGGTGGGAATGTGTACTGAATGTGTACTGACGTTATAAGTGAAAGGTGGAGCTACTGGTGGATGTGTACTGACACTATAAGGGATCTCTACCTGCAGTGACAGTCTGAGCTTCTCAAGTTCTTCCTCCAGAGATTTCTTCTCCTGTTCACAGGCCATTTTCATATCTGCCAGAGCAAGTATCATTACTGCTGGATATAACACAGATTGTATATACTACATAATTACTACTGAATATATAAAATATAATATATATAGTACTATACATATATTAGTATCACTTTTATTGGAGCCTAAAGGCTAACATTCATTATTAGTTATGTTAGTATTATTGCATTTCCATAGTACTTACCCTTGAGGGACCTGTTATGCTCCTCCTCCTCCTGCTGTTTCTGCAGGAGCTCTGTCTCCTCCTGCTGCTTGTGTTTCAGCATCTCCTGAAGAACCTGCAGCTCCTTCTGCTTCTGCAACCTCAACTCCTTCAGCTGCTCCAACAAACTGTTCTCCAACTCCTCCTTCTCACACCGCAAACACTCCAATCGGGCCACAGGCCCCACTAGTGACACAGAACCACACACACACACACACAGACACACACACACACACACACACACACACACACACACACACACACACACACACACAAAGAGAGAGATAAACATGTATAAATGTATAGGAATTTGTGGATAAAATTATTATGAGATTATTTATAATGAAACGACTACACTACATAGCCACTTCTTCCTTTTATTTACATATTATACAGATATTTACAGATATTTACATTTTATTTACCCGCGTGCGTCTCTCTTCTCCAAGGTAGCGGAGAGATATGAAAGGATAAAAGGGGAAAAGAATAAAATGCACGTCGGTTTTAAATTCGCAGGCTACCTGCGCTGAAGGCGTGGAAAACGAGCACGTGACGGAAAGGCTTCCGTACCCGATGGGTCCAAATCACATGCCCAGCAAACTAGCCTTAAACCTGGACAAACAATGGAGACCATTTGACCCTTTAAAATCATACTAAAACCAGACTTCCAGGCCCAAGAGGTCACACAGTCATGCCCAGCAAAGTAGCTCTGGGCCTGGGCACACTTCACGCAGTTTGACCGTTTAAATAAAACTAGAAACAGACTTCCTGGCCCAAGAGGTCACAGAGTCATGCCTGGGTCTGGGCACACTTCACGCAGTTTGACCCTTTAAATAATACTACAACCAGACACATACAGGTGCGCACATATACACAGATACACATTCTGTTTAATTTCTTCACATCTGCAGACTAGAGTAAGCTGAGGGTATAGTGTTAAACCAGGTACTACATAAACAGTATATAATATATATACAGAGGATATAATGTTAAACCAGGTACTACATACAGAGTATATAGTTTTACCAAAAGATCGTGCTGATCTTTGATCTCCTGGTTCTTCATCTCCAGCACCACTTTCAGACTCATGTCCTCCTCTATGGGCTGGTATAACCCACACACACGAATCATCACTACAGCCAGTACAATGGAAAGGTGGGAATGTGTACTGAATGTGTACTGACGTTATAAGTGAAAGGTGGAGGTACTGGTGGATGTGTACTGACACTATAAGGGATCTCTACCTGCAGTGACAGTCTGAGCTTCTCAAGTTCTTCCTCCAGAGATTTCTTCTCCTGTTCACAGGCCATTTTCATATCTGCCAGAGCAAGTATCATTACTGCTGGAAATAACACAGATTGTATATACTACATAATTACTACTGAATATATAAAATATAATATATATAGTACTATACATATATTAGTATCACTTTTATTGGAGCCTAAAGGCTAACATTCATTATTAGTTATTAGTTATGTTAGCTCTGTCTCCTCCTGCTGCTTGTGTTTCAGCATCTACTGAAGAACCTGCAGCTCCTTCTGCTTCTGCAACCTCAACTCCTTCAGCTGCTCCAACAAACTGTTCTCCAACTCCTCCTTCTCACACCGCAAACACTCCAATTGGGCCACAGGCCCCACTAGTGACACAGAACCACACACACACACACACAGTCACACACACACACACACACACACACACAAATTAGCAAGCCATATAGTGTAGAAATAGATAGATGTTATTCAGGGACCTCATTTATAAAACTTTGTGGATTCCAAAGTGAAAGTGTGTGTATTCTGCACAAATAACAGGAAATGGCATATACCCCCCAAAAACTTAGATTTCTAAAGCCTCGAGTATGAATTATTGGGAGATAGAGGCGACAATGCAGCGCTAAAGACAAAAAAGGAATTTTAACCACAGGTATGAGTGCCAGCACCAGCAACCGCAGGTGTGAGTGGCATTATATTTACATTTACCCTCCACATCCTTTGTGTCTGTGTATTCGTCCTCGATGCGTCCAGCACACCAGCTCCAGAAACGCCTCATTTTTCCTCTGTCCTCTTCAGTGTCTTTCCACAGACTGATCTGTAAAGGTGTTCATGGGATTCCCCTCACGTGTGACATCGGGCCACAGGACATATGGGGTTCTAAAGTTCCAAGAGCGTAGATGAGTTGTTTTTCTTTGAATTTCCTAATTTCATTGCTGCCATAGCAACAACTGGCAATGCAAACAGACGTGTCATTAATGCAGTGACTCTACCTCAACCTGGATTGATCAACCATGTACGGCTCACCGGAGACTGTGATACGTATAACATCCCAAAGTGTACTTAATTCTGAGCAAAATCTAACTAGCCTCATTACTGCTGAACTATGAGGGGCCATTTAGGGAGAAATCAGGGAAACACTACTTGTACATACATATGAAACATTTTCACATAAATAGCCTACTACTTACATTTGTGTATAATAATTTAAACTCGCATATACACGCACTTGCCCACTCAATCTCTGGTGCGTAAACAAAGAGTTGCACTATGCTTATGTTGGTATGGGGGTGTCTGTGTGTATATAACAATTTTCAGTGCGCCCGGAAGTCATTTCATTGTCATTTCAAGGCAGATATTTAACATGTGTACAGTGCGTATAATAGACAGAGGAAGACTGTTGAACTATTAATATTAGGACGGTTATTGACATCTGTGTAATGAGTAGTGCTTCTCTTAATGACAACTGTAACTGTTTTCCCATATAGAATTGTGTGCCTTATATTGTTTGGAGGAACTTTTTCTTCTCATTTAGAAATATGTGGACTAAGTGCTCAGATTGTCTTATTACTTATTATGCTCAGTCTCACCATTTTTGGCAGATTTCACCACGTTATTACGAACGTGGATACGTTATCTTATAATTATAAGCAGTGTGAGATGTGAAGCTAAGCGAAGCACATGTGCAGAATTTCTAACAATAGCCTGTTTTGTATAGCCTGGCTAACTGACCAATCAGTGAAATTAAATGTGGTTGCTGAGCCTGTTGCAGCTGGGTCAATTTAATTTGATTTCATTGTGTTTAATTTTAAACTCAGCTGCGTGCCATGAGACACAAGTTAATCTGAGCATTTTTTGTTCTAACGCCGACTTAACCTAGCCATGTTTTACAGATATCTTGAAATAATTGAGGTTCATCGCTAGAGGGTGCTGTTCATCTTTTTTTTTCTTTTCTTCTATTATTGATCAGGAAAAAACGATAAAATAGAGAATTTGTGGGTAAAATTATTATGAGATTATTTATAATCAAACGACTACACTACACAACCACTTCTTCCTTTTATTTACATATTATACAGATATTTACATTTTATTTACCCGCGTGCGTCTCTCTTCTCCAAGGTAGCGGAGAGATATGAAAGGATAAAAGGGGAAAAGAATAAAATGCACGTCGGTTTTAAATTCGCAGGCTACCTGCGCTGAAGGCGTGGAAAACGAGCACGTGACGGAAAGGCTTCCGTACCCGATGGGTCCAAATCACATGCCCAGCAAAGTAGCCTTAAACCTGGACACACAATGGAGACCATTTGACCCTTTAAAATCATACTACAACCAGACTTCCAGGCCCAAGAGGTCACACAGTCATGCCCAGCAAAGTAGCTCTGGGCCTGGGCACACTTCACGCAGTTTGACCCTTTAAATAATACTACAACCAGACACATACAGGTGGGCACATATACACAGATACACATTCTGTTTAATTTCTTCACATCTGCAGACTAGAGTAAGCTGAGGGTATAGTGTTCAAGCAGGTACTACATAAACAGTATATAGTATATATACAGAGGATATAGTGTTAAACCAGGTACTACATACAGAGTATATAGTATACATACAGAGTATATAGTTTGACCAAAAGATCGTGCTGATCTTTGATCTCCTGGTTCTTCATCTCCAGCGCCACTTTCAGACTCATAATGTCCTCCTCTATGGGCTGGTATAACCCACACACACGAATCATCACTACAGCCAGTACAATGGAAAGGTGGGAATGTGTACTGAATGTGTACTGACTTTATAAGTGAAAGGTGGAGGTACTGGTGGATGTGTACTGACACTAGAAGGGATCTCTACCTGCAGTGACAGTCTGAGCTTCTCAAGTTCTTCCTCCAGAGATTTCTTCTCCTGTTCACAGGCCATTTTCATATCTGCCAGAGCAAGTATCATTACTGCTGGACATAACACAGATTGTATATACTACATAATTACTACTGAATATATAAAATATAATATATATAGTACTATACATATATTAGTATCACTTTTATTGGAGCCTAAAGGCTAACATTCATTATTAGTTATGTTAGTATTATTGCATTTCCATAGTACTTACTCTTGATGGACCTGTTATGCTCCTCCTCCTCCTGCTGTTTCTGCAGGAGCTCTGTCTCCTCTTGCTGCTTGTGTTTCAGCATCTCCTGAAGAACCTGCAGCTCCTTCTGCTTCTGCAACCTCAACTCCTTCGGCTGCTCCAACATATTGTTCTCCAACTCCTCCTTCTCACACCGCAAACACTCCAATCGGGCCACATGCCCCACTAGTGACACAGAACCACACACACACACACACACACAGACACACAGACACACACACACACACACAGAGAGAGAGAGATAAACATGTATAAATGTATAAGAATTTGTGGATAAAATTATTATGAGATTATTTATAATCAAACGACTACACTACACAACCACATCTTCCTTTTATTTACATATTATACAGATATTTAGAGATATTTACATTTTATTTACCTGCGTCCGTCTCTCTTCTCCAAGGTAGCGGAGAGATATGAAAGGATAAAAAGGGAAAAGAATAAAATGCACGTCGGTTTTAAATTCGCAGGCTACCTGCGCTGAAGGCGTGGAAAACGAGCACGTGACGGAAAGGCTTCCGTACCCGATGGGTCCAAATCACATGCCAAGCAAAGTAGCCTTAAACCTGGACACACAATGGAGACCATTTGACCCTTTAAAATCATACTACAACCAGACTTCCAGGCCCAAGAGGTCACACAGTCAAGCCCAGCAAAGTAGCTCTGGGCATGGGCACACTTCACGCAGTTTGACCGTTTAAATAAAAGTAGAAACAGACTTCCTGGCCCAAGAGGTCACACAGTCATGCCCAGCAAGGATGCTTTAAACGTGGGCACACTTCAGACCGTTTCACTCTTTAAATCATTCAAAGCACCACATTTCAAGGCCCAAGAGGTCACAGAATCATGCCCATCAAAGTAGCTCTGGGCCTGGGCACACTTCATGCAGTTTGACCCTTTAAATAATACTACAACCAGACACATACAGGTGCGCACATATACACAGATACACATTCTGTTTAATTTATTCACATCTGCAGACTAGAGTAAGCTGAGGGTATAGTGTTAAACCAGGTACTACATAAACAGTATATAGTATATATACAGAGGATATAATGTTAAACCAGGTACTACATACAGAGTATATAGTTTGACCAAAAGATCGTGCTGATCTTTGATCTCCTGGTTCTTCATCTCCAGCGCCACTTTCAGACTCATAATGTCCTCCTCTATGGGCTGGTATAACACACACACGAATCATCACTACAGCCAGTACAATGGAAAGGTGGGAATGTGTACTGAATGTGTACTGACGTTATAAGTGAAAGGTGGAGGTACTGGTGGATGTGTACTGACACTATAAGGGATCTCTACCTGCAGTGACAGTCTGAGCTTCTCAAGTTCTTCCTCCAGAGATTTCTTCTACTGTTCACAGGCCATTTTCATATCTGCCAGAGCAAGTATCATTACTGCTGGATATAACACAGATTGTATATACTACATAATTACTACTGAATATATAAAATATAATATATATAGTACTATACATATATTAGTATCACTTTTATTGGAGCCTAAAGGCTAACATTCATTATTAGTTATGTTAGTATTATTGCATTTCCATAGTACTTACTCTTGATGGACCTGTTATGCTCCTCCTCCTCCTGCTGTTTCTGCAGGAGCTCTGTCTCCTCTTGCTGCTTGTGTTTCAGCATCTCCTGAAGAACCTGCAGCTCCTTCTGCTTCTGCAACCTCAACTCCTTCGGCTGCTCCAACATATTGTTCTCCAACTCCTCCTTCTCACACCGCAAACACTCCAATCGGGCCACATGCCCCACTAGTGACACAGAACCACACACACACACACACACACAGACACACAGACACACACACACACACAGAGAGAGAGATAAACATGTATAAATGTATAAGAATTTGTGGATAAAATTACTATGAGATTATTTATAATCAAACGACTACACTACACAACCACATCTTCCTTTTATTTACATATTATACAGATATTTAGAGATATTTACATTTTATTTACAAGCGTGCGTCTCTCTTCTCCAAGGTAGCGGAGAGATATGAAACGATAAAAGGGGAAAAGAATAAAATGCACGTCGGTTTTAAATTCGCAGGCAACCTGCGCTGAAGGCGTGGAAAACGAGCACGTGACGGAAAGGCTTCCGTACCCGATGGGTCCAAATCACATGCCCAGCAAAGTAGCCTTAAACCTGGACACACAATGGAGACCATTTGACCCTTTAAAATCATACTACAACCAGACTTCCAGGCCCAAGAGGTCACACAGTCATGCCCAGCAAAGTAGCTCTGGGCCTGGGCACACTTCACGCAGTTTGACCCTTTAAATAATACTACAACCAGACACATACAGGTGGGCACATATACACAGATACACATTCTGTTTAATTTCTTCACATCTGCAGACTAGAGTAAGCTGAGGGTATAGTGTTAAACCAGGTACTACATAAACAGTATATAGTATATATACAGAGGATATAATGTTAAACCAGGTACTACATACAGAGTATATAGTTTGACCAAAAGATCGTGCTGATCTTTGATCTCCTGGTTCTTCATCTCCAGCGCCACTTTCAGACTCATAATGTCCTCCTCTATGGGCTGGTATAACACACACACGAATCATCACTACAGCCAGTACAATGGAAAGGTGGGAATGTGTACTGAATGTGTACTGACGTTATAAGTGAAAGGTGGAGGTACTGGTGGATGTGTACTGACACTATAAGGGATCTCTACCTGCAGTGACAGTCTGAGCTTCTCAAGTTCTTCCTTCAGAGATTTCTTCTCCTGTTCACAGGCCATTTTCATATCTGCCAGAGCAAGTATCATTACTCCTGGATATAACACAGATTGTATATACTACATAATTACTACTGAATATATAAAATATAATATATATAGTACTATACATATATTAGTATCACTTTTATTGGAGCCTAAAGGCTAACATTCATTATTAGTTATGTTAGTATTATTGCATTTCCATAGTACTTACTCTTGATGGACCTGTCATGCTCCTCCTCCTCCTGCTGTTTCTGCAGGAGCTCTGTCTCCTCCTGCTGCTTGTGTTTCAGCATCTCCTGAAGAACCTGCAGCTCCTTCTGCTTCTGCAACCTCAACTCCTTCAGCTGCTCCAACAAACTGTTCTCCAACTCCTCATTCCTCATTCTCACACCGCAAACACTCCAATCGGGCCACAGGCCCCACTAGTGACACAGAACCACACACACACACACACACACACACACACACACACACACACACACACACACACACACACACACAAAGAGAGAGATAAACATGTATAAATGTATAAGAATTTGTGGATAAAATTATTATGAGATTATTTATAATCAAACGACTACACTACACAACCACATCTTCCTTTTATTTACATATTATACAGATATTTACAGATATTTACATTTTATTTACCCGCGTGCGTCTCTCTTCTCCAAGGTAGCGGAGAGATATGAAAGGATAAAAGGGGAAAAGAATAAAATGCACGTCGGTTTTAAATTCGCAGGCTACCTGCGCTGAAGGCGTGGAAAACGAGCACGTGACGGAAAGGCTTCTGTACCCGATGGGTCCAAATCACATGCCCAGCAAAGTAGCATTAAACCTGGACACACAATGGAGACCATTTGACCCTTTAAAATCATACTACAACCAGACTTCCAGGCCCAAGAGGTCACACAGTCATGCCCAGCAAAGTAGCTCTGGGCCTGGGCACACTTCACGCAGTTTGACCGTTTAAATAAAACTAAACCAGACACATACAGGTGCGCACATATACACAGATACACATTCTGTTTAATTTCTTCACATCTGCAGACTAGAGTAAGCTGAGGGTATAGTGTTAAACCAGGTACTACATAAACAGTATATAGTATATATACAGAGGATATAGTGTTAAACCAGGTACTACATACAGAGTATATAGTATACATACAGAGTATATAGTTTGACCAAAAGATCGTGCTGATCTTTGATCTCCTGGTTCTTCATCTCCAGCGCCACTTTCAGACTCATAATGTCCTCCTCTATGGGCTGGTATAACACACACACGAATCATCACTACAGCCAGTACAATGGAAAGGTGGGAATGTGTACTGAATGTGTACTGACGTTATAAGTGAAAGGTGGAGCTACTGGTGGATGTGTACTGATACTATAAGGGATCTCTACCTGCAGTGACAGTCTGAGCTTCTCAAGTTCTTCCTCCAGAGATTTCTTCTCCTGTTCACAGGCCATTTTCATATCTACCAGAGCAAGTATCATTACTGCTGGATATAACACAGATTGTATATACTACATAATTACTACTGAATATATAAAATATAATATATATAGTACTATACATATATTAGTATCACTTTTATTGGAGCCTAAAGGCTAACATTCATTATTAGTTATGTTAGTATTATTGCATTTCCATAGTACTTACTCTTGATGGACCTGTTATGCTCCTCCTCCTCCTGCTGTTTCTGCAGGAGCTCTGTCTCCTCTTGCTGCTTGTGTTTCAGCATCTCCTGAAGAACCTGCAGCTCTTTCTGCTTCTGCAACCTCAACTCCTTCAGCTGCTCCAACAAATTGTTCTCCAACTCCTCCTTCTCACACCGCAAACACTCCAATCGGGCCACAGGCCCCACTAGTGACACAGAACCACACACACACACACACAGACACACACACACACACACACACAGAGAGAGAGATAAACATGTATAAATGTATAAGAATTTGTGGATAAAATTACTATGAGATTATTTATAATCAAACGACTACACTATACAACCACATCTTCCTTTTATTTACATATTATACAGACATTTAGAGATATTTACATTTTATTTACCCGCGTGCGTCTCTCTTCTCCAAGGTAGCGGAGAGATATGAAAGTATAAAAGGGGAAAAGAATAAAATGCACGTCGGTTTTAAATTCGCAGGCTACCTGCGCTGAAGGCGTGGAAAACGAGCACGTGACGGAAAGGCTTCCGTACCCGATGGGTCCAAATCACATGCCAAGCAAAGTAGCCTTAAACCTGGACACACAATGGAGACCATTTGACCCTTTAAAATCATACTGCAACCAGACTTCCAGGCCCAAGAGGTCACACAGTCATGCCCAGCAAAGTAGCTCTGGGCATGGGCACACTTCACACAGTTTGACCGTTTAAATAAAAGTAGAAACAGACTTCCTGGCCCAAGAGGTCACACAGTCATGCCCAGCAAGGATGCTTTAAACGTGGGCACACTTCAGACCGTTTCACTCTTTAAATCATTCAAAGCACCACATTTCAAGGCCCAAGAGGTCACAGAATCATGCCCATCAAAGTAGCTCTGGGCCTGGGCACACTTCATGCAGTTTGACCCTTTAAATAATACTACAACCAGACACATACAGGTGCGCACATATACACAGATACACATTCTGTTTAATTTCTTCACATCTGCAGACTAGAGTAAGCTGAGGGTATAGTGTTAAACCAGGTACTACATAAACAGTATATAGTATATATACAGAGGATATAATGTTAAACCAGGTACTACATACAGAGTATATAGTTTGACCAAAAGATCGTGCTGATCTTTGATCTCCTGGTTCTTCATCTCCAGCGCCACTTTCAGACTCATAATGTCCTCCTCTATGGGCTGGTATAACACACACACGAATCATCACTACAGCCAGTACAATGGAAAGGTGGGAATGTGTACTGAATGTGTACTGACGTTATAAGTGAAAGGTGGAGCTACTGGTGGATGTGTACTGACACTATAAGGGATCTCTACCTGCAGTGACAGTCTGAGCTTCTCAAGTCCTTCCTCCAGAGATTTCTTCTCCTGTTCACAGGCCATTTTCATATCTGCCAGAGCAAGTATCATTACTGCTGGATATAACACAGATTGTATATACTACATAATTACTACTGAATATATAAAATATAATATATATAGTACTATACATATATTAGTATCACTTTTATTGGAGCCTAAAGGCTAACATTCATTATTAGTTATGTTAGTATTATTGCATTTCCATAGTACTTACTCTTGATGGACCTGTTATGCTCCTCCTCCTCCTGCTGTTTCTGCAGGAGCTCTGTCTCCTCCTGCTGCTTGTGTTTCAGCATCTCCTGAAGAACCTGCAGCTCCTTCTGCTTCTGCAACCTCAACTCCTTCAGCTGCTCCAACAAATTGTTCTCCAACTCCTCCTTCTCACACCGCAAACACTCCAATCGGGCCACAGGCCCCACTAGTGACACAGAACCACACACACACACACAGAGAGAGAGATAAACATGTATAAATGTATAAGAATTTGTGGATAAAATTATTATGAGATTATTTATAATGAAACGACTACACTACACAACCACTTCTTCCTTTTATTTACATATTATACAGATATTTAGAGATATTTACATTTTATTTACCCGCGTGCGTCTCTCTTCTCCAAGGTAGCGGAGAGATATGAAAGGATAAAAGGGGAAAAGAATAAAATGCACGTCGGTTTTAAATTCGCAGGCTACCTGCGCTGAAGGCGTGGAAAACGAGCACGTGACGGAAAGGCTTCCGTACCCGATGGGTCCAAATCACATGCCCAGCAAAGTAGCCTTAAACCTGGACACACAATGGAGACCATTTGACCCTTTAAAATCATACTACAACCAGACTTCCAGGCCCAAGAGGTCACACAGTCATGCCCAGCAAAGTACCTCTGGGCCTGGGCACACTTCACGCAGTTTGACCGTTTAAATAAAACTAGAAACAGACTTCCTGGCCCAAGAGGTCACACAGTCATGCCCAGCAAGGTTGCTTTAAACGTGGGCACACTTCAGACCGTTTCACTCTTTAAATCATTCAAAGCACCACATTTCAAGGCCCAAGAGGTCACAGAATCATGCCCATCAAAGAAGCTCTGGGCCTGGGCACACTTTACGGAGTTTGACCCTTTAAATAATACTACAACCAGACACATACAGGTGCACACATATACACAGATACACATTCTGTTTAATTTCTTCACATCTGCAGACTAGAGTAAGCTGAGGGTATAGTGTTAAACCAGGTGCTACATAAACAGTATATATTATATATACAGAGGATATAGTGTTAAACCAGGTACTACATACAGAGTATATAGTATACATACAGAGTATATAGTTTGACCAAAAGATCGTGCTAATCTTTGATCTCCTGGTTCTTCATCTCCAGCGCCACTTTCAGACTCATAATGTCCTCCTCTATGGGCTGGTATAACCCACACATACGAATCATCACTACAGCCAGTACAATGGAAAGGTGGGAATGTGTACTGAATGTGTACTGACGTTATAAGTGAAAGGTGGAGGTACTGGTGGATGTGTACTGACACTATAAGGGATCTCTACCTGCAGTGACAGTCTGAGCTTCTCAAGTTCTTCCTCCAGAGATTTCTTCTCACACACACACACACAAATTAGCAAGCCATATAGTGTAGAAATAGATAGATGTTATTCAGGGACCTCATTTATAAAACTTTGTGGATTCCAAAGTGAAAGTGTGTGTATTCTGCACAAATAACAGGAAATGGCATATACCCCCCAAAAACTTAGATTTCTAAAGCCTCGAGTATGAATTATTGGGAGATAGAGGCGACAATGCAGCGCTAAAGACAAAAAAGGAATTTTAACCACAGGTATGAGTGCCAGCACCAGCAACCACAGGTGTGAGTGGCATTATATTTACATTTACCCTCCACATCCTTTGTGTCTGTGTATTCGTCCTCGATGCGTCCAGCACACCAGCTCCAGAAACGCCTCATTTTTCCTCTGTCCTCTTCAGTGTCTTTCCACAGACTGATCTGTAAAGGTGTTCATGGGATTCCCCTCACGTGTGACATCGGGCCACAGGACATATGGGGTTCTAAAGTTCCAAGAGCGTAGATGAGTTGTTTTTCTTTGAATTTCCTAATTTCATTGCTGCCATAGCAACAACTGGCAATGCAAACAGACGTGTCATTAATGCAGTGACTCTACCTCAACCTGGATTGATCAACCATGTACGGCTCACCGGAGACTGTGATACGTATAACATCCCAAAGTGTACTTAATTCTGAGCAAAATCTAACTAGCCTCATTACTGCTGAACTATGAGGGGCCATTTAGGGAGAAATCAGGGAAACACTACTTGTACATACATATGAAACATTTTCACATAAATAGCCTACTACTTACATTTGTGTATAATAATTTAAACTCGCATATACACGCACTTGCCCACTCAATCTCTGGTGCGTAAACAAAGAGTTGCACTATGCTTATGTTGGTATGGGGGTGTCTGTGTGTGTATATAACAATTTTCAGTGCGCCCGGAAGTCATTTCATTGTCATTTCAAGGCAGATATTTAACATGTGTACAGTGCGTATAATAGACAGAGGAAGACTGTTGAACTATTAATATTAGGACGGTTATTGACATCTGTGTAATGAGTAGTGCTTCTCTTAATGACAACTGTAACTGTTTTCCCATATAGAATTGTGTGCCTTATATTGTTTGGAGGAACTTTTTCTTCTCATTTAGAAATATGTGGACTAAGTGCTCAGATTGTCTTATTACTTATTATGCTCAGTCTCACCATTTTTGGCAGATTTCACCACGTTATTACGAACGTGGATATGTTATCTTATAATTATAAGCAGTGTGAGATGTGAAGCTAAGCGAAGCACATGTGCAGAATTTCTAACAATAGCCTGTTTTGTATAGCCTGGCTAACTGACCAATCAGTGAAATAAAATGTGGTTGCTGAGCCTGTTGCAGCTGGGTCAGTTTAATTTGATTTCATTGTGTTTAATTTTAAACTCAGCTGCGTGCCATGAGACACAAGTTAATCTGAGCATTTTTTGTTCTAACGCCGACTTAACCTAGCCATGTTTTACAGTTATCTTGAAATAATTGAGGTTCATCGCTAGAGGGTGCTGTTCATCTTTTTTTTTCTTTTTTTTCTATTATTGATCAGGAAAAAACGATAAAATAGAGAATTTGTGGATAAAATTATTATGAGATTATTTATAATCAAACGACTACACTACACAACCACTTCTTCCTTTTATTTACATATTATACAGATATTTACATTTTATTTACCCGCGTGCGTCTCTCTCCTCCAAGGTAGCGGAGAGATATGAAAGGATAAAAGGGGAAAATAATAAAATGCACGTCGGTTTTAAATTCGCAGGCTACCTGCGCTGAAGGCGTGGAAAACGAGCACGTGACCGAAAGGCTTCCGTACCCGATGGGTCCAAATCACATGCCCATCAAAGTAGCCTTAAACCTGGACACACAATGGAGACCATTTGACCCTTTAAAATTATACTACAACCAGACTTCCAGGCCCAAGAGGTCACACAGTCATGCCCAGCAAAGTAGCTCTGGGCCTGGGCACACTTCACGCAGTTTGACCGTTTAAATAAAACTAGAAACAGACTTCCTGGCCCAAGAGGTCACACAGTCATGCCCAGCAAAGTAGTTCTGGGCCTGGGCACACTTCAATCACTTTGTGCCTTTAAATCATACTACTACTACCACCAGACTTCCAGGGCCAAGAGGTCACACAGTCATGCCCAGCAAAGTAGCTCTGGGCCTGGGCACACTTCACGCAGTTTGACCGTTTAAATAAAACTAGAAACAGACTTCCTGGCCCAAGAGGTCACACAGTCATGCACAGCAAAGTAGCTCTGGGCCTGGGCACACTTCATGCAGTTTGACCCTTTAAATAATACTACAACCAGACACATACAGGTGCAAACATATACACAGATACACATTCTGTTTAATTTCTTCACATCTGCAGACTAGAGTAAGCTGAGGGTATAGTGTTAAACCAGGTACTACATAAACAGTATATAGTATATATACAGAGGATATAATGTTAAACCAGGTACTACATACAGAGTATATAGTTTGACCAAAAGATCGTGCTGATCTTTGATCTCCTGGTTCTTCATCTCCAGCGCCACTTTCAGACTCATAATGTCCTCCTCTATGGGCTGGTATAACACACACACGAATCATCACTACAGCCAGTACAATGGAAAGGTGGGAATGTGTACTGAATGTGTACTGACGTTATAAGTGAAAGGTGGAGCTACTGGTGGATGTGTACTGACACTATAAGGGATCTCTACCTGCAGTGACAGTCTGAGCTTCTCAAGTTCTTCCTCCAGAGATTTCTTCTCCTGTTCACAGGCCATTATCATATCTGCCAGAGCAAGTATCATTACTGCTGGATATAACACAGATTGTATATACTACATAATTACTATTGAATATATAAAATATAATATATATAGTACTATACATATATTAGTATCACTTTTATTGGAGCCTAAAGGCTAACATTCATTATTAGTTATGTTAGTATGATTGCATTTCCATAGTACTTACCCTTGAGGGACGTGTTATGCTCCTCCTCCTCCTGCTGTTTCTGCAGGAGCTCTGTCTCCTCCTGCTGCTTGTGTTTCAGCATCTCCTGAAGAACCTGCAGCTCCTTCTGCTTCTGCAACCTCAACTCCTTCAGCTGCTCCAACAAACTGTTCTCCAACTCCTCCTTCTCACACCGCAAACACTCCAATCGGGCCACAGGCCCCACTAGTGACACAGAACCACACACACACACACACAGAGAGAGAGATAAACATGTATAAATGTATAAGAATTTGTGGATAAAATTATTATGAGATTATTTATAATGAAACGACTACACTACACAACCACTTCTTCCTTTTATTTACATATTATACAGATATTTAGAGATATTTACATTTTATTTACCCGCGTGCGTCTCTCTTCTCCAAGGTAGCGGAGAGATATGAAGGGATAAAAGGGGAAAAGAATAAAATGCACGTCGGTTTTAAATTCGCAGGCTACCTGCGCTGAAGGCGTGGAAAACGAGCACGTGACGGAAAGGCTTCCGTACCCGATGGGTCCAAATCACATGCCTAGCAAAGTAGCCTTAAACCTGGACACACAATGGAGACCATTTGACCCTTTAAAATCATACTACAACCAGACTTCCAGGCCCAAGAGGTCACACAGTCATGCCCAGCAAAGTAGCTCTGGGCCTGGGCACACTTCACGCAGTTTGACCCTTTAAATAATACTACAACCAGACACATACAGGTGCGCACATATACACAGATACACATTCTGTTTAATTTCTTCACATCTGCAGACTAGAGTAAGCTGAGGGTATAGTGTTAAACCAGGTACTACATACAGAGTATATAGTATACATACAGAGTATATAGTTTGACCAAAAGATCGTGCTGATCTTTGATCTCCTGGTTCTTCATCTCCAGCGCCACTTTCAGACTCATAATGTCCTCCTCTATGGGCTGGTATAACCCACACACACGAATCATCACTACAGCCAGTACAATGGAAAGGTGGGAATGTGTACTGAATGTGTACTGACGTTATAAGTGAAAGGTGGAGGTACTGGTGGATGTGTACTGACACTATAAGGGATCTCTACCTGCAGTGACAGTCTGAGCTTCTCAAGTTCTTCCTCCAGAGATTTCTTCTCCTGTTCACAGGCCATTTTCATATCTGCCAGAGCAAGTATCATTACTGCTGGATATAACATAGATTGTATATACTACATAATTACTACTGAATATATA
Source organism: Electrophorus electricus (assembly GCF_041902795.1). NCBI lineage: Eukaryota > Metazoa > Chordata > Actinopteri > Gymnotiformes > Gymnotidae > Electrophorus > Electrophorus electricus. The sequence goes on along the minus strand of NC_137505.1, from coordinate 24,584,340 downwards.
AAATATAATATATATAGTACTATACATATATTAGTATCACTTTTATTGGAGCCTAAAGGCTAGCATTCATTATTAGTTATGTTAGTATTATTGCATTTCCATAGTACTTACTCTTGATGGACCTGTTATGCTCCTCCTCCTCCTGCTGTTTCTGCAGGAGCTCTGTCTCCTCCTGCTGCTTGTGTTTCAGCATCTCCTGAAGAACCTGCAGCTCCTTCTGCTTCTGCAACCTCAACTCCTTCAGCTGCTCCAACAAACTGTTATCCAACTCCTCCTTCTCACACCGCAAACACTCCAATCGGGCCACAGGCCCCACTAGTGACACAGAACCACACACACACACACACACACAGAGATAAACATGTATAAATGTATAAGAATTTGTGGATAAAATTATTATGAGATTATTTATAATCAAACGACTACACTACACAACCACATCTTCCTTTTATTTACATATTATACAGATATTTAGAGATATTTACATTTTATTTACCCGCGTGCGTCTCTCTTCTCCAAGGTAGCGGAGAGATATGAAAGGATAAAAGGGGAAAAGAATAAAATGCACGTCGGTTTTAAATTCGCAGGCTACCTGCGCTGAAGGCGTGGAAAACGAGCACGTGACGGAAAGGCTTCCGTACCCGATGGGTCCAAATCACATGCCCAGCAAAGTAGCCTTAAACCTGGACACACAATGGAGACCATTTGACCCTTTAAAATCATACTACAACCAGACTTCCAGGCCCAAGAGGTCACACAGTCATGCCCAGCAAAGTAGCTGTGGGCCTGGGCACACTTCACGCAGTTTGACCGTTTAAATAAAACTAGAAACAGACTTCCTGGCCCAAGAGGTCACACAGTCATGCCCAGCAAGGTTGCTTTAAACGTGGGCACACTTCAGACCGTTTCACTCTTTAAATCATTCAAAGCACCACATTTCAAGGCCCAAGAGGTCACAGAATCATGCCCATCAAAGTAGCTCTGGGCCTGGGCACACTTTACGGAGTTTGACCCTTTAAATAATACTACAACCAGACACATACAGGTGCACACATATACACAGATACACATTCTGTTTAAATTTCTTCACATCTGCAGACTAGAGTAAGCTGAGGGTATAGTGTTAAACCAGGAACTACATAAACAGTATATAATATATATACAGAGGATATAGTGTTAAACCAGGTACTACATACAGAGTATATAGTATACATACAGAGCATATAGTTTGACAAAAAGATCGTGCTGATCTTTGATCTCCTGGTTCTTCATCTCCAGCGCCACTTTCAGACTCATAATGTCCTCCTCTATGGGCTGGTATAACACACACACGAATCATATCTACAGCCAGTACAATGGAAAGGTGGGAATGTGTACTGAATGTGTACTGATGTTATAAGTGAAAGGTGGAGCTACTGGTGGATGTGTACTGACACTATAAGGGATCTCTACCTGCAGTGACAGTCTGAGCTTCTCAAGTTCTTCCTCCAGAGATTTCTTCTCCTGTTCACAGGCCATTTTCATATCTGCCAGAGCAAGTATCATTACTGCTGGATATAACACAGATTGTATATACTACATAATTACTACTGAATATATAAAATATAATATATATAGTACTATACATATATTAGTATCACTTTTATTGGAGCCTAAAGGCTAACATTCATTATTAGTTATGTTAGTATTATTGCATTTCCATAGTACTTACTCTTGATGGACCTGTTATGCTCCTCCTCCTCCTGCTGTTTCTGCAGGAGCTCTGTCTCCTCCTGCTGCTTGTGTTTCAGCATCTCCTGAAGAACCTGCAGCTCCTTCTGCTTCTGCAACCTCAACTCCTTCAGCTGCTCCAACAAACTGTTATCCAACTCCTCCTTCTCACACCGCAAACACTCCAATCGGGCCACAGGCCCCACTAGTGACACAGAACCACACACACACACACACAGAGAGAGATAAACATGTATAAATGTATAAGAATTTGTGGATAAAATTATTATGAGATTATTTATAATCAAACGACTACACTACACAACCACATCTTCCTTTTATTTACATATTATACAGATATTTAGAGATATTTACATTTTATTTACCCGCGTGCGTCTCTCTTCTCCAAGGTAGCGGAGAGATATGAAAGGATAAAAGGGGAAAAGAATAAAATGCACGTCCGTTTTAAATTCGCAGGCTACCTGCGCTGAAGGCGTGGAAAACGAGCACGTGACGGAAAGGCTTCCGTACCCGATGGGTCCAAATCACATGCCCAGCAAAGTAGCCTTAAACCTGGACACACAATGGAGACCATTTGACCCTTTAAAATCATACTACAACCAGACTTCCAGGCCCAAGAGGTCACACAGTCATGCCCAGCAAAGTACCTCTGGGCCTGGGCACACTTCACGCAGTTTGACCGTTTAAATAAAACTAGAAACAGACTTCCTGGCCCAAGAGGTCACACAGTCATGCCCAGCAAGGTTGCTTTAAACGTGGGCACACTTCAGACCGTTTCACTCTTTAAATCATTCAAAGCACCACATTTCAAGGCCCAAGAGGTCACAGAATCATGCCCATCAAAGTAGCTCTGGGCCTGGGCACACTTTACGGAGTTTGACCCTTTAAATAATACTACAACCAGACACATACAGGTGCGCACATATACACAGATACACATTCTGTTTAATTTCTTCACATCTGCAGACTAGAGTAAGCTGAGGGTATAGTGTTAAACCAGGAGCTACATAAACAGTATATAGTATATATAAAGAGGATATAGTGTTAAACCAGGTACTACATACAGAGTATATAGTATACATACAGAGTATATAGTTTGACCAAAAGATCGTGCTGATCTTTGATCTCCTGGTTCTTCATCTCCAGCGCCACTTTCAGACTCATAATGTCCTCCTCTATGGGCTGGTATAACCCACACATACGAATCATCACTACAGCCAGTACAATGGAAAGGTGGGAATGTGTACTGAATGTGTACTGACGTTATAAGTGAAAGGTGGAGGTACTGGTGGATGTGTACTGACACTATAAGGGATCTCTACCTGCAGTGACAGTCTGAGCTTCTCAAGTTCTTCCTCCAGAGATTTCTTCTCCTGTTCACAGGCCATTTTCATATCTGCCAGAGCAAGTATCATTACTGCTGGATATAACATAGATTGTATATACTACATAATTACTACTGAATATATAAAATATAATATATATAGTACTATACATATATTAGTATCACTTTTATTGGAGCCTAAAGGCTAGCATTCATTATTAGTTATGTTAGTATTATTGCATTTCCATAGTACTTACTCTTGATGGACCTGTTATGCTCCTCCTCCTCCTGCTGTTTCTGCAGGAGCTCTGTCTCCTCCTGCTGCTTGTGTTTCAGCATCTCCTGAAGAACCTGCAGCTCCTTCTGCTTCTGCAACCTCAACTCCTTCAGCTGCTCCAAGAAACTGTTATCCAACTCCTCCTTCTCACACCGCAAACACTCCAATCGGGCCACAGGCCCCACTAGTGACACAGAACCACACACACACACACACACACACACACACACACACACACACACACACACACACACAGACAAAGAGAGAGATAAACATGTATAAATGTATAAGAATTTGTGGATAAAATTATTATGAGATTATTTATAATGAAACGACTACACTACACAACCACTTCTTCCTTTTATTTACATATTATACAGATATTTAGAGATATTTACATTTTATTTACCCGCGTGCGTCTCTCTTCTCCAAGGTAGCGGAGAGATATGAAGGGATAAAAGGGGAAAAGAATAAAATGCACGTCGGTTTTAAATTCGCAGGCTACCTGCGCTGAAGGCGTGGAAAACGAGCACGTGATGGAAAGGCTTCCGTACCCGATGGGTCCAAATCACATGCCCAGCAAAGTAGCCTTAAACCTGGACACACAATGGAGACCATTTGACCCTTTAAAATCATACTACAACCAGACTTCCAGGCCCAAGAGGTCACACAGTCATGCCCAGCAAAGTAGCTCTGGGCCTGGGCACACTTCACGCAGTTTGACCGTTTAAATAAAACTAGAAACAGACTTCCTGGCCCAAGAGGTCACACAGTCATGCCCAGCAAGGTTGCTTTAAACGTGGGCACACTTCAGACCGTTTCACTCTTTAAATCATTCAAAGCACCACATTTCAAGGCCCAAGAGGTCACAGAATCATGCCCATCAAAGTAGCTCTGGGCCTGGGCACACTTCACGCAGTTTGACCCTTTAAATAATACTACAACCAGACACATACAGGTGCGCACATATACACAGATACACATTCTGTTTAATTTCTTCACATCTGCAGACTAGAGTAAGCTGAGGGTATAGTGTTAAACCAGGTACTACATAAACAGTATATAGTATATATACAGAGGATATAGTGTTAAACCAGGTACTACATACAGAGTATATAGTATACATACAGAGTATATAGTTTGACCAAAAGATCGTGCTGATCTTTGATCTCCTGGTTCTTCATCTCCAGCGCCACTTTCAGACTCATAATGTCCTCCTCTATGGGCTGGTATAACCCACACACACGAATCATCACTACAGCCAGTACAATGGAAAGGTGGGAATGTGTACTGAATGTGTACTGACGTTATAAGTGAAAGGTGGAGGTACTGGTGGATGTGTACTGACACTATAAGGGATCTCTACCTGCAGTGACAGTCTGAGCTTCTCAAGTTCTTCCTCCAGAGATTTCTTCTCCTGTTCACAGGCCATTTTCATATCTGCCAGAGCAAGTATCATTACTGCTGGATATAACACAGATTGTATATACTACATAATTACTACTGAATATATAAAATATAATATATATAGTACTATACATATATTAGTATCACTTTTATTGGAGCCTAAAGGCTAACATTCATTATTAGTTATGTTAGTATTATTGCATTTCCATAGTACTTACTCTTGATGGACCTGTTATGCTCCTCCTCCTCCTGCTGTTTCTGCAGGAGCTCTGTCTCCTCCTGCTGCTTGTGTTTCAGCATCTCCTGAAGAACCTGCAGCTCCTTCTGCTTCTGCAACCTCAACTCCTTCAGCTGCTCCAACAAACTGTTATCCAACTCCTCCTTCTCACACCGCAAACACTCCAATCGGGCCACAGGCCCCACTAGTGACACAGAACCACACACACACACACACAGAGAGAGATAAACATGTATAAATGTATAAGAATTTGTGGATAAAATTATTATGAGATTATTTATAATCAAACGACTACACTACACAACCACATCTTCCTTTTATTTACATATTATACAGATATTTAGAGATATTTACATTTTATTTACCCGCGTGCGTCTCTCTTCTCCAAGGTAGCGGAGAGATATGAAAGGATAAAAGGGGAAAAGAATAAAATGCACGTCCGTTTTAAATTCGCAGGCTACCTGCGCTGAAGGCGTGGAAAACGAGCACGTGACGGAAAGGCTTCCGTACCCGATGGGTCCAAATCACATGCCCAGCAAAGTAGCCTTAAACCTGGACACACAATGGAGACCATTTGACCCTTTAAAATCATACTACAACCAGACTTCCAGGCCCAAGAGGTCACACAGTCATGCCCAGCAAAGTACCTCTGGGCCTGGGCACACTTCACGCAGTTTGACCGTTTAAATAAAACTAGAAACAGACTTCCTGGCCCAAGAGGTCACACAGTCATGCCCAGCAAGGTTGCTTTAAACGTGGGCACACTTCAGACCGTTTCACTCTTTAAATCATTCAAAGCACCACATTTCAAGGCCCAAGAGGTCACAGAATCATGCCCATCAAAGTAGCTCTGGGCCTGGGCACACTTTACGGAGTTTGACCCTTTAAATAATACTACAACCAGACACATACAGGTGCGCACATATACACAGATACACATTCTGTTTAATTTCTTCACATCTGCAGACTAGAGTAAGCTGAGGGTATAGTGTTAAACCAGGAGCTACATAAACAGTATATAGTATATATAAAGAGGATATAGTGTTAAACCAGGTACTACATACAGAGTATATAGTATACATACAGAGTATATAGTTTGACCAAAAGATCGTGCTGATCTTTGATCTCCTGGTTCTTCATCTCCAGCGCCACTTTCAGACTCATAATGTCCTCCTCTATGGGCTGGTATAACCCACACATACGAATCATCACTACAGCCAGTACAATGGAAAGGTGGGAATGTGTACTGAATGTGTACTGACGTTATAAGTGAAAGGTGGAGGTACTGGTGGATGTGTACTGACACTATAAGGGATCTCTACCTGCAGTGACAGTCTGAGCTTCTCAAGTTCTTCCTCCAGAGATTTCTTCTCCTGTTCACAGGCCATTTTCATATCTGCCAGAGCAAGTATCATTACTGCTGGATATAACATAGATTGTATATACTACATAATTACTACTGAATATATAAAATATAATATATATAGTACTATACATATATTAGTATCACTTTTATTGGAGCCTAAAGGCTAGCATTCATTATTAGTTATGTTAGTATTATTGCATTTCCATAGTACTTACTCTTGATGGACCTGTTATGCTCCTCCTCCTCCTGCTGTTTCTGCAGGAGCTCTGTCTCCTCCTGCTGCTTGTGTTTCAGCATCTCCTGAAGAACCTGCAGCTCCTTCTGCTTCTGCAACCTCAACTCCTTCAGCTGCTCCAAGAAACTGTTATCCAACTCCTCCTTCTCACACCGCAAACACTCCAATCGGGCCACAGGCCCCACTAGTGACACAGAACCACACACACACACACACACACACACACACACACACACACACACACACAGACAAAGAGAGAGATAAACATGTATAAATGTATAAGAATTTGTGGATAAAATTATTATGAGATTATTTATAATGAAACGACTACACTACACAACCACTTCTTCCTTTTATTTACATATTATACAGATATTTAGAGATATTTACATTTTATTTACCCGCGTGCGTCTCTCTTCTCCAAGGTAGCGGAGAGATATGAAGGGATAAAAGGGGAAAAGAATAAAATGCACGTCGGTTTTAAATTCGCAGGCTACCTGCGCTGAAGGCGTGGAAAACGAGCACGTGACGGAAAGGCTTCCGTACCCGATGGGTCCAAATCACATGCCCAGCAAAGTAGCCTTAAACCTGGACACACAATGGAGACCATTTGACCCTTTAAAATCATACTACAACCAGACTTCCAGGCCCAAGAGGTCACACAGTCATGCCCAGCAAAGTAGCTCTGGGCCTGGGCACACTTCACGCAGTATGACCGTTTAAATAAAACTAGAAACAGACTTCCTGGCCCAAGAGGTCACACAGTCATGCCCAGCAAGGTTGCTTTAAACGTGGGCACACTTCAGACCGTTTCACTCTTTAAATCATTCAAAGCACCACATTTCAAGGCCCAAGAGGTCACAGAATCATGCCCATCAAAGTAGCTCTGGGCCTGGGCACACTTCACGCAGTTTGACCCTTTAAATAATACTACAACCAGACACATACAGGTGCGCACATATACACAGATACACATTCTGTTTAATTTCTTCACATCTGCAGACTAGAGTAAGCTGAGGGTATAGTGTTAAACCAGGTACTACATAAACAGTATATAGTATATATACAGAGGATATAGTGTTAAACCAGGTACTACATACAGAGTATATAGTATACATACAGAGTATATAGTTTGACCAAAAGATCGTGCTGATCTTTGATCTCCTGGTTCTTCATCTCCAGCGCCACTTTCAGACTCATAATGTCCTCCTCTATGGGCTGGTATAACCCACACACACGAATCATCACTACAGCCAGTACAATGGAAAGGTGGGAATGTGTACTGAATGTGTACTGACGTTATAAGTGAAAGGTGGAGCTACTGGTGGATGTGTACTGACACTATAAGGGATCTCTACCTGCAGTGACAGTCTGAGCTTCTCAAGTTCTTCCTCCAGAGATTTCTTCTCCTGTTCACAGGCCATTTTCATATCTGCCAGAGCAAGTATCATTACTGCTGGATATAACATAGATTGTATATACTACATAATTACTACTGAATATATAAAATATAATATATATAGTACTATACATATATTAGTATCACTTTTATTGGAGCCTAAAGGCTAGCATTCATTATTAGTTATGTTAGTATTATTGCATTTCCATAGTACTTACTCTTGATGGACCTGTTATGCTCCTCCTCCTCCTGCTGTTTCTGCAGGAGCTCTGTCTCCTCCTGCTGCTTGTGTTTCAGCATCTCCTGAAGAACCTGCAGCTCCTTCTGCTTCTGCAACCTCAACTCCTTCAGCTGCTCCAACAAACTGTTCTCCAACTCCTCCTTCTCACACCGCAAACACTCCAATCGGGCCACAGGCCCCACTAGTGACACAGAACCACACACACACACAGACACAGACACACACACACACACACACACACACACACACACACACACACACAGAGAGAGATAAACATGTATAAATGTATAAGAATTTGTGGATAAAATTATTATGAGATTATTTATAATGAAACGACTACACTACACAACCACTTCTTCCTTTTATTTACATATTATACAGATATTTACAGATATTTACATTTTATTTACCCGCATGCGTCTCTCTTCTCCAAGGTAGCGGAGAGATATGAAAGGATAAAAGGGGAAAAGAATAAAATGCACGTCGGTTTTAAATTCGCAGGCTACCTGCGCTGAAGGCGTGGAAAACGAGCACGTGACAGAAAGGCTTCCGTACCCGATGGGTCCAAATCACATGCCCAGCAAAGTAGCCTTAAACCTGGACACACAATGGAGACCATTTGACCCTTTAAAATCATACTACAAGCAGACTTCCAGGCCCAAGAGGTCACACAGTCATGCCCAGCAAAGTACCTCTGGGCCTGGGCACACTTCACGCAGTTTGACCGTTTAAATAAAACTAGAAACAGACTTCCTGGCCCAAGAGGTCACACAGTCATGCCCAGCAAGGTTGCTTTAAACGTGGGCACACTTCAGACCGTTTCACTCTTTAAATCATTCAAATCACCACATTTCAAGGCCCAAGAGGTCACAGAATAATGCCCATCAAAGTAGCTCTGGGCCTGGGCACACTTCACGCAGTTTGACCCTTTAAATAATACTACAACCAGACACATACAGGTGCGCACATATACACAGATACACATTCTGTTTAAATTTCTTCACATCTGCAGACTAGAGTAAGCTGAGGGTATAGTGTTCAACCAGGTACTACATAAACAGTATATAGTATATATACAGAGGATATAGTGTTAAACCAGGTACTACATACAGAGTATATAGTATACATACAGAGTATATAGTTTGACCAAAAGATCGTGCTGATCTTTGATCTCCTGGTTCTTCATCTCCAGCGCCACTTTCAGACTCATAATGTCCTCCTCTATGGGCTGGTATAACACACACACGAATCATCACTACAGCCAGTACAATGGAAAGGTGGGAATGTGTACTGAATGTGTACTGACGTTATAAGTGAAAGGTGGAGCTACTGGTGGATGTGTACTGACACTATAAGGGATCTCTACCTGCAGTGACAGTCTGAGCTTCTCAAGTTCTTCCTCCAGAGATTTCTTCTCCTGTTCACAGGCCATTTTCATATCTGCCAGAACAAGTATCATTACTGCTGGATATAACACAGATTGTATATACTACATAATTACTACTGAATATATAAAATATAATATAAATAGAGTACTATACATATATTAGTATCACTTTTATTGGAGCCTAAAGGCTAACATTCATTATTATGTTAGTATTATTGCATTTCCATAGTACTTACTCTTGATGGACCTGTTATGCTCCTCCTCCTCCTGCTGTTTCTGCAGGAGCTCTGTCTCCTCCTGCTGCTTGTGTTTCAGCATCTCCTGAAGAACCTGCAGCTCCTTCTGCTTCTGCAACCTCAACTCCTTCAGCTGCTCCAACAAACTGTTCTCCAACTCCTCCTTCTCACACCGCAAACACTCCAATCGGACCACAGGCCCCACTAGTGACACAGAACCACACACACACACACACACACACACACACACACACACACAGAGAAAGATAAACATGTATAAATGTATAAGAATTTGTGGATAAAATTATTATGAGACTATTTATAATCAAACGACTACACTACACAACCACTTCTTCCTTTTATATACATATTATACAGATATTTACATTTTATTTACCCGCGTGCGTCTCTCTTCTCCAAGGTAGCGGAGAGATATGAAGGGATAAAAGGGGAAAAGAACAAAATGCACGTCGGTTTTAAATTCGCAGGCTACCTGCGCTGAAGGCGTGGAAAACGAGCACGTGACGGAAAGGCTTCCGTACCCGATGGGTCCAAATCACATGCCCAGCAAAGTAGCCTTAAACCTGGACACACAATGGAGACCATTTGACCCTTTAAAATCATACTACAACCAGACTTCCAGGCCCAAGAGGTCACACAGTCATGCCCAGCAAAGTAGCTCTGGGCCTGGGCACACTTCCCGCAGTTTGACCGTTTAAATAATACTACAACCAGACTTCCAGGCACAAGAGGTCACACAGTCATGCCCAGCAAGGTTACTTTAAACGTGGGCACACTTCAGACCGTTTCACTCTTTAAATCATTCAAAGCAGCACATTTCAAGGCCCAAGAGGTCACAGAATCATGCCCATCAAAGTAGCTCTGGGCCTGGGCACACTTCACGCAGTTTGACCCTTTAAATAATACTACAACCAGACGCATACAGGTGCGCACATATACACAGATACACATTCTGTTTAATTTCTTCACATCTGCAGACTAGAGTAAGCTGAGGGTATAGTGTTAAACCAGGTACTACATAAACAGTATATAGTATATATACAGAGGATATAGTGTTAAACCAGGTACTACATACAGAGTATATAGTATACATACAGAGTATATAGTTTGACCAAAAGATCGAGCTGATCTTTGATCTCCTGGTTCTTCATCTCCAGCGCCACTTTCAGACTCATAATGTCCTCCTCTATGGGCTGGTATAACCCACGCACACGAATCATCACTACAGCCAGTACAATGGAAAGGTGGGAATGTGTACTGAATGTGTACTGACGTTATAAGTGAAAGGTGGAGGTACTGGTGGATGTGTACTGACACTATAAGGGATCTCTACCTGCAGTGACAGTCTGAGCTTCTCAAGTTCTTCCTCCAGAGATTTCTTCTCCTGTTCACAGGCCATTTTCATATCTGCCAGAACAAGTATCATTACTGCTGGATATAACACAGATTGTATATACTACATAATTACTACTGAATATATAAAATATAATATAAATAGAGTACTATACATATATTAGTATCACTTTTATTGGAGCCTAAAGGCTAACATTCATTATTATGTTAGTATTATTGCATTTCCATAGTACTTACTCTTGATGGACCTGTTATGCTCCTCCTCCTCCTGCTGTTTCTGCAGGAGCTCTGTCTCCTCCTGCTGCTTGTGTTTCAGCATCTCCTGAAGAACCTGCAGCTCCTTCTGCTTCTGCAACCTCAACTCCTTCAGCTGCTCCAACAAACTGTTCTCCAACTCCTCCTTCTCACACCGCAAACACTCCAATCGGACCACAGGCCCCACTAGTGACACAGAACCACACACACACACACACACACACACACACACACACACACACACACACAGAGAAAGATAAACATGTATAAATGTATAAGAATTTGTGGATAAAATTATTATGAGACTATTTATAATCAAACGACTACACTACACAACCACTTCTTCCTTTTATATACATATTATACAGATATTTACATTTTATTTACCCGCGTGCGTCTCTCTTCTCCAAGGTAGCGGAGAGATATGAAGGGATAAAAGGGGAAAAGAATAAAATGCACGTCGGTTTTAAATTCGCAGGCTACCTGCGCTGAAGGCGTGGAAAACGAGCACGTGACGGAAAGGCTTCCGTACCCGATGGGTCCAAATCACATGCCCAGCAAAGTAGCCTTAAACCTGGACACGCAATGGAGAGCATTTGACCCTTTAAAATCATACTACAACCAGACTTCCAGGCCCAAGAGGTCACACAGCCATGCCCAGCAAAGTAGCTCTGGGCCTGGGCACACTTCACGCAGTTTGACCGTTTAAATAAAACTAGAAACAGACTTCCTGGCCCAAGAGGTCACAGTCATACCCAGCAAAGTACGTTTAAACCTGGAAACAAATCAGATCCTTTCTGTCATTCAAAGGAATGGGCCTGCAACTCACAACCACATCCCCAGTGAAGCGCACCGTCACCCAGCCACACTACCCCACCTTGCCCGTCCTGGAACAACCACACCTCCAGGGCACCACATGCCAATCTCTCATGCCCAGCAAACTGCAACCTCACGCAGCCAGGCCACACATTGTCTCCCCTTGTACAGTCCAAGGACGAACTCCTCCACAAACCTGGTGTTCACGCGCACACACGCAATTACAACGAATTGGTGGAGAACTTTGAAACAAACGTGCTGACTTTGAATACTCACATCTAGGCTGGGCCAGGTCCAAATGGCCTGCAGCTCGGTGCGCATTAACTGCTTGACTGTCCGTCACGAACGCCACCTGCCAAGCGTTCGTTCCGTCCCTGGCGGATTTTAAAAAATCGTAGCGTGAGAACGATGGGTCCGATCCGCGTGCCGCTTAAAGGCGATTACAGGGGAGATGCAACCCTTTCCAAAGAACCATGAAAAGACTTTCTACTCCCAAGGAAACGAGATATTAAGCTGCAATGACATCCGACGCGCGCATTTTCTCCGCCGCGCAGCACATTTAAAAAAATCATAGCGTGAAAACCGTGGGTTCGATCCGCGTGCCGCTCGAAGGCGATTACAGGGGAGATGCAGCCCTTTCCAAAGAGGCATGAACAGACTTCCTACTCCCAAGGAGCCCAAAGATATTAAGCCGCAAATACGTCCTACGCGCGTCTTTTCTACGCCGCGCACCACATTTAAAAAATCGTATCGGAAGAACGGTGGGTCCAATCCGCGTGCCGCTTAAAGGCGATTACAAGGGAGATGCAAACCTTTCCAAAGAGCCATGAAAAGACTTTCTACTCCCAAGGAGACAATAGATATTAAGCCGAAATGACGTCCGACGCGCGCATTTTCTCCGACGCGCACCACATTTAAAAAAATCATAGCGTGAAAACCGTGGGTTCGATCCGCGTGCCGCTCGAAGGCGATTACAGCGGAGATGCAGCCCTTTCCAAAGAGCCATGAAAAGACTTTCTACTCCCAAGGAGACAAGAGATATTAAGCCGAAATGACGTCCGACGCGCGCATTTCCTCCGCCGCGCACCACATTTAAAAAAATCATAGCGTGAAAACCGTGGGTTCGATCCGCGTGCCGCTCGAAGGCGATTACAGGGGAGATGCAGCCCTTTCCAAAGAGCCATGAACAGACTTTCTACTCCCAATGAGACCAGAAATATTAACTTATAAAGCGTTACGCTCCAGTCGGAAGAACGAGAAACGCTTGTACAATTGCAACGAATTGGAGGAGAAAGTTTAAACAAACGCGCTGACTTTGAACGCTCACATCTAGGCCGGGCCAACTCCAAATGGCGTGCAACTCGGTGTGCATCACCTCCATGACTGTCCCTAACGAACGCCACCTGCCACGCTTTCGGCCTATCCCTGGCGGCATTAAAAAATCGTAGCGTGATAACGATGGTTCCGATGCGCGTGCCGCTCGAAGGCGATTACAGGGGAGATACAGCCCTTTCCAAAGAGCCATGAACAGACTTTCTACTCCCAAGGAGACAAGAGATATTACGCGCATTTTCTCCGACGCGCACCACGTTTAAAAAATCGTAGCGTGAGAACGGTGGGTCCGATCCGCGTGCCGCTTAAAGGCGATTACAGGGGAGATGCAACCCTTTCCAAAGAGGCATGAACAGACTTCCTACTCCCAAGGACACAAGAGATATTAAGCCGCAATGACGTCCGACGCGCGCATTTTCTCCGCCGCGCAGCACATTTAAAAAAATCATAGCGTGAAAACCGTGGGTTCGATCCGCGTGCCGCTCGAAGGCGATTACAGGGGAGATGGAGCCCTTTCCAAAGAGGCATGAACAGACTTCCTACTCCCAAGGAGCCCAAAGATATTAAGCCGCAAATACGTCCTACGCGCGTCTTTTCTACGCCGCGCACCACATTTAAAAAATCGTAGCGTAAGAACGGTGGGTCCGATCCGCGTGCCGCTTAAAGGCGATTACAGGGGAGATGCAAACCTTTCCAAAGAGCCATGAAAAGACTTTCTACTCCCAAGGAGACTAGAGATATTAAGCCGCAATGACGTCCGACGCGCGCATTTTCTCCGACGCGCAACACATTTAAAAAAATCATAGCGTGAAAACCGTAGGTTCGATCCGCGTGCCGCTCGAAAGCGATTACAGGGGAGATGCAGCCCTTTCCAAAGAGCCATGAACAGACTTTCTACTCCCAATGAGACAAGAGATATCAAGCCGCAAATACGTCCGGCGCGCGTCTATTCTCCGCCGCGCAACACATTTAAAAAAATCGTAGCGTGAAAACCGTGGGTTCGATCCGCGTGCCGCTTAAAGGCGATTACAGGGGAGATGCAGCCCTTTCCAAAGAGCCATGAACAGACTTTCTACTCCCAAGGAGACCAGAAATATTAACTTATAAAGCGTTACGCTCCAGTCGGATGAACGAGAAACGCTTGTACAATTGCAACGAATTGGAGGAGAAAGTTTAAACAAACGCGCTGACTTTGAACGCTCACATCTAGGCCGGGCCAACTCCAAATGGCGTGCAACTCGGTGTGCATCACCTCCATGACTGTCCCTAACGAACGCCACCTGCCACGCTTTCGGCCTATCCCTGGCGGCATTAAAAAATCGTAGCGTGATAACGATGGTTCCGATGCGCGTGCCGCTCGAAGGCGATTACAGGGGAGATACAGCCCTTTCCAAAGAGCCATGAACAGACTTTCTACTCCCAAGGAGACAAGAGATATTACGCGCATTTTCTCCGACGCGCACCACGTTTAAAAAATCGTAGCGTGAGAACGGTGGGTCCGATCCGCGTGCCGCTTAAAGGCTATTACAGGGGAGATGCAACCCTTTCCAAAGAGGCATGAACAGACTTCCTACTCCCAAGGAGACAAGAGATATTAAGCCGCAATGACGTCCGACGCGCGCATTTTCTCCGCCGCGCACCACATTTAAAAAAATCATAGCGTGAAAACCGTGGGTTCGATCCGCGTGCCGCTCGAAGGCGATTACAGGGGAGATGCAGCCCTTTCCAAAGAGGCATGAACAGACTTCCTACTCCCAAGGAGCCCAAAGATATTAAGCCGCAAATACGTCCTACGCGCGTCTTTTCTACGCCGCGCACCACATTTAAAAAATCGTATCGGAAGAACGGTGGGTCCAATCCGTGTGCCGCTTAAAGGCGATTACAAGGGAGATGCAAACCTTTCCAAAGAGCCATGAAAAGACTTTCTATTCCCAAGGAGACAATAGATATTAAGCCGAAATGACGTCCGACGCGCGCATTTTCTCCGCCGCGCACCACATTTAAAAAAATCATAGCGTGAAAACCGTGGGTTCGATCCGCGTGCCGCTCGAAGGCGATTACAGCGGAGATGCAGCCCTTTCCAAAGAGCCATGAAAAGACTTTCTACTCCCAATGAGACAAGAGATATTAAGCCGCAAATACGTCCGGCGCGCGTCTTTTCTCCGCCGCGCAACACATTTAAAAAAAATCGTAGCGTGAAAAACGTGGGTTCGATCCGCGTGCCGCTCGAAGGCGATTACAGGGGAGATGCATCCCTTTCAAAAGAGCCATGAACAGACTTTCTACTCCCAAGGAGACCAGAAATATTAACATATAAATCGTTACGCTCCAGTCGGATGAACGAGAAACGCTTGTACAATTGCAACGAATTGGAGGAGAAAGTTTAAACAAACGCGCTGACTTTGAACGCTCACATCTAGGCCGGGCCAACTCCAAATGGCGTGCAACTCGGTGCGCATCACCTCCATGACTGTCGCTAACGAACGCCACCTGCCACGCTTTCGGCCTATCCCTGGCGGCATTAAAAAATCGTAGCGTGATAACGATGGTTCCCATGCGCGTGCCGCTCGAAGGCGATTACAGGGGAGATACAGCCCTTTCCAAAGAGCCATGAACAGACTTTCTACTCCCAAGGAGACAAGAGATATTACGCGCATTTTCTCCGACGCGCACCACGTTTAAAAAATCGTAGCGTGAGAACGGTGGGTCCGATCCGCGTGCCGCTTAAAGGCGATTACAGGGGAGATGCAACCCTTTCCAAAGAGGCATGAACAGACTTCCTACTCCCAAGGAGACAAGAGATATTAAGCCGCAATGACGTCCGACGCGCGCATTTTCTCCGCCGCGCAGCACATTTAAAAAAATCATAGCGTGAAAACCGTGGGTTCGATCCGCGTGCCGCTCGAAGGCGATTACAGGGGAGATGGAGCCCTTTCCAAAGAGGCATGAACAGACTTCCTACTCCCAAGGAGCCCAAAGATATTAAGCCGCAAATACGTCCTACGCGCGTCTTTTCTACGCCGCGCACCACATTTAAAAAATCGTAGCGTAAGAACGGTGGGTCCGATCCGCGTGCCGCTTAAAGGCGATTACAGGGGAGATGCAAACCTTTCCAAAGAGCCATGAAAAGACTTTCTACTCCCAAGGAGACAAGAGATATTAAGCCGCAATGACGTCCGACGCGCGCATTTTCTCCGACGCGCAACACATTTAAAAAAATCATAGCGTGAAAACCGTGGGTTCGATCCGCGTGCCGCTCGAAGGCGATTACAGCGGAGATGCAGCCCTTTCCAAAGAGCCATGAAAAGACTTTCTACTCCCAAGGAGACAAGAGATATTAAGCCGAAATGACGTCCGACGCGCGCATTTCCTCCGCCGCGCACCACATTTAAAAAAATCATAGCGTGAAAACCGTGGGTTCCATCCGCGTGCCGCTCAAAGGCGATTACAGGGGAGATGCAGCCCTTTCCAAAGAGCCATGAACAGACTTTCTACACCCAATGAGACAAGAGATATTAAGCCGCAAATACGTCCGGCGCGCGTCTTTTCTCCGCCGCGCAACACATTTTAAAAAAATCGTAGCGTGAAAAACGTGGGTTCGATCCGCGTGCCGCTCGAAGGCGATTACAGGGGAGATGCATCCCTTTCAAAAGAGCCATGAACAGACTTTCTACTCCCAAGGAGACCAGAAATATTAACATATAAAGCGTTACGCTCCAGTCGGATGAACGAGAAACGCTTGTACAATTGCAACGAATTGGAGGAGAAACTTTAAACAAACGCGCTGACTTTGAACGCTCACATCTAGGCCGGGCCAACTCCAAATGGCGTGCAACTCGGTGTGCATCACCTCCATGACTGTCCCTAACGAACGCCACCTGCCACGCTTTCGGCCTATCCCTGGCGGCATTAAAAAATCGTAGCGTGATAACGATGGTTCCGATGCGCGTGCCGCTCGAAGGCGATTACAGGGGAGATACAGCCCTTTCCAAAGAGCCATGAACAGACTTTCTACTCCCAAGGAGACAAGAGATATTACGCGCATTTTCTCCGACGCGCACCACGTTTAAAAAATCGTAGCGTGAGAACGATGGGTCCGATCCGCGTGCCGCTTAAAGGCGATTACAGGGGAGATGCAACCCTTTCCAAAGAACCATGAAAAGACTTTCTACTCCCAAGGAGACAAGAGATATTAAGCCGCAATGACGTCCGACGCGCGCATTTTCTCTGCCGCGCAGCACATTTAAAAAAATCATAGCGTGAAAACCGTGGGTTCGATCCGCTTGCCGCTCGAAGGCGATTAGAGGGGAGATGCAGCCCTTTCCAAAGAGGCATGAACAGACTTCCTACTCCCAAGGAGCCCAAAGATATTAAGCCGCAAATACGTCCTACGCGCGTCTTTTCTACGCCGCGCACCACATTTAAAAAATCGTAGCGTAAGAACGGTGGGTCCGATCCGCGTGCCGCTTAAAGGCGATTACAGGGGAGATGCAAACCTTTCCAAAGAGCCATGAAAAGACTTTCTATTCCCAAGGAGACAAGAGATATTAAGCCGCAATGACGTCCGACGCGCGCATTTTCTCCGACGCGCAACACATTTAAAAAAATCATAGCGTGAAAACCGTGGGTTCGATCCGCGTGCCGCTCGAAGGCGATTACAGGGGAGATGCAGCCCTTTCCAAAGAGCCATGAACAGACTTTCTACTCCCAATGAGACAAGAGATATCAAGCCGCAAATACGTCCGGCGCGCGTCTATTCTCCGCCGCGCAACACATTTAAAAAAATCGTAGCGTGAAAACCGTGGGTTCGATCCGCGTGCCGCTCGAACGCGATTACAGGGGAGATGCAGCCCTTTCCAAAGAGGCATGAACAGACTTCCTACTCCCAAGGAGCCCAAAGATATTAAGCCGCAAATACGTCCTACGCGCGTCTTTTCTACGCCGCGCACCACATTTAAAAAATCGTATCGGAAGAACGGTGGGTCCAATCCGCGTGCCGCTTAAAGGCGATTACAAGGGAGATGCAAACCTTTCCAAAGAGCCATGAAAAGACTTTCTACTCCCAAGGAGACAATAGATATTAAGCCGAAATGACGTCCGACGCGCGCATTTTCTCCGCCGCGCACCACATTTAAAAAAATCATAGCGTGAAAACCGTGGGTTCGATCCGCGTGCCGCTCGAAGGCGATTACAGCGGAGATGCAGCCCTTTCCAAAGAGCCATGAAAAGACTTTCTACTCCCAAGGAGACAAGAGATATTAAGCCGAAATGACGTCCGACGCGCGCATTTCCTCCGCCGCGCAACACATTTAAAAAAATCATAGCGTGAAAACCGTGGGTTCGATCCGCGTGCCGCTCAAAGGCGATTACAGGGGAGATGCAGCCCTTTCCAAAGAGCCATGAACAGACTTTCTACACCCAATGAGACAAGAGATATTAAGCCGCAAATACGTCCGGCGCGCGTCTTTTCTCCGCCGCGCAACACATTTAAAAAAAATCGTAGCGTGAAAAACGTGGGTTCGATCCGCGTGCCGCTCGAAGGCGATTACAGGGGAGATGCATCCCTTTCAAAAGAGCCATGAACAGACTTTCTACTCCCAAGGAGACCAGAAATATTAACATATAAAGCGTTACGCTCCAGTCGGATGAACGAGAAACGCTTGTACAATTGCAACGAATTGGAGGAGAAACTTTAAACAAACGCGCTGACTTTGAACGCTCACATCTAGGCCGGGCCAACTCCAAATGGCGTGCAACTCGGTGTGCATCACCTCCATGACTGTCCCTAACGAACGCCACCTGCCACGCTTTCGGCCTATCCCTGGCGGCATTAAAAAATCGTAGCGTGATAACGATGGTTCCGATGCGCGTGCCGCTCGAAGGCGATTACAGGGGAGATACAGCCCTTTCCAAAGAGCCATGAACAGACTTTCTACTCCCAAGGAGACAAGAGATATTACGCGCATTTTCTCCGACGCGCAACACGTTTAAAAAATCGTAGCGTGAGAACGATGGGTCCGATCCGCGTGCCGCTTAAAGGCGATTACAGGGGAGATGCAACCCTTTCCAAGGAACCATGAAAAGACTTTCTACTCCCAAGGAGACAAGAGATATTAAGCCGCAATGACGTCCGACGCGCGCATTTTCTCTGCCGCGCAGCACATTTAAAAAAATCATAGCGTGAAAACCGTGGGTTCGATCCGCGTGCCGCTCGAAGGCGATTAGAGGGGAGATGCAGCCCTTTCCAAAGAGCCATGAACAGACTTCCTACTCCCAAGGAGACAAGAGATATTAAGCCACAAATACGTCCGGACCGCGTCTTTTCTCCGCAGCTCACCACATTTAAAAAAATCGTAGCGTGAAAACCATGGGTTCGATATAGTATACATACAGAGTATATAGTTTGACCAAAAGATCGTGCTGATCTTTGATCTCCTGGTTCTTCATCTCCAGCGCCACTTTCAGACTCATAATGTCCTCCTCTATGGGCTGGTATAACACAGACACGAATCATCACTACAGCCAGTACAATGGAAAGGTGGGAATGTGTACTGAATGTGTACTGACGTTATAAGTGAGAGGTGGTGGTACTGGTGGATGTGTACTGACACTATAAGGGATCTCTACCTGCAGTGACAGTTTGAGCTTCTCAAGTTCTTCCTCCAGAGATTTCTTCTCCTGTTCACAGGCCATTTTCATATCTGCCAGAGCAAGTATCATTACTGCTGGATATAACACAGATTGTATATACTACATAATTACTGCTGAATATATAAAATATAATATATATAGTACTATACATATATTAGTGTCACTTTTATTGGAGCCTAAAGGCTAGCATTCATTATTAGTTATGTTAGTATTATTGCATTTCCATAGTACTTACTCTTGATGGACCTGTTATGCTCCTCCTCCTCCTGCTGTTTCTGCAGGAGCTCAGTCTCCTCCTGCTGCTTGTGTTTCAGCATCTCCTGAAGAACCTGCAGCTCCTTCTGCTTCTGCAACCTCAACTCCTTCAGCTGCTCCAACAAACTGTTCTCCAACTCCTCCTTCTCACACCGCAAACACTCCAATCGGGCCACAGGCCCCACTAGTGACACAGAACCACACACACACACACACACACACAAAGAGAGAGATAAACATGTATAAATGTATAAGAATTTGTGGATAAAATTATTATGAGATTATTTATAATCAAACGACTACACTACACAACCACATCTTCCTTTTATTTACATATTATACAGATATTTAGAGATATTTACATTTTATTTACCCGCGTGCGTCTCTCTTCTGCAAGGTAGCGGAGAGATATGAAAGGATAAAAGGGGAAAAGAACAAAATGCACGTCGGTTTTAAATTCGCAGGCTACCTGCGCTGAAGGCGTGGAAAACGAGCACGTGACGGAAAGGCTTCCGTACCCGATGGGTCCAAATCACATGCCCAGCAAAGTAGCCTTAAACCTGGACACGCAATGGAGAGCATTTGACCCTTTAAAATCATACTACAACCAGACTTCCAGGCCCAAGAGGTCACACAGCCATGCCCAGCAAAGTAGCTCTGGGCCTGGGCACACTTCACGCAGTTTGACCGTTTAAATAAAACTAGAAACAGACTTCCTGGCCCAAGAGGTCACAGTCATACCCAGCAAAGTACGTTTAAACCTGGAAACAAATCAGATCCTTTCTGTCATTCAAAGGAATGGGCCTGCAACTCACAACCACATCCCCAGTGAAGCGCACCGTCACCCAGCCACACTACCCCACCTTGCCCGTCCTGGAACAACCACACCTCCAGGGCACCACATGCCAATCTCTCATGCCCAGCAAACTGCAACCTCACGCAGCCAGGCCACACATTGTCTCCCCTTGTACAGTCCAAGGACGAACTCCTCCACAAACCTGGTGTTCACGCGCACACACGCAATTACAACGAATTGGTGGAGAACTTTGAAACAAACGTGCTGACTTTGAATACTCACATCTAGGCTGGGCCAGGTCCAAATGGCCTGCAGCTCGGTGCGCATTAACTGCTTGACTGTCCGTCACGAACGCCACCTGCCAAGCGTTCGTTCCGTCCCTGGCGGATTTTAAAAAATCGTAGCGTGAGAACGATGGGTCCGATCCGCGTGCCGCTTAAAGGCGATTACAGGGGAGATGCAACCCTTTCCAAAGAACCATGAAAAGACTTTCTACTCCCAAGGAAACGAGATATTAAGCTGCAATGACATCCGACGCGCGCATTTTCTCCGCCGCGCAGCACATTTAAAAAAATCATAGCGTGAAAACCGTGGGTTCGATCCGCGTGCCGCTCGAAGGCGATTACAGGGGAGATGCAGCCCTTTCCAAAGAGGCATGAACAGACTTCCTACTCCCAAGGAGCCCAAAGATATTAAGCCGCAAATACGTCCTACGCGCGTCTTTTCTACGCCGCGCACCACATTTAAAAAATCGTATCGGAAGAACGGTGGGTCCAATCCGCGTGCCGCTTAAAGGCGATTACAAGGGAGATGCAAACCTTTCCAAAGAGCCATGAAAAGACTTTCTACTCCCAAGGAGACAATAGATATTAAGCCGAAATGACGTCCGACGCGCGCATTTTCTCCGACGCGCACCACATTTAAAAAAATCATAGCGTGAAAACCGTGGGTTCGATCCGCGTGCCGCTCGAAGGCGATTACAGCGGAGATGCAGCCCTTTCCAAAGAGCCATGAAAAGACTTTCTACTCCCAAGGAGACAAGAGATATTAAGCCGAAATGACGTCCGACGCGCGCATTTCCTCCGCCGCGCACCACATTTAAAAAAATCATAGCGTGAAAACCGTGGGTTCGATCCGCGTGCCGCTCGAAGGCGATTACAGGGGAGATGCAGCCCTTTCCAAAGAGCCATGAACAGACTTTCTACTCCCAATGAGACCAGAAATATTAACTTATAAAGCGTTACGCTCCAGTCGGAAGAACGAGAAACGCTTGTACAATTGCAACGAATTGGAGGAGAAAGTTTAAACAAACGCGCTGACTTTGTACGCTCACATCTAGGCCGGGCCAACTCCAAATGGCGTGCAACTCGGTGTGCATCACCTCCATGACTGTCCCTAACGAACGCCACCTGCCACGCTTTCGGCCTATCCCTGGCGGCATTAAAAAATCGTAGCGTGATAACGATGGTTCCGATGCGCGTGCCGCTCGAAGGCGATTACAGGGGAGATGCAGCCCTTTCCAAAGAGCCATGAACAGACTTTCTACTCCCAAGGAGACAAGAGATATTACGCGCATTTTCTCCGACGCGCACCACGTTTAAAAAATCGTAGCGTGAGAACGGTGGGTCCGATCCGCGTGCCGCTTAAAGGCGATTACAGGGGAGATGCAACCCTTTCCAAAGAGGCATGAACAGACTTCCTACTCCCAAGGAGCCCAAAGATATTAAGCCGCAAATACGTCCTACGCGCGTCTTTTCTACGCCGCGCACCACATTTAAAAAATCGTAGCGTAAGAACGGTGGGTCCGATCCGCGTGCCGCTTAAAGGCGATTACAGGGGAGATGCAAACCTTTCCAAAGAGCCATGAAAAGACTTTCTACTCCCAAGGAGACTAGAGATATTAAGCCGCAATGACGTCCGACGCGCGCATTTTCTCCGACGCGCAACACATTTAAAAAAATCATAGCGTGAAAACCGTGGGTTCGATCCGCGTGCCGCTCGAAGGCGATTACAGGGGAGATGCAGCCCTTTCCAAAGAGCCATGAACAGACTTTCTACTCCCAATGAGACAAGAGATATCAAGCCGCAAATACGTCCGGCGCGCGTCTATTCTCCGCCGCGCAACACATTTAAAAAAATCGTAGCGTGAAAACCGTGGGTTCGATCCGCGTGCCGCTTAAAGGCGATTACAGGGGAGATGCAGCCCTTTCCAAAGAGCCATGAACAGACTTTCTACTCCCAAGGAGACCAGAAATATTAACTTATAAAGCGTTACGCTCCAGTCGGATGAACGAGAAACGCTTGTACAATTGCAACGAATTGGAGGAGAAAGTTTAAACAAACGCGCTGACTTTGAACGCTCACATCTAGGCCGGGCCAACTCCAAATGGCGTGCAACTCGGTGTGCATCACCTCCATGACTGTCCCTAACGAACGCCACCTGCCACGCTTTCGGCCTATCCCTGGCGGCATTAAAAAATCGTAGCGTGATAACGATGGTTCCGATGCGCGTGCCGCTCGAAGGCGATTACAGGGGAGATACAGCCCTTTCCAAAGAGCCATGAACAGACTTTCTACTCCCAAGGAGACAAGAGATATTACGCGCATTTTCTCCGACGCGCACCACGTTTAAAAAATCGTAGCGTGAGAACGGTGGGTCCGATCCGCGTGCCGCTTAAAGGCTATTACAGGGGAGATGCAACCCTTTCCAAAGAGGCATGAACAGACTTCCTACTCCCAAGGAGACAAGAGATATTAAGCCGCAATGACGTCCGACGCGCGCATTTTCTCCGCCGCGCACCACATTTAAAAAAATCATAGCGTGAAAACCGTGGGTTCGATCCGCGTGCCGCTCGAAGGCGATTACAGGGGAGATGCAGCCCTTTCCAAAGAGGCATGAACAGACTTCCTACTCCCAAGGAGCCCAAAGATATTAAGCCGCAAATACGTCCTACGCGCGTCTTTTCTACGCCGCGCACCACATTTAAAAAATCGTATCGGAAGAACGGTGGGTCCAATCCGTGTGCCGCTTAAAGGCGATTACAAGGGAGATGCAAACCTTTCCAAAGAGCCATGAAAAGACTTTCTATTCCCAAGGAGACAATAGATATTAAGCCGAAATGACGTCCGACGCGCGCATTTTCTCCGCCGCGCACCACATTTAAAAAAATCATAGCGTGAAAACCGTGGGTTCGATCCGCGTGCCGCTCGAAGGCGATTACAGCGGAGATGCAGCCCTTTCCAAAGAGCCATGAAAAGACTTTCTACTCCCAATGAGACAAGAGATATTAAGCCGCAAATACGTCCGGCGCGCGTCTTTTCTCCGCCGCGCAACACATTTAAAAAAAATCGTAGCGTGAAAAACGTGGGTTCGATCCGCGTGCCGCTCGAAGGCGATTACAGGGGAGATGCATCCCTTTCAAAAGAGCCATGAACAGACTTTCTACTCCCAAGGAGACCAGAAATATTAACATATAAATCGTTACGCTCCAGTCGGATGAACGAGAAACGCTTGTACAATTGCAACGAATTGGAGGAGAAAGTTTAAACAAACGCGCTGACTTTGAACGCTCACATCTAGGCCGGGCCAACTCCAAATGGCGTGCAACTCGGTGCGCATCACCTCCATGACTGTCGCTAACGAACGCCACCTGCCACGCTTTCGGCCTATCCCTGGCGGCATTAAAAAATCGTAGCGTGATAACGATGGTTCCGATGCGCGTGCCGCTCGAAGGCGATTACAGGGGAGATACAGCCCTTTCCAAAGAGCCATGAACAGACTTTCTACTCCCAAGGAGACAAGAGATATTACGCGCATTTTCTCCGACGCGCACCACGTTTAAAAAATCGTAGCGTGAGAACGGTGGGTCCGATCCGCGTGCCGCTTAAAGGCGATTACAGGGGAGATGCATCCCTTTCCAAAGAGCCATGAACAGACTTTCTACTCCCAAGGACACCAGAGATATTAACAGATAAAGCGTTACGCTCCAGTCGGATGAGCGAGAAACGCTTGTACAATTGCAACGAATTGGAGGAGAAAGTTTAAACAAACGCGCTGACTTTGAAGGCTCACATCTAGGCCGGGCCAGGTCCAAATGGCCTGCAACTCGGTCCGCATCACGTCCATGACTTTTCCTAACGAACGCCACCTGCCAAGCTTTCGGCCCGTCCCTGTCGGCATTAAAAAATCGTAGCGTGATAACGATGGTTCCGATCCGCGTGCCGCGCGAAGGCGATTACAGGGGAGATGCAGCCCTTTCCAAAGAGCCATGAACAGACTTTCTACTCCCAAGGAGCCCAAAGATATTAAGCCGCAAATAAGTCCTACGCGCGTCTTTTCTACGCCGCGCACCACATTTAAAAAATCGTAGCGTAAGAACGGTGGGTCCGATCCGCGTGCCGCTTAAAGGCGATTACAGGGGAGATGCAACCCTTTCCAAAGAGCCATGAAAAGACTTTCTACTCCCAAGGAGACAAGAGATTTAAGCCGAAATGACGTCCGACGCGCGCATTTTCTCCGACGCGCAACACATTTAAAAAAATCATAGCGTGAAAACCGTGGGTTCGATCCGCGTGCCGCTCGAAGGCGATTACAGGGGAGATGCAACCCTTTCCAAAGATCCATGAACAGACTTCCTACTCCCAAGGAGACAAGAGATATTAACATATAAAGCGTTACGCTCCAGTCGGATGAGCGAGAAACGCTTGAGCAGTTGCAACGAATTGGAGGAGAAAGTTTAAACAAACGCGCTGACTTTGAACGCTCACATCTAGGTCTGGCCAAGTCCAAATGGCGTGCAACTCGGTGCGCATCACCTCCATGACTGTCCCTAACGAACGCCACCTGCCACGCTTTCGGCCCGTCCCTGGCGGCTTTAAAAAATCGTAGCGTGATAACCGTGGGTCCAATCCGCTTGAAGCTCGAAGGCGATTAGAGGGGAGATGCAGCCCTTTCCAAAGAGCCATGAACAGACTTCCTACTCCCAAGGAGACAAGAGATATTAAGCCACAAATACGTCCGGACCGCGTCTTTTCTCCGCAGCTCACCACATTTAAAAAAATCGTAGCGTGAAAACCGTGGGTTCGATATAGTATACATACAGAGTATATAGTTTGACCAAAAGATCGTGCTGATCTTTGATCTCCTGGTTCTTCATCTCCAGCGCCACTTTCAGACTCATAATGTCCTCCTCTATGGGCTGGTATAACCCACACACACGAATCATCACTACAGCCAGTACAATGGAAAGGTGGGAATGTGTACTGAATGTGTACTGACGTTATAAGTGAAAGGTGGAGGTACTGGTGGATGTGTACTGACACTATAAGGGATCTCTACCTGCAGTGACAGTCTGAGCTTCTCAAGTTCTTCCTCCAGAGATTTCTTCTCCTGTTCACAGGCCATTTTCATATCTGCCAGAGCAAGTATCATTACTGCTGGATATAACACAGATTGTATATACTACATAATTACTACTGAATATATAAAATATAATATATATAGTACTATACATATATTAGTATCACTTTTATTGGAGCCTAAAGGCTAACATTCATTATTAGTTATGTTAGTATTATTGCATTTCCATAGTACTTACTCTTGATGGACCTGTTATGCTCCTCCTCCTCCTGCTGTTTCTGCAGGAGCTCTGTCTCCTCTTGCTGCTTGTGTTTCAGCATCTCCTGAAGAACCTGCAGCTCTTTCTGCTTCTGCAACCTCAACTCCTTCAGCTGCTCCAACAAATTGTTCTCCAACTCCTCCTTCTCACACTGCAAACACTCCAATCGGGCCACAGGCCCCACTAGTGACACAGAACCACACACACACACACACAGACACACACACACACACAGAGAGAGAGATAAACATGTATAAATGTATAAGAATTTGTGGATAAAATTACTATGAGATTATTTATAATCAAACGACTACACTATACAACCACATCTTCCTTTTATTTACATATTATACAGACATTTAGAGATATTTACATTTTATTTACCCGCGTGCGTCTCTCTTCTCCAAGGTAGCAGAGAGATATGAAAGGATAAAAGGGGAAAAGAATAAAATGCACGTCGGTTTTAAATTCGCAGGCTACCTGCGCTGAAGGCGTGGAAAACCAGCACGTGACGGAAAGGCTTCCGTACCCGATGGGTCCAAATCACATGCCCAGCAAAGTAGCCTTAAACCTGGACACACAATGGAGACCATTTGACCCTTTAAAATCATACTACAACCAGACTTTCAGGCCCAAGAGGTCACATAGTCATTCCCAGCAAAGTAGCTCTGGGCCTGGGCACACTTCACGCAGTTTGACCCTTTAAATAATACTACAACCAGACACATACAGGTGGGCACATATACACAGATACACATTCTGTTTAATTTCTTCACATCTGCAGACTAGAGTAAGCTGAGGGTATAGTGTTAAACCAGGTACTACATAAACAGTATATAGTATATATACAGAGGATATAGTGTTAAACCAGGTACTACATACAGAGTATATAGTATACATACAGAGTATATAGTTTGACCAAAAGATCGTGCTGATCTTTGATCTCCTGGTTCTTCATCTCCAGCGCCACTTTCAGACTCAATGTCCTCCTCTATGGGCTGGTATAACACACACAAAAATCATCACTACAGCCAGTACAATGGAAAGGTGGGAATGTGTACTGAATGTGTACTGACGTTATAAGTGAAAGGTGGAGCTACTGGTGGATGTGTACTGACACTATAAGGGATCTCTACCTGCAGTGACAGTCTGAGCTTCTCAAGTTCTTCCTCCAGAGATTTCTTCTCCTGTTCACAGGCCATTTTCATATCTGCCAGAGCAAGTATCATTACTGCTGGATATAACACAGATTGTATATACTACATAATTACTACTGAATATACAAAATATAATATATATAGTACTATACATATATTAGTATCACTTTTATTGGAGCCTAAAGGCTAACATTCATTATTAGTTATGTTAGTATTATTGCATTTCCATAGTACTTACTCTTGATGGACCTGTTATGCTCCTCCTCCTCCTGCTGTTTCTGCAGGAGCTCTGTCTCCTCCTGCTGCTTGTGTTTCAGCATCTCCTGAAGAACCTGCAGCTCCTTCTGCTTCTGCAACCTCAACTCCTTCAGCTGCTCCAACAAATTGTTCTCCAACTCCTCCTTCTCACACCGCAAACACTCCAATCGGGCCACAGGCCCCACTAGTGACACAGAACCCCACACACACACACAGAGAGATAAACATGTATAAATGTATAAGAATTTGTGGATAAAATTATTATGAGATTATTTATAATCAAACGACTACACTACACAACCACTTCTTCCTTTTATTTACATATTATACAGATATTTACAGATATTTACCCGTGTGCGTCTCTCTTCTCCAAGGTAGCGGAGAGATATGAAAGGATAAAAGGGGAAAAGAATAAAATGCACGTCGGTTTTAAATTCGCAGGCTACCTGCGCTGAAGGCGTGGAAAACGAGCACGTAACGGACAGGCTTCCGTACCCGATGGGTCCAAATCACATGCCCAGCAAAGTAGCCTTAAACCTGGACACACAATGGAGACCATTTGACCCTTTAAAATCATACTACAACCAGACTTCCAGGCCCAAGAGGTCACACAGTCATGCCCAGCAAAGTAGCTCTGGGCCTGGGCACACTTCACGCAGTTTGACCCTTTAACCAAAACTAGAAACAGACCTGCAAGCCCAGGAGCTCACAGAATCATACCCAGTAAAGTAGCTAGCTAGCTTTCAGCTCAGTAACCGTAGCTAGCTAGCTAGCTATCAGCTCAGTAAACCATACAATCAAATGTCCACCAAGCATTTAAACCGCAAGCATTTAAACCACTAGATACCGCTAGTTACCGGCTGCACGGTTAACAGTGCAAAGCCATTACCAAGCTACCTAGCTAGCTAGCTAGCTACCGGAAGCACTTTTAACAGTGCAAAGTCAGTAGCTAGCTAGTAGTAGCTACTGTAGCTAGCTAGCTACCGGAAGCACTTTTAACAGTGCAAAGTCAGTAGCTAGCTAGTAGTAGCTACTGTAGCTAGCTAGCTAGCTACTGACTTTGCACTGTTAACCTTGCAGCCGGTAGCTCGCTAGCTAGCTAGCAGCTCAGTAACCGTACAAATTCGCCTGCTGCTGAAAACTGTCAAGTTGTATTTATAGCTTTCGTTTTAGTTCTCTCAGCTTACTTATTTGGTTTTTTTGTGTGTGTGTTTTTTTCAGGGAAGTTTAATAATTTCTTAGAAATCTTGGAACATTTTGCCAGTTGGCATCTAGGAAAGCCTTTCTGCCCACAGACAATAAACACAAGCCAGAATTCCTCAAACAGGAATGAATCTACTAATTTAGTAACATTTCAGGCACATGAGTGGAGGAACTAGCAAATTCTAAATGATGAAATCGAAGCTGATAAAAATCCATGAAAATATAAACTGGTCATGAAAAAATGCTTGTGAATTGAAAATGTAAGTGATAGGATTAAAACAGTCTTGATTTGATATATTTTTAAAAATCAAATATCAAGTTTGATCATTCATGACCAAGGGAGTTTCTATGAGGGTGTAAACAACAAATGCATGTGAACTAAATACTACAGTGGTATATAATTAAATAATTGGAATAACTTTGTGTCACGTCATTTAACGTTTAACTCAAGCCGTTTGTGTTACCGGACTCTTTTATCACTTAACATTAGTAACTGTTTTAGTTGCCTTGTTTATCCAATAACATTCATTAATTAATCAATCCATGGTTTAACCCAAGCAATTTTCGTTACTTCCGCCTCTCGACGCAAAAATGTCAATCAGAACGTTGCGCCCGCAAACTTCAAATAAACGATAAATAAGGCAAGTAATAAAAATGGATAAAGTTGAAAGATAAGTTGATTAAACTTGAGTCAAATAAAACTACTTATCAGTCAAAACGTCAATTCATATGCATTTTATTGACTCAAAATTTAATTTACGTGCATTTTAATCAGCCATATTTTTGGTGTATAGACCTGAGTTTTGTCGTTGAAGAGAATAAAAGAATCCGTCGTGTAAACTTACGCCATCTGCAGGCTGAGATGGTGTTGGGTTGACCCGGATGTGACGTTTGCCAAGCTGATGACATATCACGATATTAATTGTGAGATTTCCTTACCATCTTTGCTCTTCGCAGAAGGGCACAGTGCGGTTTACAGGGCACAGTTTGACCGTTTAAATAATACTACAACCAGACTTCCAGGCACAAGAGGTCACACAGTCATGCCCAGCAAGGTTGCTTTAAACGTGGGCACACTTCAGACCGTTTCACTCTTTAAATCGTTCAAAGCACCAGATTTCAAGGCCCAAGAGGTCACAGAATCATGCCCAGCAAAGTAGCTCTGGGCCTGGGCACACTTCATGCAGTTTGACCCTTTAAATAATACTACAACCAGACTTCCAGGCACAAGAGGTCACACAGTCATGCCCAGCAAAGTAGCTCTGGGCATGGGCACACTTCATGCAGTTTGACCCTTTAAATAATACTACAACCAGACTTCCAGGCACAAGAGGTCACACAGTCATGCACAGCAAAGTAGTGCTGGGCCAGGGCACACTTCATGTACTTTGTGCCTTTAAATAATACTACAACCAGACTTCCAAGCCGAAGAGGTCACAGAGTCATGCCCAGCAAAGTCGCTATGGGCCTGGGCAGACCATGCAATTTGACCCTTTAACCAAAACTAGAAACAGAACTCAAAGCCCAGGAGGTCACAGAATCATGCCCATCAAAGTAGCTCTGGGCCTGTGTACACTTCAGGCCATTTCACCTTTTATATAATGGAAACACCAGACCTCCAGGCCCAAGAGGTCACACAGTCATGCCCAGAAAAGTAACTCTGGGCCTATACACACTTCACGCAGTTTGACCGTTTAAATAAAACTAGAAACAGACTTCCTGGCCCAAGAGGTCACACAGTCATGCCCAGCAAAGTAGCCTTAAACCTGGACACACAATGGAGACCATTTGACCCTTTAAAATCATACTACAACCAGACTTCCAGGCCCAAGAGGTCACACAGTCATGCCCAGCAAAGTAGCTCTGGGCCTGGGCACACTTCACGCAGTTTGACCGTTTAAATAAAACTAGAAACAGACTTCCTGGCCCAAGAGGTCACACAGTCATGCCCAGCAAAGTAGCCTTAAACCTGGACACACAATGGAGACCATTTGACCCTTTAAAATCATACTACAACCAGACTTCCAGGCCCAAGAGGTCACACAGTCATGCCCAGCAAAGTAGCTCTGGGCCTGGGCACACTTCACGCAGTTTGACCGTTTAAATAAAACTAGAAACAGACTTCCTGGCCCAAGAGGTCACACAGTCATGCCCATCAAAGTAGCTCTGGGCCTGGGCACACTTGACGCAGTTTGACCCTTTAAATAATACTACAACCAGACACATACAGGTGCGCACATATACACAGATACACATTCTGTTTAATTTCTTCACATCTGCAGACTAGAGTAAGCTGAGGGTATAATGTTAAACCAGGTACTATGTAAACAGTATATAGTTTTACCAAAAGATCGTGCTGATCTTTGATCTCCTGGTTCTTTATCTCCAGCCACTTTCAGACTCATGTCCTCCTCTATGGGCTGGTATAACACACACACACACACACACACACACACACACACACACACACACACACACACACACACACACACACACAGACAAACAGAAAGACACACAGACATATGAAATTAGCAAGCCATATAGTGTAGAAATAGATTGATGTTATTCAGGGACCTCATTTATAAAACTTTGTGGATTCCAAAGTGAAAGTGTGTGTATTCTGCACAAATAACAGGAAATGGCATATACCCCCCAAAAACTTAGATTTCTAAAGCCTCGAATATGAATTATTGGGAGATAGAGGCGACAATGCAGCGCTAAAGACAAAAAAGGAATTTTAACCACAGGTATGAGTGCCAGCACCAGCAACCGCAGGTGTGAGTGGCATTATATTTACATTTACCCTCCACATCCTTTGTGTCTGTGTATTCGTCCTCGATGCGTCCAGCACACCAGCTCCAGAAACGCCTCATTTTTCCTCTGTCTTCTTCAGTGTCTTTCCACAGACTGATCTGTAAAGGTGTTCATGGGATTCCCCTCACGTGTGACATCGGGCCACAGGACATATGGGGTTCTAAAGTTCCAAGAGCGTAGATGAGTTGTTTTTCTTTGAATTTCCTAATTTCATTGCTGCCATAGCAACAACTGGCAATGCAAACAGACGTGTCATTAATGCAGTGACTCTACCTCAACCTGGATTGATCAACCATGTACGGCTCACCGGAGACTGTGATACGTATAACATCCCAAAGTGTACTTAATTCTGAGCAAAATCTAACTAGCCTCATTACTGCTGAACTATGAGGGGCCATTTAGGGAGAAATCAGGGAAACACTACTTGTACATACATATGAAACATTTTCACATAAATAGCCTACTACTTACATTTGTGTATAATAATTTAAACTCGCATATACACGCACTTGCCCACTCAATCTCTGGTGCGTAAACAAAGAGTTGCACTATGCTTATGTTGGTATGGGGGTGTCTGTGTGTATATAACAATTTTCAGTGCGCCCGGAAGTCATTTCATTGTCATTTCAAGGCAGATATTTAACATGTGTACAGTGCGTATAATAGACAGAGGAAGACTGTTGAACTATTAATATTAGGACGGTTATTGACATCTGTGTAATGAGTAGTGCTTCTCTTAATGACAACTGTAACTGTTTTCCCATATAGAATTGTGTGCCTTATATTGTTTGGAGGAACTTTTTATTCTCATTTAGAAATATGTGGACTAAGTGCTCAGATTGTCTTATTACTTATTATGCTCAGTCTCACCATTTTTGGCAGATTTCACCACGTTATTACGAACGTGGATACGTTATCTTATAATTATAAGCAGTGTGAGATGTGAAGCTAAGCGAAGCACATGTGCAGAATTTCTAACAATAGTCTGTTTTGTATAGCCTGGCTAACTGACCAATCAGTGAAATTAAATGTGGTTGCTGAGCCTGTTGCAGCTGGGTCAATTTAATTTGATTTCATTGTGTTTAATTTTAAACTCAGCTGCGTGCCATGAGACACAAGTTAATCTGAGCATTTTTTGTTCTAACGCCGACTTAACCTAGCCATGTTTTACAGTTATCTTGAAATAATTGAGGTTCATCGCTAGAGGGTGCTGTTCATCTTTTTTTTTCTTTTTTTCTATTATTGATCAGGAAAAAACGATAAAACAGAGAATTTGTGGATAAAATTATTATGAGATTATTTATAATCAAATGACTACACTACACAACCACTTCTTCCTTTTATTTACATATTATACAGATATTTACATTTTATTTACTCGTGTGCGTCTCTCTTCTCCAATGTAGCGGAGAGATATGAAAGGATAAAAGGGGAAAAGAATAAAATGCACGTCGGTTTTAAATTCGCAGGCTACCTGCGCTGAAGGCGTGGAAAACGAGCACGTGACGGAAAAGCTTCCGTACCCGATGGGTCCAAATCACATGCCCAGCAAAGTAGCCTTAAACCTGGACACACAATGGAGACCATTTGACCCTTTAAAATCATACTACAACCAGACTTCCAGGCACAAGAGGTCACACAGTCATGCCCAGCAAAGTAGGTCTGGGCCTGGGCACACTTCACGCAGTTTGACCGTTTAAATAAAACTAGAAACAGACTTCCAGGGCCTAGAGGTCACACAGTCATGCACAGCAAAGTAGCTCTGGGCCTGGGCACACTTCATGCAGTTTGACCCTTTAAATAATACTACAACCAGACACATACAGGTGCGCACATATACACAGATACACATTCTGTTTAATTTCTTCACATCTGCAGACTAGAGTAAGCTGAGGGTATAGTGTTAAACCAGGTACTACATAAACAGTATATAGTATATATACAGAGGATATAGTGTTAAACCAGGTACTACATACAGAGTATATAGTATACATACAGAGTATATAGTTTGACCAAAAGATCGTGCTGATCTTTGATCTCCTGGTTCTTCATCTCCAGCGCCACTTTCAGACTCATAATGTCCTCCTCTATGGGCTGGTATAACACACACACGAATCATCACTACAGCCAGTACAATGGAAAGGTGGGAATGTGTACTGAATGTGTACTGACGTTATAAGTGAAAGGTGGAGGTACTGGTGGATGTGTACTGACACTATAAGGGATCTCTACCTGCAGTGACAGTCTGTGCTTCTCAAGTTCTTCCTCCAGAGATTTCTTCTCCTGTTCACAGGCCATTTTCATATCTGCCAGAGCAAGTATCATTACTGCTGGATATAACACAGATAGTATATACTACATAATTCACTTCTTCCTTTTATTTACATATTATACAGATATTTACAGATATTTACATTTTATTTACCCGCGTGCGTCTCTCTTCTCCAAGGTAGCGGAGAGATATGAAAGGATAAAAGGGGAAAAGAATAAAATGCACGTCGGTTTAAAATTCGCAGGCTACCTGCGCTGAAGGCGTGGAAAATGAGCACGTGACGGAAAGGCTTCCGTACCCGATGGGTCCAAATCACATGCCAAGCAAAGTAGCCTTAAACCTGGACACACAATGGAGACCATTTGACCCTTTAAAATCATACTACAACCAGACTTCCAGGCCCAAGAGGTCACACAGTCATGCCCAGCAAAGTAGCTCTGGGCATGGGCACACTTCACGCAGTTTGACCGTTTAAATAAAAGTAGAAACAGACTTCCTGGCCCAAGAGGTCACACAGTCATGCCCAGCAAGGATGCTTTAAACGTGGGCACACTTCAGACCGTTTCACTCTTTAAATCATTCAAAGCACCACATTTCAAGGCCCAAGAGGTCACAGAATCATGCCCATCAAAGTAGCTCTGGGCCTGGGCACACTTCATGCAGTTTGACCCTTTAAATAATACTACAACCAGACACATACAGGTGCGCACATATACACAGATACACATTCTGTTTAATTTCTTCACATCTGCAGACTAGAGTAAGCTGAGGGTATAGTGTTAAACCAGGTACTACATAAACAGTATATAGTATATATACAGAGGATATAATGTTAAACCAGGTACTACATACAGACTATATAGTTTGACCAAAAGATCGTGCTGATCTTTGATCTCCTGGTTCTTCATCTCCAGCGCCACTTTCAGACTCATAATGTCCTCCTCTATGGGCTGGTATAACCCACACACACGAATCATCACTACAGCCAGTACAATGGAAAGGTGGGAATGTGTACTGAATGTGTACTGACGTTATAAGTGAAAGGTGGAGGTACTGGTGGATGTGTACTGACACTATAAGGGATCTCTACCTGCAGTGACAGTCTGAGCTTCTCAAGTTCTTCCTCCAGAGATTTCTTCTCCTGTTCACAGGCCATTTTCATATCTGCCAGAGCAAGTATCATTACTGCTGGATATAACATAGATTGTATATACTACATAATTACTACTGAATATATAAAATATAATATATATAGTACTATACATATATTAGCATCACTTTTATTGGAGCCTAATGGCTAGCATTCATTATTATGTTAGTATTATTGCATTTCCATAGTACTTACTCTTGATGGACCTGTTATGCTCCTCCTCCTCCTGCTGTTTCTGCAGGAGCTCTGTCTCCTCCTGCTGCTTGTGTTTCAGCATCTCCTGAAGAACCTGCAGCTCCTTCTGCTTCTGCAACCTCAACTCCTTCAGCTGCTCCAACAAACTGTTCTCCAACTCCTCCTTCTCACACCGCAAACACTCCAATCGGGCCACAGGCCCCACTAGTGACACAGAACCACACACACACACACACACACACAAAGAGAGAGATAAACATGTATAAATGTATAAGAATTTGTGGATAAAATTATTATGAGATTATTTATAATCAAACGACTACACTATACAACCACTTCTTCCTTTTATTTAGATATTATACAGATATGTACAGATATTTACATTTTATTTACCCGCGTGCGTCTCTCTTCTCCAAGGTAGCGGAGAGATATGAAAGGATAAAAGGGGAAAAGAATAAAATGCACGTCGGTTTTAAATTCGCAGGCTACCTGCGCTGAAGGCGTGGAAAACGAGCACGTGACGGAAAGGCTTCCGTACCCGATGGGTCCAAATCACATGCCCAGCAAATTAGCCTTAAACCTGGACACACAATGGAGACCATTTGACCCTTTAAAATCATACTACAACCAGACTTCCAGGCCCAAGAGGTCACACAGTCATGCCCAGCAAAGTAGCTCTGGGCCTGGGCACACTTCACGCAGTTTGACCGTTTAAATAAAACTAGAAACAGACTTCCTGGCCCAAGAGGTCACAGTCATACCCAGCAAAGTACGTTTAAACCTGGAAACAAATCAGATCCTTTCTGTCATTCAAAGGAATGGGCCTGCAACTCACAACCACATCCTCAGTGAAGCGTACCGTCACCCAGCCACACTACGCCACCTTGCCCGTCCTGGAACAACCACACCTCCAGGGCACCACATGCCAATCTCTCATGCCCAGCAAACTGCAACCTCACGCAGCCAGGCCACACACTGTCTCCCCTTGTACCGTCCAGGGACGAACTCCTCCACAAACCTGGTGTTCACGCACACACACGCAATTACAACGAATTGGTGGAGAACTTTGAAACAAACGTGCTGACTTTGAATACTCACATCTAGGCTGGGCCAGGTCCAAACGGCCTGCAGCTCGGTGCCCATCACCTCCATGACTGTCCCTAACGAACGCCACCTGCCACGCTTTCGGCCCGTCCCTGGCGGCATTAAAAAATCGTAGCGTGATAACGATGGTTCCGATCCGCGTGCCGCTCGAAGGCGATTACAGGGGAGATGCAGCCCTTTCCAAAGAGCCATGAAAAGACTTTCTACTCCCAAGGACACAAGAGATATTAAGCCGAAATGACGTCCGACGCGCGCATTTCCTCCGCCGCGCACCACATTTAAAAAAATCATAGCGTGAAAACCGTGGGTTCGATCCGCGTGCCGCTCGAAGGCGATTACAGGGGAGATGCAGCCCTTTCCAAAGAGGCATGAACAGACTTCCTACTCCCAAGGAGCCCAAAGATATTAAGCCGCAAATACGTCCTACGCGCGTCTTTTCTACGCCGCGCACCACATTTAAAAAATCGTATCGGAAGAACGGTGGGTCCAATCCGCGTGCCGCTTAAAGGCGATTACAAGGGAGATGCAAACCTTTCCAAAGAGCCATGAAAAGACTTTCTACTCCCAAGGAGACAATAGATATTAAGCCGAAATGACGTCCGACGCGCGCATTTTCTCCGACGCGCACCACATTTAAAAAAATCATAGCGTGAAAACCGTGGGTTCGATCCGCGTGCCGCTCGAAGGCGATTACAGCGGAGATGCAGCCCTTTCCAAAGAGCCATGAAAAGACTTTCTACTCCCAAGGAGACAAGAGATATTAAGCCGAAATGACGTCCGACGCGCGCATTTCCTCCGCCGCGCACCACATTTAAAAAAATCATAGCGTGAAAACCGTGGGTTCGATCCGCGTGCCGCTCGAAGGCGATTACAGGGGAGATGCAGCCCTTTCCAAAGAGCCATGAACAGACTTTCTACTCCCAAGGAGACCAGAAATATTAACTTATAAAGCGTTACGCTCCAGTCGGATGAACGAGAAACGCTTGTACAATTGCAACGAATTGGAGGAGAAAGTTTAAACAAACGCGCTGAATTTGAACGCTCACATCTAGGCCGGGCCAACTCCAAATGGCGTGCAACTCGGTGTGCATCACCTCCATGACTGTCCCTAACGAACGCCACCTGCCACGCTTTCGGCCTATCCCTGGCGGCATTAAAAAATCGTAGCGTGATAACGATGGTTCCGATGCGCGTGCCGCTCGAAGGCGATTACAGGGGAGATACAGCCCTTTCCAAAGAGCCATGAACAGACTTTCTACTCCCAAGGAGACAAGAGATATTACGCGCATTTTCTCCGACGCGCACCACGTTTAAAAAATCGTAGCGTGAGAACGGTGGGTCCGATCCGCGTGCCGCTTAAAGGCGATTACAGGGGAGATGCAACCCTTTCCAAAGAGGCATGAACAGACTTCCTACTCCCAAGGAGACAAGAGATATTAAGCCGCAATGACGTCCGACGCGCGCATTTTCTCCGCCGCGCAGCACATTTAAAAAAATCATAGCGTGAAAACCGTGGGTTCGATCCGCGTGCCGCTCGAAGGCGATTACAGGGGAGATGGAGCCCTTTCCAAAGAGGCATGAACAGACTTCCTACTCCCAAGGAGCCCAAAGATATTAAGCCGCAAATACGTCCTACGCGCGTCTTTTCTACGCCGCGCACCACATTTAAAAAATCGTAGCGTAAGAACGGTGGGTCCGATCCGCGTGCCGCTTAAAGGCGATTACAGGGGAGATGCAAACCTTTCCAAAGAGCCATGAAAAGACTTTCTACTCCCAAGGAGACAAGAGATATTAAGCCGCAATGACGTCCGACGCGCGCATTTTCTCCGACGCGCAACACATTTAAAAAAATCATAGCGTGAAAACCGTGGGTTCGATCCGCGTGCCGCTCGAAGGCGATTACAGGGGAGATGCAGCCCTTTCCAAAGAGCCATGAACAGACTTTCTACTCCCAATGAGACAAGAGATATCAAGCCGCAAATACGTCCGGCGCGCGTCTATTCTCCGCCGCGCAACACATTTAAAAAAATCGTAGCGTGAAAACCGTGGGTTCGATCCGCGTGCCGCTTAAAGGCGATTACAGGGGAGATGCAGCCCTTTCCAAAGAGCCATGAAAAGACTTTCTACTCCCAAGGAGACAAGAGATATTAAGCCGAAATGACGTCCGACGCGCGCATTTCCTCCGCCGCGCACCACATTTAAAAAAATCATAGCGTGAAAACCGTGGGTTCGATCCGCGTGCCGCTCGAAGGCGATTACAGGGGAGATGCAGCCCTTTCCAAAGAGGCATGAACAGACTTCCTACTCCCAAGGAGCCCAAAGATATTAAGCCGCAAATACGTCCTACGCGCGTCTTTTCTACGCCGCGCACCACATTTAAAAAATCGTATCGGAAGAACGGTGGGTCCAATCCGCGTGCCGCTTAAAGGCGATTACAAGGGAGATGCAAACCTTTCCAAAGAGCCATGAAAAGACTTTCTACTCCCAAGGAGACAATAGATATTAAGCCGAAATGACGTCCGACGCGCGCATTTTCTCCGCCGCGCACCACATTTAAAAAAATCATAGCGTGAAAACCGTGGGTTCGATCCGCGTGCCGCTCGAAGGCGATTACAGCGGAGATGCAGCCCTTTCCAAAGAGCCATGAAAAGACTTTCTACTCCCAAGGAGACAAGAGATATTAAGCCGAAATGACGTCCGACGCGCGCATTTCCTCCGCCGCGCACCACATTTAAAAAAATCATAGCGTGAAAACCGTGGGTTCCATCCGCGTGCCGCTCAAAGGCGATTACAGGGGAGATGCAGCCCTTTCCAAAGAGCCATGAACAGACTTTCTACACCCAATGAGACAAGAGATATTAAGCCGCAAATACGTCCGGCGCGCGTCTTTTCTCCGCCGCGCAACACATTTTAAAAAAATCGTAGCGTGAAAAACGTGGGTTCGATCCGCGTGCCGCTCGAAGGCGATTACAGGGGAGATGCATCCCTTTCAAAAGAGCCATGAACAGACTTTCTACTCCCAAGGAGACCAGAAATATTAACATATAAAGCGTTACGCTCCAGTCGGATGAACGAGAAACGCTTGTACAATTGCAACGAATTGGAGGAGAAACTTTAAACAAACGCGCTGACTTTGAACGCTCACATCTAGGCCGGGCCAACTCCAAATGGCGTGCAACTCGGTGTGCATCACCTCCATGACTGTCCCTAACGAACGCCACCTGCCACGCTTTCGGCCTATCCCTGGCGGCATTAAAAAATCGTAGCGTGATAACGATGGTTCCGATGCGCGTGCCGCTCGAAGGCGATTACAGGGGAGATACAGCCCTTTCCAAAGAACCATGAAAAGACTTTCTACTCCCAAGGAAACGAGATATTAAGCTGCAATGACATCCGACGCGCGCATTTTCTCCGCCGCGCAGCACATTTAAAAAAATCATAGCGTGAAAACCGTGGGTTCGATCCGCGTGCCGCTCGAAGGCGATTACAGGGGAGATGCAGCCCTTTCCAAAGAGGCATGAACAGACTTCCTACTCCCAAGGAGCCCAAAGATATTAAGCCGCAAATACGTCCTACGCGCGTCTTTTCTACGCCGCGCACCACATTTAAAAAATCGTATCGGAAGAACGGTGGGTCCAATCCGCGTGCCGCTTAAAGGCGATTACAAGGGAGATGCAAACCTTTCCAAAGAGCCATGAAAAGACTTTCTACTCCCAAGGAGACAATAGATATTAAGCCGAAATGACGTCCGACGCGCGCATTTTCTCCGACGCGCACCACATTTAAAAAAATCATAGCGTGAAAACCGTGGGTTCGATCCGCGTGCCGCTCGAAGGCGATTACAGCGGAGATGCAGCCCTTTCCAAAGAGCCATGAAAAGACTTTCTACTCCCAAGGAGACAAGAGATATTAAGCCGAAATGACGTCCGCCGCGCGCATTTCCTCCGCCGCGCACCACATTTAAAAAAATCATAGCGTGAAAACCGTGGGTTCGATCCGCGTGCCGCTCGAAGGCGATTACAGGGGAGATGCAGCCCTTTCCAAAGAGCCATGAACAGACTTTCTACTCCCAAGGAGACCAGAAATATTAACTTATAAAGCGTTACGCTCCAGTCGGAAGAACGAGAAACGCTTGTACAATTGCAACGAAT
The DNA here is from genome assembly GCF_041902795.1 of Electrophorus electricus. NCBI lineage: Eukaryota > Metazoa > Chordata > Actinopteri > Gymnotiformes > Gymnotidae > Electrophorus > Electrophorus electricus. The sequence continues at coordinate 24,543,098 of NC_137505.1, read as the reverse complement.
TGGAGGAGAAAGTTTAAACAAACGCGCTGACTTTGAACGCTCACATCTAGGCCGGGCCAACTCCAAATGGCGTGCAACTCGGTGTGCATCACCTCCATGACTGTCCCTAACGAACGCCACCTGCCACGCTTTCGGCCCGTCCCTGGCGGCATTAAAAAATCGTAGCGTGATAACGATGGTTCCGATGCGCGTGCCGCTCGAAGGCGATTACAGGGGAGATACAGCCCTTTCCAAAGAGCCATGAACAGACTTTCTACTCCCAAGGAGACAAGAGATATTACGCGCATTTTCTCCGACGCGCACCACGTTTAAAAAATCGTAGCGTGAGAACGGTGGGTCCGATCCGCGTGCCGCTTAAAGGCGATTACAGGGGAGATGCAACCCTTTCCAAAGAGGCATGAACAGACTTCCTACTCCCAAGGAGACAAGAGATATTAAGCCGCAATGACGTCCGACGCGCGCATTTTCTCCGCCGCGCAGCACATTTAAAAAAGTCATAGCGTGAAAACCGTGGGTTCGATCCGCGTGCCGCTCGAGGCGATTACAGGGGAGATGGAGCCCTTTCCAAAGAGGCATGAACAGACTTCCTACTCCCAAGGAGCCCAAAGATATTAAGCCGCAAATACGTCCTACGCGCGTCTTTTCTACGCCGCGCACCACATTTAAAAAATCGTAGCGTAAGAACGGTGGGTCCGATCCGCGTGCCGCTTAAAGGCGATTACAGGGGAGATGCAAACCTTTCCAAAGAGCCATGAAAAGACTTTCTACTCCCAAGGAGACAAGAGATATTAAGCCGCAATGACGTCCGACGCGCGCATTTTCTCCGACGCGCAACACATTTAAAAAAATCATAGCGTGAAAACCGTGGGTTCGATCCGCGTGCCGCTCGAAGGCGATTACAGGGGAGATGCAGCCCTTTCCAAAGAGCCATGAACAGACTTTCTACTCCCAATGAGACAAGAGATATCAAGCCGCAAATACGTCCGGCGCGCGTCTATTCTCCGCCGCGCAACACATTTAAAAAAATCGTAGCGTGAAAACCGTGGGTTCGATCCGCGTGCCGCTTAAAGGCGATTACAGGGGAGATGCAGCCCTTTCCAAAGAGCCATGAAAAGACTTTCTACTCCCAAGGAGACAATAGATATTAAGCCGAAATGACGTCCGACGCGCGCATTTTCTCCCACGCGCACCACATTTAAAAAAATCATAGCGTGAAAACCGTGGGTTCGATCCGCGTGCCGCTCGAAGGCGATTACAGCGGAGATGCAGCCCTTTCCAAAGAGCCATGAAAAGACTTTCTACTCCCAAGGAGACAAGAGATATTAAGCCGAAATGACGTCCGACGCGCGCATTTCCTCCGCCGCGCACCACATTTAAAAAAATCATAGCGTGAAAACCGTGGGTTCGATCCGCGTGCCGCTCGAAGGCGATTACAGGGGAGATGCAGCCCTTTCCAAAGAGCCATGAACAGACTTTCTACTCCCAAGGAGACCAGAAATATTAACTTATAAAGCGTTACGCTCCAGTCGGATGAACGAGAAACGCTTGTACAATTGCAACGAATTGGAGGAGAAAGTTTAAACAAACGCGCTGACTTTGAACGCTCACATCTAGGCCGGGCCAACTCCAAATGGCGTGCAACTCGGTGTGCATCACCTCCATGACTGTCCCTAACGAACGCCACCTGCCACGCTTTCGGCCTATCCCTGGCGGCATTAAAAAATCGTAGCGTGATAACGATGGTTCCGATGCGCGTGCCGTTCGAAGGCGATTACAGGGGAGATACAGCCCTTTCCAAAGAGCCATGAACAGACTTTCTACTCCCAAGGAGACAAGAGATATTACGCGCATTTTCTCCGACGCGCACCACGTTTAAAAAATCGTAGCGTGAGAACGGTGGGTCCGATCCGCGTGCCGCTTAAAGGCGATTACAGGGGAGATGCAACCCTTTCCAAAGAGGCATGAACAGACTTCCTACTCCCAAGGAGACAAGAGATATTAAGCCGCAATGACGTCCGACGCGCGCATTTTCTCCGCCGCGCAGCACATTTAAAAAAATCATAGCGTGAAAACCGTGGGTTCGATCCGCGTGCCGCTCGAAGGCGATTACAGGGGAGATGGAGCCCTTTCCAAAGAGGCATGAACAGACTTCCTACTCCCAAGGAGCCCAAAGATATTAAGCCGCAAATACGTCCTACGCGCGTCTTTTCTACGCCGCGCACCACATTTAAAAAATCGTAGCGTAAGAACGGTGGGTCCGATCCGCGTGCCGCTTAAAGGCGATTACAGGGGAGATGCAAACCTTTCCAAAGAGCCATGAAAAGACTTTCTACTCCCAAGGAGACAAGAGATATTAAGCCGCAATGACGTCCGACGCGCGCATTTTCTCCGACGCGCAACACATTTAAAAAAATCATAGCGTGAAAACCGTGGGTTCGATCCGCGTGCCGCTCGAAGGCGATTACAGCGGAGATGCAGCCCTTTCCAAAGAGCCATGAAAAGACTTTCTACTCCCAAGGAGACAAGAGATATTAAGCCGAAATGACGTCCGACGCGCGCATTTCCTCCGCCGCGCACCACATTTAAAAAAATCATAGCGTGAAAACCGTGGGTTCCATCCGCGTGCCGCTCAAAGGCGATTACAGGGGAGATGCAGCCCTTTCCAAAGAGCCATGAACAGACTTTCTACACCCAATGAGACAAGAGATATTAAGCCGCAAATACGTCCGGCGCGCGTCTTTTCTCCGCCGCGCAACACATTTTAAAAAAATCGTAGCGTGAAAAACGTGGGTTCGATCCGCGTGCCGCTCGAAGGCGATTACAGGGGAGATGCATCCCTTTCAAAAGAGCCATGAACAGACTTTCTACTCCCAAGGAGACCAGAAATATTAACATATAAAGCGTTACGCTCCAGTCGGATGAACGAGAAACGCTTGTACAATTGCAACGAATTGGAGGAGAAACTTTAAACAAACGCGCTGACTTTGAACGCTCACATCTAGGCCGGGCCAACTCCAAATGGCGTGCAACTCGGTGTGCATCACCTCCATGACTGTCCCTAACGAACGCCACCTGCCACGCTTTCGGCCTATCCCTGGCGGCATTAAAAAATCGTAGCGTGATAACGATGGTTCCGATGCGCGTGCCGCTCGAAGGCGATTACAGGGGAGATACAGCCCTTTCCAAAGAGCCATGAACAGACTTTCTACTCCCAAGGAGACAAGAGATATTACGCGCATTTTCTCCGACGCGCACCACGTTTAAAAAATCGTAGCGTGAGAACGATGGGTCCGATCCGCGTGCCGCTTAAAGGCGATTACAGGGGAGATGCAACCCTTTCCAAAGAACCATGAAAAGACTTTCTACTCCCAAGGAGACAAGAGATATTAAGCCGCAATGACGTCCGACGCGCGCATTTTCTCTGCCGCGCAGCACATTTAAAAAAATCATAGCGTGAAAACCGTGGGTTCGATCCGCTTGCCGCTCGAAGGCGATTAGAGGGGAGATGCAGCCCTTTCCAAAGAGGCATGAACAGACTTCCTACTCCCAAGGAGCCCAAAGATATTAAGCCGCAAATACGTCCTACGCGCGTCTTTTCTACGCCGCGCACCACATTTAAAAAATCGTAGCGTAAGAACGGTGGGTCCGATCCGCGTGCCGCTTAAAGGCGATTACAGGGGAGATGCAAACCTTTCCAAAGAGCCATGAAAAGACTTTCTACTCCCAAGGAGACAAGAGATATTAAGCCGCAATGACGTCCGACGCGCGCATTTTCTCCGACGCGCAACACATTTAAAAAAATCATAGCGTGAAAACCGTGGGTTCGATCCCCGTGCCGCTCGAAGGCGATTACAGGGGAGATGCAGCCCTTTCCAAAGAGCCATGAACAGACTTTCTACTCCCAATGAGACAAGAGATATCAAGCCGCAAATACGTCCGGCGCGCGTCTATTCTCCGCCGCGCAACACATTTAAAAAAATCGTAGCGTGAAAACCGTGGGTTCGATCCGCGTGCCGCTCGAACGCGATTACAGGGGAGATGCAGCCCTTTCCAAAGAGGCATGAACAGACTTCCTACTCCCAAGGAGCCCAAAGATATTAAGCCGCAAATACGTCCTACGCGCGTATTTTCTACGCCGCGCACCACATTTAAAAAATCGTATCGGAAGAACGGTGGGTCCAATCCGCGTGCCGCTTAAAGGCGATTACAAGGGAGATGCAAACCTTTCCAAAGAGCCATGAAAAGACTTTCTACTCCCAAGGAGACAATAGATATTAAGCCGAAATGACGTCCGACGCGCGCATTTTCTCCGCCGCGCACCACATTTAAAAAAATCATAGCGTGAAAACCGTGGGTTCGATCCGCGTGCCGCTCGAAGGCGATTACAGCGGAGATGCAGCCCTTTCCAAAGAGCCATGAAAAGACTTTCTACTCCCAAGGAGACAAGAGATATTAAGCCGAAATGACGTCCGACGCGCGCATTTCCTCCGCCGCGCACCACATTTAAAAAAATCATAGCGTGAAAACCGTGGGTTCGATCCGCGTGCCGCTCAAAGGCGATTACAGGGGAGATGCAGCCCTTTCCAAAGAGCCATGAACAGACTTTCTACACCCAATGAGACAAGAGATATTAAGCCGCAAATACGTCCGGCGCGCGTCTTTTCTCCGCCGCGCAACACATTTAAAAAAAATCGTAGCGTGAAAAACGTGGGTTCGATCCGCGTGCCGCTCGAAGGCGATTACAGGGGAGATGCATCCCTTTCAAAAGAGCCATGAACAGACTTTCTACTCCCAAGGAGACCAGAAATATTAACATATAAAGCGTTACGCTCCAGTCGGATGAACGAGAAACGCTTGTACAATTGCAACGAATTGGAGGAGAAACTTTAAACAAACGCGCTGACTTTGAACGCTCACATCTAGGCCGGGCCAACTCCAAATGGCGTGCAACTCGGTGTGCATCACCTCCATGACTGTCCCTAACGAACGCCACCTGCCACGCTTTCGGCCTATCCCTGGCGGCATTAAAAAATCGTAGCGTGATAACGATGGTTCCGATGCGCGTGCCGCTCGAAGGCGATTACAGGGGAGATACAGCCCTTTCCAAAGAACCATGAAAAGACTTTCTACTCCCAAGGAAACGAGATATTAAGCTGCAATGACATCCGACGCGCGCATTTTCTCCGCCGCGCAGCACATTTAAAAAAATCATAGCGTGAAAACCGTGGGTTCGATCCGCGTGCCGCTCGAAGGCGATTACAGGGGAGATGCAGCCCTTTCCAAAGAGGCATGAACAGACTTCCTACTCCCAAGGAGCCCAAAGATATTAAGCCGCAAATACGTCCTACGCGCGTCTTTTCTACGCCGCGCACCACATTTAAAAAATCGTATCGGAAGAACGGTGGGTCCAATCCGCGTGCCGCTTAAAGGCGATTACAAGGGAGATGCAAACCTTTCCAAAGAGCCATGAAAAGACTTTCTACTCCCAAGGAGACAATAGATATTAAGCCGAAATGACGTCCGACGCGCGCATTTTCTCCGACGCGCACCACATTTAAAAAAATCATAGCGTGAAAACCGTGGGTTCGATCCGCGTGCCGCTCGAAGGCGATTACAGCGGAGATGCAGCCCTTTCCAAAGAGCCATGAAAAGACTTTCTACTCCCAAGGAGACAAGAGATATTAAGCCGAAATGACGTCCGCCGCGCGCATTTCCTCCGCCGCGCACCACATTTAAAAAAATCATAGCGTGAAAACCGTGGGTTCGATCCGCGTGCCGCTCGAAGGCGATTACAGGGGAGATGCAGCCCTTTCCAAAGAGCCATGAACAGACTTTCTACTCCCAAGGAGACCAGAAATATTAACTTATAAAGCGTTACGCTCCAGTCGGAAGAACGAGAAACGCTTGTACAATTGCAACGAATTGGAGGAGAAAGTTTAAACAAACGCGCTGACTTTGAACGCTCACATCTAGGCCGGGCCAACTCCAAATGGCGTGCAACTCGGTGTGCATCACCTCCATGACTGTCCCTAACGAACGCCACCTGCCACGCTTTCGGCCCGTCCCTGGCGGCATTAAAAAATCGTAGCGTGATAACGATGGTTCCGATGCGCGTGCCGCTCGAAGGCGATTACAGGGGAGATACAGCCCTTTCCAAAGAGCCATGAACAGACTTTCTACTCCCAAGGAGACAAGAGATATTACGCGCATTTTCTCCGACGCGCACCACGTTTAAAAAATCGTAGCGTGAGAACGGTGGGTCCGATCCGCGTGCCGCTTAAAGGCGATTACAGGGGAGATGCAACCCTTTCCAAAGAGGCATGAACAGACTTCCTACTCCCAAGGAGACAAGAGATATTAAGCCGCAATGACGTCCGACGCGCGCATTTTCTCCGCCGCGCAGCACATTTAAAAAAGTCATAGCGTGAAAACCGTGGGTTCGATCCGCGTGCCGCTCGAGGCGATTACAGGGGAGATGGAGCCCTTTCCAAAGAGGCATGAACAGACTTCCTACTCCCAAGGAGCCCAAAGATATTAAGCCGCAAATACGTCCTACGCGCGTCTTTTCTACGCCGCGCACCACATTTAAAAAATCGTAGCGTAAGAACGGTGGGTCCGATCCGCGTGCCGCTTAAAGGCGATTACAGGGGAGATGCAAACCTTTCCAAAGAGCCATGAAAAGACTTTCTACTCCCAAGGAGACAAGAGATATTAAGCCGCAATGACGTCCGACGCGCGCATTTTCTCCGACGCGCAACACATTTAAAAAAATCATAGCGTGAAAACCGTGGGTTCGATCCGCGTGCCGCTCGAAGGCGATTACAGGGGAGATGCAGCCCTTTCCAAAGAGCCATGAACAGACTTTCTACTCCCAATGAGACAAGAGATATCAAGCCGCAAATACGTCCGGCGCGCGTCTATTCTCCGCCGCGCAACACATTTAAAAAAATCGTAGCGTGAAAACCGTGGGTTCGATCCGCGTGCCGCTTAAAGGCGATTACAGGGGAGATGCAGCCCTTTCCAAAGAGCCATGAAAAGACTTTCTACTCCCAAGGAGACAATAGATATTAAGCCGAAATGACGTCCGACGCGCGCATTTTCTCCCACGCGCACCACATTTAAAAAAATCATAGCGTGAAAACCGTGGGTTCGATCCGCGTGCCGCTCGAAGGCGATTACAGCGGAGATGCAGCCCTTTCCAAAGAGCCATGAAAAGACTTTCTACTCCCAAGGAGACAAGAGATATTAAGCCGAAATGACGTCCGACGCGCGCATTTCCTCCGCCGCGCACCACATTTAAAAAAATCATAGCGTGAAAACCGTGGGTTCGATCCGCGTGCCGCTCGAAGGCGATTACAGGGGAGATGCAGCCCTTTCCAAAGAGCCATGAACAGACTTTCTACTCCCAAGGAGACCAGAAATATTAACTTATAAAGCGTTACGCTCCAGTCGGATGAACGAGAAACGCTTGTACAATTGCAACGAATTGGAGGAGAAAGTTTAAACAAACGCGCTGACTTTGAACGCTCACATCTAGGCCGGGCCAACTCCAAATGGCGTGCAACTCGGTGTGCATCACCTCCATGACTGTCCCTAACGAACGCCACCTGCCACGCTTTCGGCCTATCCCTGGCGGCATTAAAAAATCGTAGCGTGATAACGATGGTTCCGATGCGCGTGCCGTTCGAAGGCGATTACAGGGGAGATACAGCCCTTTCCAAAGAGCCATGAACAGACTTTCTACTCCCAAGGAGACAAGAGATATTACGCGCATTTTCTCCGACGCGCACCACGTTTAAAAAATCGTAGCGTGAGAACGGTGGGTCCGATCCGCGTGCCGCTTAAAGGCGATTACAGGGGAGATGCAACCCTTTCCAAAGAGGCATGAACAGACTTCCTACTCCCAAGGAGACAAGAGATATTAAGCCGCAATGACGTCCGACGCGCGCATTTTCTCCGCCGCGCAGCACATTTAAAAAAATCATAGCGTGAAAACCGTGGGTTCGATCCGCGTGCCGCTCGAAGGCGATTACAGGGGAGATGGAGCCCTTTCCAAAGAGGCATGAACAGACTTCCTACTCCCAAGGAGCCCAAAGATATTAAGCCGCAAATACGTCCTACGCGCGTCTTTTCTACGCCGCGCACCACATTTAAAAAATCGTAGCGTAAGAACGGTGGGTCCGATCCGCGTGCCGCTTAAAGGCGATTACAGGGGAGATGCAAACCTTTCCAAAGAGCCATGAAAAGACTTTCTACTCCCAAGGAGACAAGAGATATTAAGCCGCAATGACGTCCGACGCGCGCATTTTCTCCGACGCGCAACACATTTAAAAAAATCATAGCGTGAAAACCGTGGGTTCGATCCGCGTGCCGCTCGAAGGCGATTACAGCGGAGATGCAGCCCTTTCCAAAGAGCCATGAAAAGACTTTCTACTCCCAAGGAGACAAGAGATATTAAGCCGAAATGACGTCCGACGCGCGCATTTCCTCCGCCGCGCACCACATTTAAAAAAATCATAGCGTGAAAACCGTGGGTTCCATCCGCGTGCCGCTCAAAGGCGATTACAGGGGAGATGCAGCCCTTTCCAAAGAGCCATGAACAGACTTTCTACACCCAATGAGACAAGAGATATTAAGCCGCAAATACGTCCGGCGCGCGTCTTTTCTCCGCCGCGCAACACATTTTAAAAAAATCGTAGCGTGAAAAACGTGGGTTCGATCCGCGTGCCGCTCGAAGGCGATTACAGGGGAGATGCATCCCTTTCAAAAGAGCCATGAACAGACTTTCTACTCCCAAGGAGACCAGAAATATTAACATATAAAGCGTTACGCTCCAGTCGGATGAACGAGAAACGCTTGTACAATTGCAACGAATTGGAGGAGAAACTTTAAACAAACGCGCTGACTTTGAACGCTCACATCTAGGCCGGGCCAACTCCAAATGGCGTGCAACTCGGTGTGCATCACCTCCATGACTGTCCCTAACGAACGCCACCTGCCACGCTTTCGGCCTATCCCTGGCGGCATTAAAAAATCGTAGCGTGATAACGATGGTTCCGATGCGCGTGCCGCTCGAAGGCGATTACAGGGGAGATACAGCCCTTTCCAAAGAGCCATGAACAGACTTTCTACTCCCAAGGAGACAAGAGATATTACGCGCATTTTCTCCGACGCGCACCACGTTTAAAAAATCGTAGCGTGAGAACGATGGGTCCGATCCGCGTGCCGCTTAAAGGCGATTACAGGGGAGATGCAACCCTTTCCAAAGAACCATGAAAAGACTTTCTACTCCCAAGGAGACAAGAGATATTAAGCCGCAATGACGTCCGACGCGCGCATTTTCTCTGCCGCGCAGCACATTTAAAAAAATCATAGCGTGAAAACCGTGGGTTCGATCCGCTTGCCGCTCGAAGGCGATTAGAGGGGAGATGCAGCCCTTTCCAAAGAGGCATGAACAGACTTCCTACTCCCAAGGAGCCCAAAGATATTAAGCCGCAAATACGTCCTACGCGCGTCTTTTCTACGCCGCGCACCACATTTAAAAAATCGTAGCGTAAGAACGGTGGGTCCGATCCGCGTGCCGCTTAAAGGCGATTACAGGGGAGATGCAAACCTTTCCAAAGAGCCATGAAAAGACTTTCTACTCCCAAGGAGACAAGAGATATTAAGCCGCAATGACGTCCGACGCGCGCATTTTCTCCGACGCGCAACACATTTAAAAAAATCATAGCGTGAAAACCGTGGGTTCGATCCCCGTGCCGCTCGAAGGCGATTACAGGGGAGATGCAGCCCTTTCCAAAGAGCCATGAACAGACTTTCTACTCCCAATGAGACAAGAGATATCAAGCCGCAAATACGTCCGGCGCGCGTCTATTCTCCGCCGCGCAACACATTTAAAAAAATCGTAGCGTGAAAACCGTGGGTTCGATCCGCGTGCCGCTCGAACGCGATTACAGGGGAGATGCAGCCCTTTCCAAAGAGGCATGAACAGACTTCCTACTCCCAAGGAGCCCAAAGATATTAAGCCGCAAATACGTCCTACGCGCGTATTTTCTACGCCGCGCACCACATTTAAAAAATCGTATCGGAAGAACGGTGGGTCCAATCCGCGTGCCGCTTAAAGGCGATTACAAGGGAGATGCAAACCTTTCCAAAGAGCCATGAAAAGACTTTCTACTCCCAAGGAGACAATAGATATTAAGCCGAAATGACGTCCGACGCGCGCATTTTCTCCGCCGCGCACCACATTTAAAAAAATCATAGCGTGAAAACCGTGGGTTCGATCCGCGTGCCGCTCGAAGGCGATTACAGCGGAGATGCAGCCCTTTCCAAAGAGCCATGAAAAGACTTTCTACTCCCAAGGAGACAAGAGATATTAAGCCGAAATGACGTCCGACGCGCGCATTTCCTCCGCCGCGCACCACATTTAAAAAAATCATAGCGTGAAAACCGTGGGTTCGATCCGCGTGCCGCTCAAAGGCGATTACAGGGGAGATGCAGCCCTTTCCAAAGAGCCATGAACAGACTTTCTACACCCAATGAGACAAGAGATATTAAGCCGCAAATACGTCCGGCGCGCGTCTTTTCTCCGCCGCGCAACACATTTAAAAAAAATCGTAGCGTGAAAAACGTGGGTTCGATCCGCGTGCCGCTCGAAGGCGATTACAGGGGAGATGCATCCCTTTCAAAAGAGCCATGAACAGACTTTCTACTCCCAAGGAGACCAGAAATATTAACATATAAAGCGTTACGCTCCAGTCGGATGAACGAGAAACGCTTGTACAATTGCAACGAATTGGAGGAGAAACTTTAAACAAACGCGCTGACTTTGAACGCTCACATCTAGGCCGGGCCAACTCCAAATGGCGTGCAACTCGGTGTGCATCACCTCCATGACTGTCCCTAACGAACGCCACCTGCCACGCTTTCGGCCTATCCCTGGCGGCATTAAAAAATCGTAGCGTGATAACGATGGTTCCGATGCGCGTGCCGCTCGAAGGCGATTACAGGGGAGATACAGCCCTTTCCAAAGAGCCATGAACAGACTTTCTACTCCCAAGGAGACAAGAGATATTACGCGCATTTTCTCCGACGCGCAACACGTTTAAAAAATCGTAGCGTGAGAACGATGGGTCCGATCCGCGTGCCGCTTAAAGGCGATTACAGGGGAGATGCAACCCTTTCCAAGGAACCATGAAAAGACTTTCTACTCCCAAGGAGACAAGAGATATTAAGCCGCAATGACGTCCGACGCGCGCATTTTCTCTGCCGCGCAGCACATTTAAAAAAATCATAGCGTGAAAACCGTGGGTTCGATCCGCGTGCCGCTCGAAGGCGATTAGAGGGGAGATGCAGCCCTTTCCAAAGAGCCATGAACAGACTTCCTACTCCCAAGGAGACAAGAGATATTAAGCCACAAATACGTCCGGACCGCGTCTTTTCTCCGCAGCTCACCACATTTAAAAAAATCGTAGCGTGAAAACCGTGGGTTCGATATAGTATACATACAGAGTATATAGTTTGACCAAAAGATCGTGCTGATCTTTGATCTCCTGGTTCTTCATCTCCAGCGCCACTTTCAGACTCATAATGTCCTCCTCTATGGGCTGGTATAACACAGACACGAATCATCACTACAGCCAGTACAATGGAAAGGTGGGAATGTGTACTGAATGTGTACTGACGTTATAAGTGAGAGGTGGTGGTACTGGTGGATGTGTACTGACACTATAAGGGATCTCTACCTGCAGTGACAGTTTGAGCTTCTCAAGTTCTTCCTCCAGAGATTTCTTCTCCTGTTCACAGGCCATTTTCATATCTGCCAGAGCAAGTATCATTACTGCTGGATATAACACAGATTGTATATACTACATAATTACTGCTGAATATATAAAATATAATATATATAGTACTATACATATATTAGTGTCACTTTTATTGGAGCCTAAAGGCTAGCATTCATTATTAGTTATGTTAGTATTATTGCATTTCCATAGTACTTACTCTTGATGGACCTGTTATGCTCCTCCTCCTCCTGCTGTTTCTGCAGGAGCTCAGTCTCCTCCTGCTGCTTGTGTTTCAGCATCTCCTGAAGAACCTGCAGCTCCTTCTGCTTCTGCAACCTCAACTCCTTCAGCTGCTCCAACAAACTGTTCTCCAACTCCTCCTTCTCACACCGCAAACACTCCAATCGGGCCACAGGCCCCACTAGTGACACAGAACCACACACACACACACACACACACAAAGAGAGAGATAAACATGTATAAATGTATAAGAATTTGTGGATAAAATTATTATGAGATTATTTATAATCAAACGACTACACTACACAACCACATCTTCCTTTTATTTACATATTATACAGATATTTAGAGATATTTACATTTTATTTACCCGCGTGCGTCTCTCTTCTGCAAGGTAGCGGAGAGATATGAAAGGATAAAAGGGGAAAAGAACAAAATGCACGTCGGTTTTAAATTCGCAGGCTACCTGCGCTGAAGGCGTGGAAAACGAGCACGTGACGGAAAGGCTTCCGTACCCGATGGGTCCAAATCACATGCCCAGCAAAGTAGCCTTAAACCTGGACACGCAATGGAGAGCATTTGACCCTTTAAAATCATACTACAACCAGACTTCCAGGCCCAAGAGGTCACACAGCCATGCCCAGCAAAGTAGCTCTGGGCCTGGGCACACTTCACGGAGTTTGACCGTTTAAATAAAACTAGAAACAGACTTCCTGGCCCAAGAGGTCACAGTCATACCCAGCAAAGTACGTTTAAACCTGGAAACAAATCAGATCCTTTCTGTCATTCAAAGGAATGGGCCTGCAACTCACAACCACATCCCCAGTGAAGCGCACCGTCACCCAGCCACACTACCCCACCTTGCCCGTCCTGGAACAACCACACCTCCAGGGCACCACATGCCAATCTCTCATGCCCAGCAAACTGCAACCTCACGCAGCCAGGCCACACATTGTCTCCCCTTGTACAGTCCAAGGACGAACTCCTCCACAAACCTGGTGTTCACGCGCACACACGCAATTACAACGAATTGGTGGAGAACTTTGAAACAAACGTGCTGACTTTGAATACTCACATCTAGGCTGGGCCAGGTCCAAATGGCCTGCAGCTCGGTGCGCATTAACTGCTTGACTGTCCGTCACGAACGCCACCTGCCAAGCGTTCGTTCCGTCCCTGGCGGATTTTAAAAAATCGTAGCGTGAGAACGATGGGTCCGATCCGCGTGCCGCTTAAAGGCGATTACAGGGGAGATGCAACCCTTTCCAAAGAACCATGAAAAGACTTTCTACTCCCAAGGAAACGAGATATTAAGCTGCAATGACATCCGACGCGCGCATTTTCTCCGCCGCGCAGCACATTTAAAAAAATCATAGCGTGAAAACCGTGGGTTCGATCCGCGTGCCGCTCGAAGGCGATTACAGGGGAGATGCAGCCCTTTCCAAAGAGGCATGAACAGACTTCCTACTCCCAAGGAGCCCAAAGATATTAAGCCGCAAATACGTCCTACGCGCGTCTTTTCTACGCCGCGCACCACATTTAAAAAATCGTATCGGAAGAACGGTGGGTCCAATCCGCGTGCCGCTTAAAGGCGATTACAAGGGAGATGCAAACCTTTCCAAAGAGCCATGAAAAGACTTTCTACTCCCAAGGAGACAATAGATATTAAGCCGAAATGACGTCCGACGCGCGCATTTTCTCCGACGCGCACCACATTTAAAAAAATCATAGCGTGAAAACCGTGGGTTCGATCCGCGTGCCGCTCGAAGGCGATTACAGCGGAGATGCAGCCCTTTCCAAAGAGCCATGAAAAGACTTTCTACTCCCAAGGAGACAAGAGATATTAAGCCGAAATGACGTCCGACGCGCGCATTTCCTCCGCCGCGCACCACATTTAAAAAAATCATAGCGTGAAAACCGTGGGTTCGATCCGCGTGCCGCTCGAAGGCGATTACAGGGGAGATGCAGCCCTTTCCAAAGAGCCATGAACAGACTTTCTACTCCCAATGAGACCAGAAATATTAACTTATAAAGCGTTACGCTCCAGTCGGAAGAACGAGAAACGCTTGTACAATTGCAACGAATTGGAGGAGAAAGTTTAAACAAACGCGCTGACTTTGTACGCTCACATCTAGGCCGGGCCAACTCCAAATGGCGTGCAACTCGGTGTGCATCACCTCCATGACTGTCCCTAACGAACGCCACCTGCCACGCTTTCGGCCTATCCCTGGCGGCATTAAAAAATCGTAGCGTGATAACGATGGTTCCGATGCGCGTGCCGCTCGAAGGCGATTACAGGGGAGATACAGCCCTTTCCAAAGAGCCATGAACAGACTTTCTACTCCCAAGGAGACAAGAGATATTACGCGCATTTTCTCCGACGCGCACCACGTTTAAAAAATCGTAGCGTGAGAACGGTGGGTCCGATCCGCGTGCCGCTTAAAGGCGATTACAGGGGAGATGCAACCCTTTCCAAAGAGGCATGAACAGACTTCCTACTCCCAAGGACACAAGAGATATTAAGCCGCAATGACGTCCGACGCGCGCATTTTCTCCGCCGCGCAGCACATTTAAAAAAATCATAGCGTGAAAACCGTGGGTTCGATCCGCGTGCCGCTCGAAGGCGATTACAGGGGAGATGGAGCCCTTTCCAAAGAGGCATGAACAGACTTCCTACTCCCAAGGAGCCCAAAGATATTAAGCCGCAAATACGTCCTACGCGCGTCTTTTCTACGCCGCGCACCACATTTAAAAAATCGTAGCGTAAGAACGGTGGGTCCGATCCGCGTGCCGCTTAAAGGCGATTACAGGGGAGATGCAAACCTTTCCAAAGAGCCATGAAAAGACTTTCTACTCCCAAGGAGACTAGAGATATTAAGCCGCAATGACGTCCGACGCGCGCATTTTCTCCGACGCGCAACACATTTAAAAAAATCATAGCGTGAAAACCGTGGGTTCGATCCGCGTGCCGCTCGAAGGCGATTACAGGGGAGATGCAGCCCTTTCCAAAGAGCCATGAACAGACTTTCTACTCCCAATGAGACAAGAGATATCAAGCCGCAAATACGTCCGGCGCGCGTCTATTCTCCGCCGCGCAACACATTTAAAAAAATCGTAGCGTGAAAACCGTGGGTTCGATCCGCGTGCCGCTTAAAGGCGATTACAGGGGAGATGCAGCCCTTTCCAAAGAGCCATGAACAGACTTTCTACTCCCAAGGAGACCAGAAATATTAACTTATAAAGCGTTACGCTCCAGTCGGATGAACGAGAAACGCTTGTACAATTGCAACGAATTGGAGGAGAAAGTTTAAACAAACGCGCTGACTTTGAACGCTCACATCTAGGCCGGGCCAACTCCAAATGGCGTGCAACTCGGTGTGCATCACCTCCATGACTGTCCCTAACGAACGCCACCTGCCACGCTTTCGGCCTATCCCTGGCGGCATTAAAAAATCGTAGCGTGATAACGATGGTTCCGATGCGCGTGCCGCTCGAAGGCGATTACAGGGGAGATACAGCCCTTTCCAAAGAGCAATGAACAGACTTTCTACTCCCAAGGAGACAAGAGATATTACGCGCATTTTCTCCGACGCGCACCACGTTTAAAAAATCGTAGCGTGAGAACGGTGGGTCCGATCCGCGTGCCGCTTAAAGGCGATTACAGGGGAGATGCAACCCTTTCCAAAGAGGCATGAACAGACTTCCTACTCCCAAGGAGACAAGAGATATTAAGCCGCAATGACGTCCGACGCGCGCATTTTCTCCGCCGCGCAGCACATTTAAAAAAGTCATAGCGTGAAAACCGTGGGTTCGATCCGCGTGCCGCTCGAGGCGATTACAGGGGAGATGGAGCCCTTTCCAAAGAGGCATGAACAGACTTCCTACTCCCAAGGAGCCCAAAGATATTAAGCCGCAAATACGTCCTACGCGCGTCTTTTCTACGCCGCGCACCACATTTAAAAAATCGTAGCGTAAGAACGGTGGGTCCGATCCGCGTGCCGCTTAAAGGCGATTACAGGGGAGATGCAAACCTTTCCAAAGAGCCATGAAAAGACTTTCTACTCCCAAGGAGACAAGAGATATTAAGCCGCAATGACGTCCGACGCGCGCATTTTCTCCGACGCGCAACACATTTAAAAAAATCATAGCGTGAAAACCGTGGGTTCGATCCGCGTGCCGCTCGAAGGCGATTACAGGGGAGATGCAGCCCTTTCCAAAGAGCCATGAACAGACTTTCTACTCCCAATGAGACAAGAGATATCAAGCCGCAAATACGTCCGGCGCGCGTCTATTCTCCGCCGCGCAACACATTTAAAAAAATCGTAGCGTGAAAACCGTGGGTTCGATCCGCGTGCCGCTTAAAGGCGATTACAGGGGAGATGCAGCCCTTTCCAAAGAGCCATGAAAAGACTTTCTACTCCCAAGGAGACAATAGATATTAAGCCGAAATGACGTCCGACGCGCGCATTTTCTCCCACGCGCACCACATTTAAAAAAATCATAGCGTGAAAACCGTGGGTTCGATCCGCGTGCCGCTCGAAGGCGATTACAGCGGAGATGCAGCCCTTTCCAAAGAGCCATGAAAAGACTTTCTACTCCCAAGGAGACAAGAGATATTAAGCCGAAATGACGTCCGACGCGCGCATTTCCTCCGCCGCGCACCACATTTAAAAAAATCATAGCGTGAAAACCGTGGGTTCGATCCGCGTGCCGCTCGAAGGCGATTACAGGGGAGATGCAGCCCTTTCCAAAGAGCCATGAACAGACTTTCTACTCCCAAGGAGACCAGAAATATTAACTTATAAAGCGTTACGCTCCAGTCGGATGAACGAGAAACGCTTGTACAATTGCAACGAATTGGAGGAGAAAGTTTAAACAAACGCGCTGACTTTGAACGCTCACATCTAGGCCGGGCCAACTCCAAATGGCGTGCAACTCGGTGTGCATCACCTCCATGACTGTCCCTAACGAACGCCACCTGCCACGCTTTCGGCCTATCCCTGGCGGCATTAAAAAATCGTAGCGTGATAACGATGGTTCCGATGCGCGTGCCGCTCGAAGGCGATTACAGGGGAGATACAGCCCTTTCCAAAGAGCCATGAACAGACTTTCTACTCCCAAGGAGACAAGAGATATTACGCGCATTTTCTCCGACGCGCACCACGTTTAAAAAATCGTAGCGTGAGAACGGTGGGTCCGATCCGCGTGCCGCTTAAAGGCGATTACAGGGGAGATGCAACCCTTTCCAAAGAGGCATGAACAGACTTCCTACTCCCAAGGAGACAAGAGATATTAAGCCGCAATGACGTCCGACGCGCGCATTTTCTCCGCCGCGCAGCACATTTAAAAAAATCATAGCGTGAAAACCGTGGGTTCGATCCGCGTGCCGCTCGAAGGCGATTACAGGGGAGATGGAGCCCTTTCCAAAGAGGCATGAACAGACTTCCTACTCCCAAGGAGCCCAAAGATATTAAGCCGCAAATACGTCCTACGCGCGTCTTTTCTACGCCGCGCACCACATTTAAAAAATCGTAGCGTAAGAACGGTGGGTCCGATCCGCGTGCCGCTTAAAGGCGATTACAGGGGAGATGCAAACCTTTCCAAAGAGCCATGAAAAGACTTTCTACTCCCAAGGAGACAAGAGATATTAAGCCGCAATGACGTCCGACGCGCGCATTTTCTCCGACGCGCAACACATTTAAAAAAATCATAGCGTGAAAACCGTGGGTTCGATCCGCGTGCCGCTCGAAGGCGATTACAGCGGAGATGCAGCCCTTTCCAAAGAGCCATGAAAAGACTTTCTACTCCCAAGGAGACAAGAGATATTAAGCCGAAATGACGTCCGACGCGCGCATTTCCTCCGCCGCGCACCACATTTAAAAAAATCATAGCGTGAAAACCGTGGGTTCCATCCGCGTGCCGCTCAAAGGCGATTACAGGGGAGATGCAGCCCTTTCCAAAGAGCCATGAACAGACTTTCTACACCCAATGAGACAAGAGATATTAAGCCGCAAATACGTCCGGCGCGCGTCTTTTCTCCGCCGCGCAACACATTTTAAAAAAATCGTAGCGTGAAAAACGTGGGTTCGATCCGCGTGCCGCTCGAAGGCGATTACAGGGGAGATGCATCCCTTTCAAAAGAGCCATGAACAGACTTTCTACTCCCAAGGAGACCAGAAATATTAACATATAAAGCGTTACGCTCCAGTCGGATGAACGAGAAACGCTTGTACAATTGCAACGAATTGGAGGAGAAACTTTAAACAAACGCGCTGACTTTGAACGCTCACATCTAGGCCGGGCCAACTCCAAATGGCGTGCAACTCGGTGTGCATCACCTCCATGACTGTCCCTAACGAACGCCACCTGCCACGCTTTCGGCCTATCCCTGGCGGCATTAAAAAATCGTAGCGTGATAACGATGGTTCCGATGCGCGTGCCGCTCGAAGGCGATTACAGGGGAGATACAGCCCTTTCCAAAGAGCCATGAACAGACTTTCTACTCCCAAGGAGACAAGAGATATTACGCGCATTTTCTCCGACGCGCACCACGTTTAAAAAATCGTAGCGTGAGAACGATGGGTCCGATCCGCGTGCCGCTTAAAGGCGATTACAGGGGAGATGCAACCCTTTCCAAAGAACCATGAAAAGACTTTCTACTCCCAAGGAGACAAGAGATATTAAGCCGCAATGACGTCCGACGCGCGCATTTTCTCTGCCGCGCAGCACATTTAAAAAAATCATAGCGTGAAAACCGTGGGTTCGATCCGCTTGCCGCTCGAAGGCGATTAGAGGGGAGATGCAGCCCTTTCCAAAGAGGCATGAACAGACTTCCTACTCCCAAGGAGCCCAAAGATATTAAGCCGCAAATACGTCCTACGCGCGTCTTTTCTACGCCGCGCACCACATTTAAAAAATCGTAGCGTAAGAACGGTGGGTCCGATCCGCGTGCCGCTTAAAGGCGATTACAGGGGAGATGCAAACCTTTCCAAAGAGCCATGAAAAGACTTTCTACTCCCAAGGAGACAAGAGATATTAAGCCGCAATGACGTCCGACGCGCGCATTTTCTCCGACGCGCAACACATTTAAAAAAATCATAGCGTGAAAACCGTGGGTTCGATCCCCGTGCCGCTCGAAGGCGATTACAGGGGAGATGCAGCCCTTTCCAAAGAGCCATGAACAGACTTTCTACTCCCAATGAGACAAGAGATATCAAGCCGCAAATACGTCCGGCGCGCGTCTATTCTCCGCCGCGCAACACATTTAAAAAAATCGTAGCGTGAAAACCGTGGGTTCGATCCGCGTGCCGCTCGAACGCGATTACAGGGGAGATGCAGCCCTTTCCAAAGAGGCATGAACAGACTTCCTACTCCCAAGGAGCCCAAAGATATTAAGCCGCAAATACGTCCTACGCGCGTATTTTCTACGCCGCGCACCACATTTAAAAAATCGTATCGGAAGAACGGTGGGTCCAATCCGCGTGCCGCTTAAAGGCGATTACAAGGGAGATGCAAACCTTTCCAAAGAGCCATGAAAAGACTTTCTACTCCCAAGGAGACAATAGATATTAAGCCGAAATGACGTCCGACGCGCGCATTTTCTCCGCCGCGCACCACATTTAAAAAAATCATAGCGTGAAAACCGTGGGTTCGATCCGCGTGCCGCTCGAAGGCGATTACAGCGGAGATGCAGCCCTTTCCAAAGAGCCATGAAAAGACTTTCTACTCCCAAGGAGACAAGAGATATTAAGCCGAAATGACGTCCGACGCGCGCATTTCCTCCGCCGCGCACCACATTTAAAAAAATCATAGCGTGAAAACCGTGGGTTCGATCCGCGTGCCGCTCAAAGGCGATTACAGGGGAGATGCAGCCCTTTCCAAAGAGCCATGAACAGACTTTCTACACCCAATGAGACAAGAGATATTAAGCCGCAAATACGTCCGGCGCGCGTCTTTTCTCCGCCGCGCAACACATTTAAAAAAAATCGTAGCGTGAAAAACGTGGGTTCGATCCGCGTGCCGCTCGAAGGCGATTACAGGGGAGATGCATCCCTTTCAAAAGAGCCATGAACAGACTTTCTACTCCCAAGGAGACCAGAAATATTAACATATAAAGCGTTACGCTCCAGTCGGAAGAACGAGAAACGCTTGTACAATTGCAACGAATTGGAGGAGAAACTTTAAACAAACGCGCTGACTTTGAACGCTCACATCTAGGCCGGGCCAACTCCAAATGGCGTGCAACTCGGTGTGCATCACCTCCATGACTGTCCCTAACGAACGCCACCTGCCACGCTTTCGGCCTATCCCTGGCGGCATTAAAAAATCGTAGCGTGATAACGATGGTTACGATGCGCGTGCCGCTCGAAGGCGATTACAGGGGAGATACAGCCCTTTCCAAAGAGCCATGAACAGACTTTCTACTCCCAAGGAGACAAGAGATATTACGCGCATTTTCTCCGACGCGCAACACGTTTAAAAAATCGTAGCGTGAGAACGATGGGTCCGATCCGCGTGCCGCTTAAAGGCGATTACAGGGGAGATGCAACCCTTTCCAAGGAACCATGAAAAGACTTTCTACTCCCAAGGAGACAAGAGATATTAAGCCGCAATGACGTCCGACGCGCGCATTTTCTCTGCCGCGCAGCACATTTAAAAAAATCATAGCGTGAAAACCGTGGGTTCGATCCGCGTGCCGCTCGAAGGCGATTAGAGGGGAGATGCAGCCCTTTCCAAAGAGCCATGAACAGACTTCCTACTCCCAAGGAGACAAGAGATATTAAGCCACAAATACGTCCGGACCGCGTCTTTTCTCCGCAGCTCACCACATTTAAAAAAATCGTAGCGTGAAAACCGTGGGTTCGATATAGTATACATACAGAGTATATAGTTTGACCAAAAGATCGTGCTGATCTTTGATCTCCTGGTTCTTCATCTCCAGCGCCACTTTCAGACTCATAATGTCCTCCTCTATGGGCTGGTATAACACAGACACGAATCATCACTACAGCCAGTACAATGGAAAGGTGGGAATGTGTACTGAATGTGTACTGACGTTATAAGTGAGAGGTGGTGGTACTGGTGGATGTGTACTGACACTATAAGGGATCTCTACCTGCAGTGACAGTTTGAGCTTCTCAAGTTCTTCCTCCAGAGATTTCTTCTCCTGTTCACAGGCCATTTTCATATCTGCCAGAGCAAGTATCATTACTGCTGGATATAACACAGATTGTATATACTACATAATTACTGCTGAATATATAAAATATAATATATATAGTACTATACATATATTAGTGTCACTTTTATTGGAGCCTAAAGGCTAGCATTCATTATTAGTTATGTTAGTATTATTGCATTTCCATAGTACTTACTCTTGATGGACCTGTTATGCTCCTCCTCCTCCTGCTGTTTCTGCAGGAGCTCAGTCTCTTCCTGCTGCTTGTGTTTCAGCATCTCCTGAAGAACCTGCAGCTCCTTCTGCTTCTGCAACCTCAACTCCTTCAGCTGCTCCAACAAACTGTTCTCCAACTCCTCCTTCTCACACCGCAAACACTCCAATCGGGCCACAGGCCCCACTAGTGACACAGAACCACACACACACACACACACACACAAAGAGAGAGATAAACATGTATAAATGTATAAGAATTTGTGGATAAAATTATTATGAGATTATTTATAATCAAACGACTACACTACACAACCACATCTTCCTTTTATTTACATATTATACAGATATTTAGAGATATTTACATTTTATTTACCCGCGTGCGTCTCTCTTCTGCAAGGTAGCGGAGAGATATGAAAGGATAAAAGGGGAAAAGAACAAAATGCACGTCGGTTTTAAATTCGCAGGCTACCTGCGCTGAAGGCGTGGAAAACGAGCACGTGACGGAAAGGCTTCCGTACCCGATGGGTCCAAATCACATGCCCAGCAAAGTAGCCTTAAACCTGGACACGCAATGGAGAGCATTTGACCCTTTAAAATCATACTACAACCAGACTTCCAGGCCCAAGAGGTCACACAGCCATGCCCAGCAAAGTAGCTCTGGGCCTGGGCACACTTCACGCAGTTTGACCGTTTAAATAAAACTAGAAACAGACTTCCTGGCCCAAGAGGTCACAGTCATACCCAGCAAAGTACGTTTAAACCTGGAAACAAATCAGATCCTTTCTGTCATTCAAAGGAATGGGCCTGCAACTCACAACCACATCCCCAGTGAAGCGCACCGTCACCCAGCCACACTACCCCACCTTGCCCGTCCTGGAACAACCACACCTCCAGGGCACCACATGCCAATCTCTCATGCCCAGCAAACTGCAACCTCACGCAGCCAGGCCACACATTGTCTCCCCTTGTACAGTCCAAGGACGAACTCCTCCACAAACCTGGTGTTCACGCGCACACACGCAATTACAACGAATTGGTGGAGAACTTTGAAACAAACGTGCTGACTTTGAATACTCACATCTAGGCTGGGCCAGGTCCAAATGGCCTGCAGCTCGGTGCGCATTAACTGCTTGACTGTCCGTCACGAACGCCACCTGCCAAGCGTTCGTTCCGTCCCTGGCGGATTTTAAAAAATCGTAGCGTGAGAACGATGGGTCCGATCCGCGTGCCGCTTAAAGGCGATTACAGGGGAGATGCAACCCTTTCCAAAGAACCATGAAAAGACTTTCTACTCCCAAGGAAACGAGATATTAAGCTGCAATGACATCCGACGCGCGCATTTTCTCCGCCGCGCAGCACATTTAAAAAAATCATAGCGTGAAAACCGTGGGTTCGATCCGCGTGCCGCTCGAAGGCGATTACAGGGGAGATGCAGCCCTTTCCAAAGAGGCATGAACAGACTTCCTACTCCCAAGGAGCCCAAAGATATTAAGCCGCAAATACGTCCTACGCGCGTCTTTTCTACGCCGCGCACCACATTTAAAAAATCGTATCGGAAGAACGGTGGGTCCAATCCGCGTGCCGCTTAAAGGCGATTACAAGGGAGATGCAAACCTTTCCAAAGAGCCATGAAAAGACTTTCTACTCCCAAGGAGACAATAGATATTAAGCCGAAATGACGTCCGACGCGCGCATTTTCTCCGACGCGCACCACATTTAAAAAAATCATAGCGTGAAAACCGTGGGTTCGATCCGCGTGCCGCTCGAAGGCGATTACAGCGGAGATGCAGCCCTTTCCAAAGAGCCATGAAAAGACTTTCTACTCCCAAGGAGACAAGAGATATTAAGCCGAAATGACGTCCGACGCGCGCATTTCCTCCGCCGCGCACCACATTTAAAAAAATCATAGCGTGAAAACCGTGGGTTCGATCCGCGTGCCGCTCGAAGGCGATTACAGGGGAGATGCAGCCCTTTCCAAAGAGCCATGAACAGACTTTCTACTCCCAATGAGACCAGAAATATTAACTTATAAAGCGTTACGCTCCAGTCGGAAGAACGAGAAACGCTTGTACAATTGCAACGAATTGGAGGAGAAAGTTTAAACAAACGCGCTGACTTTGTACGCTCACATCTAGGCCGGGCCAACTCCAAATGGCGTGCAACTCGGTGTGCATCACCTCCATGACTGTCCCTAACGAACGCCACCTGCCACGCTTTCGGCCTATCCCTGGCGGCATTAAAAAATCGTAGCGTGATAACGATGGTTCCGATGCGCGTGCCGCTCGAAGGCGATTACAGGGGAGATACAGCCCTTTCCAAAGAGCCATGAACAGACTTTCTACTCCCAAGGAGACAAGAGATATTACGCGCATTTTCTCCGACGCGCACCACGTTTAAAAAATCGTAGCGTGAGAACGGTGGGTCCGATCCGCGTGCCGCTTAAAGGCGATTACAGGGGAGATGCAACCCTTTCCAAAGAGGCATGAACAGACTTCCTACTCCCAAGGACACAAGAGATATTAAGCCGCAATGACGTCCGACGCGCGCATTTTCTCCGCCGCGCAGCACATTTAAAAAAATCATAGCGTGAAAACCGTGGGTTCGATCCGCGTGCCGCTCGAAGGCGATTACAGGGGAGATGGAGCCCTTTCCAAAGAGGCATGAACAGACTTCCTACTCCCAAGGAGCCCAAAGATATTAAGCCGCAAATACGTCCTACGCGCGTCTTTTCTACGCCGCGCACCACATTTAAAAAATCGTAGCGTAAGAACGGTGGGTCCGATCCGCGTGCCGCTTAAAGGCGATTACAGGGGAGATGCAAACCTTTCCAAAGAGCCATGAAAAGACTTTCTACTCCCAAGGAGACTAGAGATATTAAGCCGCAATGACGTCCGACGCGCGCATTTTCTCCGACGCGCAACACATTTAAAAAAATCATAGCGTGAAAACCGTGGGTTCGATCCGCGTGCCGCTCGAAGGCGATTACAGGGGAGATGCAGCCCTTTCCAAAGAGCCATGAACAGACTTTCTACTCCCAATGAGACAAGAGATATCAAGCCGCAAATACGTCCGGCGCGCGTCTATTCTCCGCCGCGCAACACATTTAAAAAAATCGTAGCGTGAAAACCGTGGGTTCGATCCGCGTGCCGCTTAAAGGCGATTACAGGGGAGATGCAGCCCTTTCCAAAGAGCCATGAACAGACTTTCTACTCCCAAGGAGACCAGAAATATTAACTTATAAAGCGTTACGCTCCAGTCGGATGAACGAGAAACGCTTGTACAATTGCAACGAATTGGAGGAGAAAGTTTAAACAAACGCGCTGACTTTGAACGCTCACATCTAGGCCGGGCCAACTCCAAATGGCGTGCAACTCGGTGTGCATCACCTCCATGACTGTCCCTAACGAACGCCACCTGCCACGCTTTCGGCCTATCCCTGGCGGCATTAAAAAATCGTAGCGTGATAACGATGGTTCCGATGCGCGTGCCGCTCGAAGGCGATTACAGGGGAGATACAGCCCTTTCCAAAGAGCAATGAACAGACTTTCTACTCCCAAGGAGACAAGAGATATTACGCGCATTTTCTCCGACGCGCACCACGTTTAAAAAATCGTAGCGTGAGAACGGTGGGTCCGATCCGCGTGCCGCTTAAAGGCTATTACAGGGGAGATGCAACCCTTTCCAAAGAGGCATGAACAGACTTCCTACTCCCAAGGAGACAAGAGATATTAAGCCGCAATGACGTCCGACGCGCGCATTTTCTCCGCCGCGCACCACATTTAAAAAAATCATAGCGTGAAAACCGTGGGTTCGATCCGCGTGCCGCTCGAAGGCGATTACAGGGGAGATGGAGCCCTTTACAAAGAGGCATGAACAGACTTCCTACTCCCAAGGAGCCCAAAGATATTAAGCCGCAAATACGTCCTACACGCGTCTTTTCTACGCCGCGCACCACATTTAAAAAATCGTAGCGTAAGAACGGTGGGTCCGATCCGCGTGCCGCTTAAAGGCGATTACAGGGGAGATGCAAACCTTTCCAAAGAGCCATGAAAAGACTTTCTACTCCCAAGGAGACAAGAGATATTAAGCCGCAATGACGTCCGACGCGCGCATTTTCTCCGACGCGCAACACATTTAAAAAAATCATAGCGTGAAAACCGTGGGTTCGATCCGCGTGCCGCTCGAAGGCGATTACAGGGGAGATGCAGCCCTTTCCAAAGAGCCATGAACAGACTTTCTACTCCCAATGAGACAAGAGATATCAAGCCGCAAATACGTCCGGCGCGCGTCTATTCTCCGCCGCGCAACACATTTAAAAAAATCGTAGCGTGAAAACCGTGGGTTCGATCCGCGTGCCGCTTAATGGCGATTACAGGGGAGATGCAGCCCATTCCAAAGAGCTATGAAAAGACTTTCTACTCCCAAGGAGACAAGAGATATTAAGCCGAAATGACGTCCGACGCGCGCATTTCCTCCGCCGCGCACCACATTTAAAAAAATCATAGCGTGAAAACCGTGGGTTCGATCCGCGTGCCGCTCGAAGGCGATTACAGGGGAGATGCAGCCCTTTCCAAAGAGGCATGAACAGACTTCCTACTCCCAAGGAGCCCAAAGATATTAAGCCGCAAATACGTCCTACGCGCGTCTTTTCTACGCCGCGCACCACATTTAAAAAATCGTATCGGAAGAACGGTGGGTCCAATCCGCGTGCCGCTTAAAGGCGATTACAAGGGAGATGCAAACCTTTCCAAAGAGCCATGAAAAGACTTTCTACTCCCAAGGAGACAATAGATATTAAGCCGAAATGACGTCCGACGCGCGCATTTTCTCCGCCGCGCACCACATTTAAAAAAATCATAGCGTGAAAACCGTGGGTTCGATCCGCGTGCCGCTCGAAGGCGATTACAGCGGAGATGCAGCCCTTTCCAAAGAGCCATGAAAAGACTTTCTACTCCCAAGGAGACAAGAGATATTAAGCCGAAATGACGTCCGACGCGCGCATTTCCTCCGCCGCGCACCACATTTAAAAAAATCATAGCGTGAAAACCGTGGGTTCGATCCGCGTGCCGCTCGAAGGCGATTACAGGGGAGATGCAGCCCTTTCCAAAGAGCCATGAACAGACTTTCTACACCCAATGAGAAAAGAGATATTAAGCCGCAAATACGTCCGGCGCGCGTCTTTTCTCCGCCGCGCAACACATTTAAAAAAAATCGTAGCGTGAAAAACGTGGGCTCGATCCGCGTGCCGCTCGAAGGTGATTACAGGGGAGATGCAGCCCTTTCCAAAGAGCCATGAACAGACTTTCTACTCCCAAGGAGCCCAAAGATATTAAGCCGCAAATAAGTCCTACGCGCGTCTTTTCTACGCCTCGCACCACATTTAAAAAATCGTAGCGTAAGAACGGTGGGTCCGATCCGCGTGCCGCTTAAAGGCGATTACAGGGGAGATGCAACCCTTTCCAAAGAACCATGAAAAGACTTTCTACTCCCAAGGAGACAAGAGATATTAAGCCGCAATGACGTCCGACGCGCGCATTTTCTCCGCCGCGCAGCACATTTAAAAAAATCATAGCGTGAAAACCGTGGGTTCGATCCGCGTGCCGCTCGAAGGCGATTACAGGGGAGATGCAGCCCTTTCCAAAGAGCCATGAACAGACTTTCTACTCCCAATGAGACCAGAAATATTAACTTATAAAGCGTTACGCTCCAGTCGGAAGAACGAGAAACGCTTGTACAATTGCAACGAATTGGAGGAGAAAGTTTAAACAAACGCGCTGACTTTGTACGCTCACATCTAGGCCGGGCCAACTCCAAATGGCGTGCAACTCGGTGTGCATCACCTCCATGACTGTCCCTAACGAACGCCACCTGCCACGCTTTCGGCCTATCCCTGGCGGCATTAAAAAATCGTAGCGTGATAACGATGGTTCCGATGCGCGTGCCGCTCGAAGGCGATTACAGGGGAGATACAGCCCTTTCCAAAGAGCCATGAACAGACTTTCTACTCCCAAGGAGACAAGAGATATTACGCGCATTTTCTCCGACGCGCACCACGTTTAAAAAATCGTAGCGTGAGAACGGTGGGTCCGATCCGCGTGCCGCTTAAAGGCGATTACAGGGGAGATGCAACCCTTTCCAAAGAGGCATGAACAGACTTCCTACTCCCAAGGACACAAGAGATATTAAGCCGCAATGACGTCCGACGCGCGCATTTTCTCCGCCGCGCAGCACATTTAAAAAAATCATAGCGTGAAAACCGTGGGTTCGATCCGCGTGCCGCTCGAAGGCGATTACAGGGGAGATGGAGCCCTTTCCAAAGAGGCATGAACAGACTTCCTACTCCCAAGGAGCCCAAAGATATTAAGCCGCAAATACGTCCTACGCGCGTCTTTTCTACGCCGCGCACCACATTTAAAAAATCGTAGCGTAAGAACGGTGGGTCCGATCCGCGTGCCGCTTAAAGGCGATTACAGGGGAGATGCAAACCTTTCCAAAGAGCCATGAAAAGACTTTCTACTCCCAAGGAGACTAGAGATATTAAGCCGCAATGACGTCCGACGCGCGCATTTTCTCCGACGCGCAACACATTTAAAAAAATCATAGCGTGAAAACCGTGGGTTCGATCCGCGTGCCGCTCGAAGGCGATTACAGGGGAGATGCAGCCCTTTCCAAAGAGCCATGAACAGACTTTCTACTCCCAATGAGACAAGAGATATCAAGCCGCAAATACGTCCGGCGCGCGTCTATTCTCCGCCGCGCAACACATTTAAAAAAATCGTAGCGTGAAAACCGTGGGTTCGATCCGCGTGCCGCTTAAAGGCGATTACAGGGGAGATGCAGCCCTTTCCAAAGAGCCATGAACAGACTTTCTACTCCCAAGGAGACCAGAAATATTAACTTATAAAGCGTTACGCTCCAGTCGGATGAACGAGAAACGCTTGTACAATTGCAACGAATTGGAGGAGAAAGTTTAAACAAACGCGCTGACTTTGAACGCTCACATCTAGGCCGGGCCAACTCCAAATGGCGTGCAACTCGGTGTGCATCACCTCCATGACTGTCCCTAACGAACGCCACCTGCCACGCTTTCGGCCTATCCCTGGCGGCATTAAAAAATCGTAGCGTGATAACGATGGTTCCGATGCGCGTGCCGCTCGAAGGCGATTACAGGGGAGATACAGCCCTTTCCAAAGAGCAATGAACAGACTTTCTACTCCCAAGGAGACAAGAGATATTACGCGCATTTTCTCCGACGCGCACCACGTTTAAAAAATCGTAGCGTGAGAACGGTGGGTCCGATCCGCGTGCCGCTTAAAGGCTATTACAGGGGAGATGCAACCCTTTCCAAAGAGGCATGAACAGACTTCCTACTCCCAAGGAGACAAGAGATATTAAGCCGCAATGACGTCCGACGCGCGCATTTTCTCCGCCGCGCACCACATTTAAAAAAATCATAGCGTGAAAACCGTGGGTTCGATCCGCGTGCCGCTCGAAGGCGATTACAGGGGAGATGGAGCCCTTTACAAAGAGGCATGAACAGACTTCCTACTCCCAAGGAGCCCAAAGATATTAAGCCGCAAATACGTCCTACACGCGTCTTTTCTACGCCGCGCACCACATTTAAAAAATCGTAGCGTAAGAACGGTGGGTCCGATCCGCGTGCCGCTTAAAGGCGATTACAGGGGAGATGCAAACCTTTCCAAAGAGCCATGAAAAGACTTTCTACTCCCAAGGAGACAAGAGATATTAAGCCGCAATGACGTCCGACGCGCGCATTTTCTCCGACGCGCAACACATTTAAAAAAATCATAGCGTGAAAACCGTGGGTTCGATCCGCGTGCCGCTCGAAGGCGATTACAGGGGAGATGCAGCCCTTTCCAAAGAGCCATGAACAGACTTTCTACTCCCAATGAGACAAGAGATATCAAGCCGCAAATACGTCCGGCGCGCGTCTATTCTCCGCCGCGCAACACATTTAAAAAAATCGTAGCGTGAAAACCGTGGGTTCGATCCGCGTGCCGCTTAATGGCGATTACAGGGGAGATGCAGCCCATTCCAAAGAGCTATGAAAAGACTTTCTACTCCCAAGGAGACAAGAGATATTAAGCCGAAATGACGTCCGACGCGCGCATTTCCTCCGCCGCGCACCACATTTAAAAAAATCATAGCGTGAAAACCGTGGGTTCGATCCGCGTGCCGCTCGAAGGCGATTACAGGGGAGATGCAGCCCTTTCCAAAGAGGCATGAACAGACTTCCTACTCCCAAGGAGCCCAAAGATATTAAGCCGCAAATACGTCCTACGCGCGTCTTTTCTACGCCGCGCACCACATTTAAAAAATCGTATCGGAAGAACGGTGGGTCCAATCCGCGTGCCGCTTAAAGGCGATTACAAGGGAGATGCAAACCTTTCCAAAGAGCCATGAAAAGACTTTCTACTCCCAAGGAGACAATAGATATTAAGCCGAAATGACGTCCGACGCGCGCATTTTCTCCGCCGCGCACCACATTTAAAAAAATCATAGCGTGAAAACCGTGGGTTCGATCCGCGTGCCGCTCGAAGGCGATTACAGCGGAGATGCAGCCCTTTCCAAAGAGCCATGAAAAGACTTTCTACTCCCAAGGAGACAAGAGATATTAAGCCGAAATGACGTCCGACGCGCGCATTTCCTCCGCCGCGCACCACATTTAAAAAAATCATAGCGTGAAAACCGTGGGTTCGATCCGCGTGCCGCTTAAAGGCGATTACAGGGGAGATGCAGCCCTTTCCAAAGAGCCATGAAAAGACTTTCTACTCCCAAGGAGACAAGAGATATTAAGCCGAAATGACGTCCGACGCGCGCATTTCCTCCGCCGCGCACCACATTTAAAAAAATCATAGCGTGAAAACCGTGGGTTCGATCCGCGTGCCGCTCGAAGGCGATTACAGGGGAGATGCAGCCCTTTCCAAAGAGGCATGAACAGACTTCCTACTCCCAAGGAGCCCAAAGATATTAAGCCGCAAATACGTCCTACGCGCGTCTTTTCTACGCCGCGCACCACATTTAAAAAATCGTATCGGAAGAACGGTGGGTCCAATCCGCGTGCCGCTTAAAGGCGATTACAAGGGAGATGCAAACCTTTCCAAAGAGCCATGAAAAGACTTTCTACTCCCAAGGAGACAATAGATATTAAGCCGAAATGACGTCCGACGCGCGCATTTTCTCCGCCGCGCACCACATTTAAAAAAATCATAGCGTGAAAACCGTGGGTTCGATCCGCGTGCCGCTCGAAGGCGATTACAGGGGAGATGCAGCCCTTTCCAAAGAGCCATGAACAGACTTTCTACACCCAATGAGACAAGAGATATTAAGCCGCAAATAGGTCCGGCGCGCGTCTTTTCTCCGCCGCGCAACACATTTAAAAAAAATCGTAGCGTGAAAACCGTGGGTTCAATCCGCGTGCCGCTCGAAGGCGATTACAGGGGAGATGCAGCCCTTTCCAAAGAGCCATGAACAGACTTTCTACTCCCAATGAGACAAGAGATATCAAGCCGCAAATACGTCCGGCGCGCGTCTATTCTCCGCCGCGCAACACATTTAAAAAAAATCGTAGCGTGAAAACCGTGGGTTCGATCCGCGTGCCGCTTAAAGGCGATTACAGGGGAGATGCAGCCCTTTCCAAAGAGCCATGAAAAGACTTTCTACTCCCAAGGAGACAAGAGATATTAAGCCGAAATGACGTCCGACGCGCGCATTTCCTCCGCCGCGCACCACATTTAAAAAAATCATAGCGTGAAA
This sequence comes from Electrophorus electricus, assembly GCF_041902795.1. Classification (NCBI taxonomy): domain Eukaryota; kingdom Metazoa; phylum Chordata; class Actinopteri; order Gymnotiformes; family Gymnotidae; genus Electrophorus; species Electrophorus electricus. The sequence goes on along the minus strand of NC_137505.1, from coordinate 24,511,904 downwards.
ACCGTGGGTTCGATCCGCGTGCCGCTCGAAGGCGATTACAGGGGAGATGCAGCCCTTTCCAAAGAGGCATGAACAGACTTCCTACTCCCAAGGAGCCCAAAGATATTAAGCCGCAAATACGTCCTACGCGCGTCTTTTCTACGCCGCGCACCACATTTAAAAAATCGTAGCGTAAGAACGGTGGGTCCGATCCGCGTGCCGCTTAAAGGCGATTACAGGGGAGATGCAGCCCTTTCCAAAGAGCCATGAAAAGACTTTCTACTCCCAAGGAGACAAGAGATATTAAGCCGAAATGACGTCCGACGCGCGCATTTCCTCCGCCGCGCACCACATTTAAAAAAATCATAGCGTGAAAACCGTGGGTTCGATCCGCGTGCCGCTCGAAGGCGATTACAGGGGAGATGCAGCCCTTTCCAAAGAGGCATGAACAGACTTCCTACTCCCAAGGAGCCCAAAGATATTAAGCCGCAAATACGTCCTACGCGCGTCTTTTCTACGCCGCGCACCACATTTAAAAAATCGTAGCGTAAGAACGGTGGGTCCGATCCGCGTGCAGCTTAAAGGCGATTACAGGGGAGATGCAAACCTTTCCAAAGAGCCATGAAAAGACTTTCTACTCCCAAGGAGACAAGAGATATTAAGCCGAAATGACGTCCGACGCGCGCATTTCCTCCGCCGCGCACCACATTTAAAAAAATCATAGCGTGAAAACCGTGGGTTCGATCCGCGTGCCGCTCGAAGGCGATTACAGGGGAGATGCAGCCCTTTCCAAAGAGCCATGAACAGACTTTCTACACCCAATGAGACAAGAGATATTAAGCCGCAAATACGTCCGGCGCGCGTCTTTTCTCCGCCGCGCAACACATTTAAAAAAAATCGTAGCGTGAAAACCGTGGGTTCGATCCGCGTGCCGCTCGAAGGCGATTACAGGGGAGATGCAGCCCTTTCCAAAGAGCCATGAACAGACTTCCTACTCCCAAGGAGACAAGAGATATCAAGCCGCAAATACGTCCGGCGCGCGTCTATTCTCCGCCGCGCAACACATTTAAAAAAAATCGTAGCGTGAAAACCGTGGGTTCGATCCGCGTGCCGCTTAAAGGCGATTACAGGGGAGATGCAGCCCTTTCCAAAGAGCCATGAAAAGACTTTCTACTCCCAAGGAGACAAGAGATATTAAGCCGAAATGACGTCCGACGCGCGCATTTCCTCCGCCGCGCACCACATTTAAAAAAATCATAGCGTGAAAACCGTGGGTTCGATCCGCGTGCCGCTCGAAGGCGATTACAGGGGAGATGCAGCCCTTTCCAAAGAGGCATGAACAGACTTCCTACTCCCAAGGAGCCCAAAGATATTAAGCCGCAAATACGTCCTACGCGCGTCTTTTCTACGCCGCGCACCACATTTAAAAAATCGTATCGGAAGAACGGTGGGTCCAATCCGCGTGCCGCTTAAAGGCGATTACAAGGGAGATGCAAACCTTTCCAAAGAGCCATGAAAAGACTTTCTACTCCCAAGGAGACAATAGATATTAAGCCGAAATGACGTCCGACGCGCGCATTTTCTCCGCCGCGCACCACATTTAAAAAAATCATAGCGTGAAAACCGTGGGTTCGATCCGCGTGCCGCTCGAAGGCGATTACAGCGGAGATGCAGCCCTTTCCAAAGAGCCATGAAAAGACTTTCTACTCCCAAGGAGACAAGAGATATTAAGCCGAAATGACGTCCGACGCGCGCATTTCCTCCGCCGCGCACCACATTTAAAAAAATCATAGCGTGAAAACCGTGGGTTCGATCCGCGTGCCGCTCGAAGGCGATTACAGGGGAGATGCATCCCTTTCAAAAGAGCCATGAACAGACTTTCTACTCCCAAGGAGACCAGAAATATTAACATATAAAGCGTTACGCTCCAGTCGGATGAACGAGAAACGCTTGTACAATTGCAACGAATTGGAGGAGAAAGTTTAAACAAACGCGCTGACTTTGAACGCTCACATCTAGGCCGGGCCAACTCCAAATGGCGTGCAACTCGGTGTGCATCACCCCCATGACTGTCCCTAACGAACGCCACCTGCCACGCTTTCGGCCTATCCCTGGCGGCATTAAAAAATCGTAGCGTGATAACGATGGTTCCGATGCGCGTGCCGCTTAAAGGCGATTACAAGGGAGATGCAAACCTTTCCAAAGAGGCATGAACAGACTTCCTACTCCCAAGGAGCCCAAAGATATTAAGCCGCAAATACGTCCTACGCGCGTCTTTTCTACGCCGCGCACCACATTTAAAAAATCGTAGCGTAAGAACGGTGGGTCCGATCCGCGTGCCGCTTAAAGGCGATTACAGGGGAGATGCAGCCCTTTCCAAAGAGCCATGAAAAGACTTTCTACTCCCAAGGAGACAAGAGATATTAAGCCGAAATGACGTCCGACGCGCGCATTTCCTCCGCCGCGCACCACATTTAAAAAAATCATAGCGTGAAAACCGTGGGTTCGATCCGCGTGCCGCTCGAAGGCGATTACAGGGGAGATGCAGCCCTTTCCAAAGAGGCATGAACAGACTTCCTACTCCCAAGGAGCCCAAAGATATTAAGCCGCAAATACGTCCTACGCGCGTCTTTTCTACGCCGCGCACCACATTTAAAAAATCGTAGCGTAAGAACGGTGGGTCCGATCCGCGTGCAGCTTAAAGGCGATTACAGGGGAGATGCAAACCTTTCCAAAGAGCCATGAAAAGACTTTCTACTCCCAAGGAGACAAGAGATATTAAGCCGAAATGACGTCCGACGCGCGCATTTCCTCCGCCGCGCACCACATTTAAAAAAATCATAGCGTGAAAACCGTGGGTTCGATCCGCGTGCCGCTCGAAGGCGATTACAGGGGAGATGCAGCCCTTTCCAAAGAGCCATGAACAGACTTTCTACACCCAATGAGACAAGAGATATTAAGCCGCAAATACGTCCGGCGCGCGTCTTTTCTCCGCCGCGCAACACATTTAAAAAAAATCGTAGCGTGAAAACCGTGGGTTCGATCCGCGTGCCGCTCGAAGGCGATTACAGGGGAGATGCAGCCCTTTCCAAAGAGCCATGAACAGACTTCCTACTCCCAAGGAGACAAGAGATATCAAGCCGCAAATACGTCCGGCGCGCGTCTATTCTCCGCCGCGCAACACATTTAAAAAAAATCGTAGCGTGAAAACCGTGGGTTCGATCCGCGTGCCGCTTAAAGGCGATTACAGGGGAGATGCAGCCCTTTCCAAAGAGCCATGAAAAGACTTTCTACTCCCAAGGAGACAAGAGATATTAAGCCGAAATGACGTCCGACGCGCGCATTTCCTCCGCCGCGCACCACATTTAAAAAAATCATAGCGTGAAAACCGTGGGTTCGATCCGCGTGCCGCTCGAAGGCGATTACAGGGGAGATGCAGCCCTTTCCAAAGAGGCATGAACAGACTTCCTACTCCCAAGGAGCCCAAAGATATTAAGCCGCAAATACGTCCTACGCGCGTCTTTTCTACGCCGCGCACCACATTTAAAAAATCGTATCGGAAGAACGGTGGGTCCAATCCGCGTGCCGCTTAAAGGCGATTACAAGGGAGATGCAAACCTTTCCAAAGAGCCATGAAAAGACTTTCTACTCCCAAGGAGACAATAGATATTAAGCCGAAATGACGTCCGACGCGCGCATTTTCTCCGCCGCGCACCACATTTAAAAAAATCATAGCGTGAAAACCGTGGGTTCGATCCGCGTGCCGCTCGAAGGCGATTACAGCGGAGATGCAGCCCTTTCCAAAGAGCCATGAAAAGACTTTCTACTCCCAAGGAGACAAGAGATATTAAGCCGAAATGACGTCCGACGCGCGCATTTCCTCCGCCGCGCACCACATTTAAAAAAATCATAGCGTGAAAACCGTGGGTTCGATCCGCGTGCCGCTCGAAGGCGATTACAGGGGAGATGCATCCCTTTCAAAAGAGCCATGAACAGACTTTCTACTCCCAAGGAGACCAGAAATATTAACATATAAAGCGTTACGCTCCAGTCGGATGAACGAGAAACGCTTGTACAATTGCAACGAATTGGAGGAGAAAGTTTAAACAAACGCGCTGACTTTGAACGCTCACATCTAGGCCGGGCCAACTCCAAATGGCGTGCAACTCGGTGTGCATCACCCCCATGACTGTCCCTAACGAACGCCACCTGCCACGCTTTCGGCCTATCCCTGGCGGCATTAAAAAATCGTAGCGTGATAACGATGGTTCCGATGCGCGTGCCGCTCGAAGGCGATTACAGGGGAGATACAGCCCTTTCCAAAGAGCCATGAACAGACTTTCTACTCCCAAGGAGACAAGAGATATTACGCGCATTTTCTCCGACGCGCACCACGTTTAAAAAATCGTAGCGTGAGAACGGTGGGTCCGATCCGCGTGCCGCTTAAAGGCGATTACAGGGGAGATGCAACCCTTTCCAAAGAACCATGAAAAGACTTTCTACTCCCAAGGAGACAAGAGATATTAAGCCGCAATGACGTCCGACGCGCGCATTTTCTCCGCCGCGCAGCACATTTAAAAAAAAATCATAGCGTGAAAACCGTGGGTTCGATCCGTGTGCCGCTCGAAGGCGATTACAGGGGAGATGGAGCCCTTTCCAAAGAGGCATGAACAGACTTCCTACTCCCAAGGAGCCCAAAGATATTAAGCCGCAAATACGTCCTACGCGCGTCTTTTCTACCCCGCGCACCACATTTAAAAAATCGTATCGGAAGAACGGTGGGTCCAATCCGCGTGCCGCTTAAAGGCGATTACAAGGAAGATGCAAACCTTTCCAAAGAGCCATGAAAAGACTTTCTACTCCCAAGGAGACAATAGATATTAAGCCGAAATGACGTCCGACGCGCGCATTTTCTCCGCCGCGCACCACATTTAAAAAAATCATAGCGTGAAAACCGTGGGTTCGATCCGCGTGCCGCTCGAAGGCGATTACAGCGGAGATGCAGCCCTTTCCAAAGAGCCATGAAAAGACTTTCTACTCCCAAGGAGACAAGAGATATTAAGCCGAAATGACGTCCGACGCGCGCATTTCCTCCGCCGCGCACCACATTTAAAAAAATCATAGCGTGAAAACCGTGGGTTCGATCCGCGTGCCGCTCGAAGGCGATTACAGGGGAGATGCAGCCCTTTCCAAAGAGCCATGAACAGACTTTCTACACCCAATGAGACAAGAGATATTAAGCCGCAAATACGTCCGGCGCGCGTCTTTTCTCCGCCGCGCAACACATTTAAAAAAAATCGTAGCGTGAAAAACGTGGGTTCGATCCGCGTGCCGCTCGAAGGCGATTACAGGGTAGATGCATCCCTTTCAAAAGAGCCATGAACAGACTTTCTACTCCCAAGGAGACAAGAGATATTAAGCCGCAATGACGTCCGACGCGCGCATTTTCTCCGACGCGCAACACATTTAAAAAAATCATAGCGTGAAAACCGTGGGTTCGATCCGCGTGCCGCTCGAAGGCGATTACAGGGGAGATGCAGCCCTTTCCAAAGAGCCATGAACAGACTTTCTACTCCCAATGAGACAAGAGATATCAAGCCGCAAATACGTCCGGCGCGCGTCTATTCTCCGCCGCGCAACACATTTTTAAAAAATCGTAACGTGAAAACCGTGGGTTCGATCCGCGTGCCGCTTAAAGGCGATTACAGGGGAGATGCAGCCCTTTCCAAAGAGCCATGAAAAGACTTTCTACTCCCAAGGAGACAAGAGATATTAAGCCGAAATGACGTCCGACGCGCGCATTTCCTCCGCCGCGCACCACATTTAAAAAAATCATAGCGTGAAAACCGTGGGTTCGATCCGCGTGCCGCTCGAAGGCGATTACAGGGGAGATGCAGCCCTTTCCAAAGAGGCATGAACAGACTTCCTACTCCCAAGGAGCCCAAAGATATTAAGCCGCAAATACGTCCTACGCGCGTCTTTTCTACGCCGCGCACCACATTTAAAAAATCGTATCGGAAGAACGGTGGGTCCAATCCGCGTGACGCTTAAAGGCGATTACAAGGGAGATGCAAACCTTTCCAAAGAGCCATGAAAAGACTTTCTACTCCCAAGGAGACAATAGATATTAAGCCGAAATGACGTCCGACGCGCGCATTTTCTCCGCCGCGCACCACATTTAAAAAAATCATAGCGTGAAAACCGTGGGTTCGATCCGCGTGCCGCTCGAAGGCGATTACAGCGGAGATGCAGCCCTTTCCAAAGAGCCATGAAAAGACTTTCTACTCCCAAGGAGACAAGAGATATTAAGCCGAAATGACGTCCGACGCGCGCATTTCCTCCGCCGCGCACCACATTTAAAAAAATCATAGCGTGAAAACCGTGGGTTCGATCCGCGTGCCGCTCGAAGGCGATTACAGGGGAGATGCATCCCTTTCAAAAGAGCCATGAACAGACTTTCTACTCCCAAGGAGACCAGAAATATTAACATATAAAGCGTTACGCTCCAGTCGGATGAACGAGAAACGCTTGTACAATTGCAACGAATTGGAGGAGAAAGTTTAAACAAACGCGCTGACTTTGAACGCTCACATCTAGGCCGGGCCAACTCCAAATGGCGTGCAACTCGGTGTGCATCACCCCCATGACTGTCCCTAACGAACGCCACCTGCCACGCTTTCGGCCTATCCCTGGCGGCATTAAAAAATCGTAGCGTGATAACGATGGTTCCGATGCGCGTGCCGCTCGAAGGCGATTACAGGGGAGATACAGCCCTTTCCAAAGAGCCATGAACAGACTTTCTACTCCCAAGGAGACAAGAGATATTACGCGCATTTTCTCCGACGCGCACCACGTTTAAAAAATCGTAGCGTGAGAACGGTGGGTCCGATCCGCGTGCCGCTCGAAGGCGATTACAGGGGAGATGGAGCCCTTTCCAAAGAGGCATGAACAGACTTCCTACTCCCAAGGAGCCCAAAGATATTAAGCCGCAAATACGTCCTACGCGCGTCTTTTCTACCCCGCGCACCACATTTAAAAAATCGTATCGGAAGAACGGTGGGTCCAATCCGCGTGCCGCTTAAAGGCGATTACAAGGAAGATGCAAACCTTTCCAAAGAGCCATGAAAAGACTTTCTACTCCCAAGGAGACAATAGATATTAAGCCGAAATGACGTCCGACGCGCGCATTTTCTCCGCCGCGCACCACATTTAAAAAAATCATAGCGTGAAAACCGTGGGTTCGATCCGCGTGCCGCTCGAAGGCGATTACAGCGGAGATGCAGCCCTTTCCAAAGAGCCATGAAAAGACTTTCTACTCCCAAGGAGACAAGAGATATTAAGCCGAAATGACGTCCGACGCGCGCATTTCCTCCGCCGCGCACCACATTTAAAAAAATCATAGCGTGAAAACCGTGGGTTCGATCCGCGTGCCGCTCGAAGGCGATTACAGGGGAGATGCAGCCCTTTCCAAAGAGCCATGAACAGACTTTCTACACCCAATGAGACAAGAGATATTAAGCCGCAAATACGTCCGGAGCGCGTCTTTTCTCCGCCGCGCAACACATTTAAAAAAAATCGTAGCGTGAAAAACGTGGGTTCGATCCGCGTGCCGCTCGAAGGCGATTACAGGGTAGATGCATCCCTTTCAAAAGAGCCATGAACAGACTTTCTACTCCCAAGGAGACCAGAAATATTAACATATAAATCGTTACGCTCCAGTCGGATGAACGAGAAACGCTTGTACAATTGCAACGAATTGGAGGAGAAAGTTTAAACAAACGCGCTGACTTTGAAGGCTCACATCTAGGCCGGGCCAGGTCCAAATGGCCTGCATCTCGGTCCGCATCACGTCCATGACTTTTCCTAACGAACGCCACCTGCCAAGCTTTCGGCCCGTCCCTGTCGGCATTAAAAAATCGTAGCGTGATAACGATGGTTCCGATCCGCGTGCCGCGCGAAGGCGATTACAGGGGAGATGCATCCCTTTCCAAAGAGCCATGAACAGACTTTCTACTCCCAATGAGACAAGAGATATCAAGCCGCAAATACGTCCGGCGCGCGTCTATTCTCCGCCGCGCAACACATTTAAAAAAAATCGTAGCGTGAAAACCGTGGGTTCGATCCGCGTGCCGCTTAAAGGCCATTACAGGGGAGATGCAGCCCTTTCCAAAGAGCCATGAAAAGACTTTCTACTCCCAAGGAGACAATAGATATTAAGCCGAAATGACGTCCGACGCGCGCATTTTCGCCGCCGCGCACCACATTTAAAAAAATCATAGCGTGAAAACCGTGGGTTCGATCCGCGTGCCGCTCGAAGGCGATTACAGCGGAGATGCAGCCCTTTCCAAAGAGCCATGAAAAGACTTTCTACTCCCAAGGAGACAAGAGATATTAAGCCGAAATGACGTCCGACGCGCGCATTTCCTCCGCCGCGCACCACATTTAAAAAAATCATAGCGTGAAAACCGTGGGTTCGATCCGCGTGCCGCTCGAAGGCGATTACAGGGGAGATGCAGCCCTTTCCAAAGAGCCATGAACAGACTTTCTACGCCCAATGAGACAAGAGATATTAAGCCGCAAATACGTCCGGCGCGCGTCTTTTCTCCGCCGCGCAACACATTTAAAAAAAATCGTAGCGTGAAAACCGTGGGTTCGATCCGCGTGCCGCTTAAAGGCGATTACAGGGGAGATGCAGCCCTTTCCAAAGAGCCATGAACAGACTTTCTACTCCCAATGAGACAAGAGATATCAAGCCGCAAATACGTCCGGCGCGCGTCTATTCTCCGCCGCGCAACACATTTAAAAAAAATCGTAGCGTGAAAACCGTGGGTTCGATCCGCGTGCCGCTTAAAGGCGATTACAGGGGAGATGCAGCCCTTTCCAAAGAGCCATGAAAAGACTTTCTACTCCCAAGGAGACAAGAGATATTAAGCCGAAATGACGTCCGACGCGCGCATTTCCTCCGCCGCGCACCACATTTAAAAAAATCATAGCGTGAAAACCGTGGGTTCGATCCGCGTGCCGCTCGAAGGCGATTACAGGGGAGATGCAGCCCTTTCCAAAGAGGCATGAACAGACTTCCTACTCCCAAGGAGCCCAAAGATATTAAGCCGCAAATACGTCCTACGCGCGTCTTTTCTACGCCGCGCACCACATTTAAAAAATCGTAGCGTAAGAACGGTGGGTCCGATCCGCGTGCCGCTTAAAGGCGATTACAGGGGAGATGCAAACCTTTCCAAAGAGGCATGAACAGACTTCCTACTCCCAAGGAGCCCAAAGATATTAAGCCGCAAATACGTCCTACGCGCGTCTTTTCTACGCCGCGCACCACATTTAAAAAATCGTATCGGAAGAACGGTGGGTCCAATCCGCGTGCCGCTTAAAGGCGATTACAAGGGAGATGCAAACCTTTCCAAAGAGCCATGAAAAGACTTTCTACTCCCAAGGAGACAATAGATATTAAGCCGAAATGACGTCCGACGCGCGCATTTTCTCCGACGCGCACCGCATTTAAAAAAATCATAGCGTGAAAACCGTGGGTTCGATCCGCGTGCCGCTCGAAGGCGATTACAGCGGAGATGCAGCCCTTTCCAAAGAGCCATGAAAAGACTTTCTACTCCCAAGGAGACAAGAGATATTAAGCCGAAATGACGTCCGACGCGCGCATTTCCTCCGCCGCGCACCACATTTAAAAAAATCATAGCGTGAAAACCGTGGGTTCGATCCGCGTGCCGCTCGAAGGCGATTACAGGGGAGATGCAGCCCTTTCCAAAGAGCCATGAAAAGACTTTCTACACCCAATGAGACAAGAGATATTAAGCCGCAAATACGTCCGGAGCGCGTCTTTTCTCCGCCGCGCAACACATTTAAAAAAAATCGTAGCGTGAAAAACGTGGGTTCGATCCGCGTGCCGCTCGAAGGCGATTACAGGGGAGATGCATCCCTTTCAAAAGAGCCATGAACAGACTTTCTACTCCCAAGGAGACCAGAAATATTAACATATAAAGCGTTACGCTCCAGTCGGATGAACGAGAAACGCTTGTACAATTGCAACGAATTGGAGGAGAAAGTTTAAACAAACGCGCTGACTTTGAACGCTCACATCTAGGCCGGGCCAACTCCAAATGGCGTGCAACTCGGTGTGCATCACCTCCATGACTGTCCCTAACGAACGCCACCTGCCACGCTTTCGGCCTATCCCTGGCGGCATTAAAAAATCGTAGCGTGATAACGATGGTTCCGATGCGCGTGCCGCTCGAAGGCGATTACAGGGGAGATACAGCCCTTTCCAAAGAGCCATGAACAGACTTTCTACTCCCAAGGAGACAAGAGATATTACGCGCATTTTCTCCGACGCGCACCACGTTTAAAAAATCGTAGCGTGAGAACGGTGGGTCCGATCCGCGTGCCGCTTAAAGGCGATTACAGGGGAGATGCAACCCTTTCCAAAGAACCATGAAAAGACTTTCTACTCCCAAGGAGACAAGAGATATTAAGCCGCAATGACGTCCGACGCGCGCATTTTCTCCGCCGCGCAGCACATTTAAAAAAAAATCATAGCGTGAAAACCGTGGGTTCGATCCGCGTGCCGCTCGAAGGCGATTACAGGGGAGATGGAGCCCTTTCCAAAGAGGCATGAACAGACTTCCTACTCCCAAGGAGCCCAAAGATATTAAGCCGCAAATACGTCCTACGCGCGTCTTTTCTACCCCGCGCACCACATTTAAAAAATCGTATCGGAAGAACGGTGGGTCCAATCCGCGTGCCGCTTAAAGGCGATTACAAGGAAGATGCAAACCTTTCCAAAGAGCCATGAAAAGACTTTCTACTCCCAAGGAGACAATAGATATTAAGCCGAAATGACGTCCGACGCGCGCATTTTCTCCGCCGCGCACCACATTTAAAAAAATCATAGCGTGAAAACCGTGGGTTCGATCCGCGTGCCGCTCGAAGGCGATTACAGCGGAGATGCAGCCCTTTCCAAAGAGCCATGAAAAGACTTTCTACTCCCAAGGAGACAAGAGATATTAAGCCGAAATGACGTCCGACGCGCGCATTTCCTCCGCCGCGCACCACATTTAAAAAAATCATAGCGTGAAAACCGTGGGTTCGATCCGCGTGCCGCTCGAAGGCGATTACAGGGGAGATGCAGCCCTTTCCAAAGAGCCATGAACAGACTTTCTACACCCAATGAGACAAGAGATATTAAGCCGCAAATACGTCCGGAGCGCGTCTTTTCTCCGCCGCGCAACACATTTAAAAAAAATCGTAGCGTGAAAAACGTGGGTTCGATCCGCGTGCCGCTCGAAGGCGATTACAGGGTAGATGCATCCCTTTCAAAAGAGCCATGAACAGACTTTCTACTCCCAAGGAGACCAGAAATATTAACATATAAATCGTTACGCTCCAGTCGGATGAACGAGAAACGCTTGTACAATTGCAACGAATTGGAGGAGAAAGTTTAAACAAACGCGCTGACTTTGAAGGCTCACATCTAGGCCGGGCCAGGTCCAAATGGCCTGCATCTCGGTCCGCATCACGTCCATGACTTTTCCTAACGAACGCCACCTGCCAAGCTTTCGGCCCGTCCCTGTCGGCATTAAAAAATCGTAGCGTGATAACGATGGTTCCGATCCGCGTGCCGCGCGAAGGCGATTACAGGGGAGATGCATCCCTTTCCAAAGAGCCATGAACAGACTTTCTACTCCCAATGAGACAAGAGATATCAAGCCGCAAATACGTCCGGCGCGCGTCTATTCTCCGCCGCGCAACACATTTAAAAAAAATCGTAGCGTGAAAACCGTGGGTTCGATCCGCGTGCCGCTTAAAGGCGATTACAGGGGAGATGCAGCCCTTTCCAAAGAGCCATGAAAAGACTTTCTACTCCCAAGGAGACAAGAGATATTAAGCCGAAATGACGTCCGACGCGCGCATTTCCTCCGCCGCGCACCACATTTAAAAAAATCATAGCGTGAAAACCGTGGGTTCGATCCGCGTGCCGCTCAAAGGCGATTACAGGGGAGATGCAGCCCTTTCCAAAGAGCCATGAACAGACTTTCTACACCCAATGAGACAAGAGATATTAAGCCGCAAATACGTCCGGCGCGCGTCTTTTCTCCGCCGCGCAACACATTTAAAAAAAATCGTAGCGTGAAAACCGTGGGTTCGATCCGCGTGCCGCTTAAAGGCGATTACAGGGGAGATGCAGCCCTTTCCAAAGAGCCATGAACAGACTTTCTACTCCCAATGAGACAAGAGATATCAAGCCGCAAATACGTCCGGCGCGCGTCTATTCTCCGCCGCGCAACACATTTAAAAAAAATCGTAGCGTGAAAACCGTGGGTTCGATCCGCGTGCCGCTTAAAGGCGATTACAGGGGAGATGCAGCCCTTTCCAAAGAGCCATGAAAAGACTTTCTACTCCCAAGGAGACAAGAGATATTAAGCCGAAATGACGTCCGACGCGCGTCTTTTCTACCCCGCGCACCACATTTAAAAAATCGTATCGGAAGAACGGTGGGTCCAATCCGCGTGCCGCTTAAAGGCGATTACAAGGAAGATGCAAACCTTTCCAAAGAGCCATGAAAAGACTTTCTACTCCCAAGGAGACAATAGATATTAAGCCGAAATGACGTCCGACGCGCGCATTTTCTCCGCCGCGCACCACATTTAAAAAAATCATAGCGTGAAAACCGTGGGTTCGATCCGCGTGCCGCTCGAAGGCGATTACAGCGGAGATGCAGCCCTTTCCAAAGAGCCATGAAAAGACTTTCTACTCCCAAGGAGACAAGAGATATTAAGCCGAAATGACGTCCGACGCGCGCATTTCCTCCGCCGCGCACCACATTTAAAAAAATCATAGCGTGAAAACCGTGGGTTCGATCCGCGTGCCGCTCGAAGGCGATTACAGGGGAGATGCAGCCCTTTCCAAAGAGCCATGAACAGACTTTCTACACCCAATGAGACAAGAGATATTAAGCCGCAAATACGTCCGGAGCGCGTCTTTTCTCCGCCGCGCAACACATTTAAAAAAAATCGTAGCGTGAAAAACGTGGGTTCGATCCGCGTGCCGCTCGAAGGCGATTACAGGGTAGATGCATCCCTTTCAAAAGAGCCATGAACAGACTTTCTACTCCCAAGGAGACCAGAAATATTAACATATAAATCGTTACGCTCCAGTCGGATGAACGAGAAACGCTTGTACAATTGCAACGAATTGGAGGAGAAAGTTTAAACAAACGCGCTGACTTTGAAGGCTCACATCTAGGCCGGGCCAGGTCCAAATGGCCTGCATCTCGGTCCGCATCACGTCCATGACTTTTCCTAACGAACGCCACCTGCCAAGCTTTCGGCCCGTCCCTGTCGGCATTAAAAAATCGTAGCGTGATAACGATGGTTCCGATCCGCGTGCCGCGCGAAGGCGATTACAGGGGAGATGCATCCCTTTCCAAAGAGCCATGAACAGACTTTCTACTCCCAATGAGACAAGAGATATCAAGCCGCAAATACGTCCGGCGCGCGTCTATTCTCCGCCGCGCAACACATTTAAAAAAAATCGTAGCGTGAAAACCGTGGGTTCGATCCGCGTGCCGCTTAAAGGCGATTACAGGGGAGATGCAGCCCTTTCCAAAGAGCCATGAAAAGACTTTCTACTCCCAAGGAGACAAGAGATATTAAGCCGAAATGACGTCCGACGCGCGCATTTCCTCCGCCGCGCACCACATTTAAAAAAATCATAGCGTGAAAACCGTGGGTTCGATCCGCGTGCCGCTCAAAGGCGATTACAGGGGAGATGCAGCCCTTTCCAAAGAGCCATGAACAGACTTTCTACACCCAATGAGACAAGAGATATTAAGCCGCAAATACGTCCGGCGCGCGTCTTTTCTCCGCCGCGCAACACATTTAAAAAAAATCGTAGCGTGAAAACCGTGGGTTCGATCCGCGTGCCGCTTAAAGGCGATTACAGGGGAGATGCAGCCCTTTCCAAAGAGCCATGAACAGACTTTCTACTCCCAATGAGACAAGAGATATCAAGCCGCAAATACGTCCGGCGCGCGTCTATTCTCCGCCGCGCAACACATTTAAAAAAAATCGTAGCGTGAAAACCGTGGGTTCGATCCGCGTGCCGCTTAAAGGCGATTACAGGGGAGATGCAGCCCTTTCCAAAGAGCCATGAAAAGACTTTCTACTCCCAAGGAGACAAGAGATATTAAGCCGAAATGACGTCCGACGCGCGCATTTCCTCCGCCGCGCACCACATTTAAAAAAATCATAGCGTGAAAACCGTGGGTTCGATCCGCGTGCCGCTCGAAGGCGATTACAGGGGAGATGCAGCCCTTTCCAAAGAGGCATGAACAGACTTCCTACTCCCAAGGAGCCCAAAGATATTAAGCCGCAAATACGTCCTACGCGCGTCTTTTCTACGCCGCGCACCACATTTAAAAAATCGTAGCGTAAGAACGGTGGGTCCGATCCGCGTGCCGCTTAAAGGCGATTACAGGGGAGATGCAAACCTTTCCAAAGAGGCATGAACAGACTTCCTACTCCCAAGGAGCCCAAAGATATTAAGCCGCAAATACGTCCTACGCGCGTCTTTTCTACGCCGCGCACCACATTTAAAAAATCGTATCGGAAGAACGGTGGGTCCAATCCGCGTGCCGCTTAAAGGCGATTACAAGGGAGATGCAAACCTTTCCAAAGAGCCATGAAAAGACTTTCTACTCCCAAGGAGACAATAGATATTAAGCCGAAATGACGTCCGACGCGCGCATTTTCTCCGACGCGCACCACATTTAAAAAAATCATAGCGTGAAAACCGTGGGTTCGATCCGCGTGCCGCTCGAAGGCGATTACAGCGGAGATGCAGCCCTTTCCAAAGAGCCATGAAAAGACTTTCTACTCCCAAGGAGACAAGAGATATTAAGCCGAAATGACGTCCGACGCGCGCATTTCCTCCGCCGCGCACCACATTTAAAAAAATCATAGCGTGAAAACCGTGGGTTCGATCCGCGTGCCGCTCGAAGGCGATTACAGGGGAGATGCAGCCCTTTCCAAAGAGCCATGAACAGACTTTCTACACCCAATGAGACAAGAGATATTAAGCCGCAAATACGTCCGGAGCGCGTCTTTTCTCCGCCGCGCAACACATTTAAAAAAAATCGTAGCGTGAAAAACGTGGGTTCGATCCGCGTGCCGCTCGAAGGCGATTACAGGGGAGATGCATCCCTTTCAAAAGAGCCATGAACAGACTTTCTACTCCCAAGGAGACCAGAAATATTAACATATAAAGCGTTACGCTCCAGTCGGATGAACAAGAAACGCTTGTACAATTGCAACGAATTGGAGGAGAAAGTTTAAACAAACGCGCTGACTTTGAACGCTCACATCTAGGCCGGGCCAACTCCAAATGGCGTGCAACTCGGTGTGCATCACCTCCATGACTGTCCCTAACGAACGCCACCTGCCACGCTTTCGGCCTATCCCTGGCGGCATTAAAAAATCGTAGCGTGATAACGATGGTTCCGATGCGCGTGCCGCTCGAAGGCGATTACAGGGGAGATACAGCCCTTTCCAAAGAGCCATGAACAGACTTTCTACTCCCAAGGAGACAAGAGATATTACGCGCATTTTCTCCGACGCGCACCACGTTTAAAAAATCGTAGCGTGAGAACGGTGGGTCCGATCCGCGTGCCGCTTAAAGGCGATTACAGGGGAGATGCAACCCTTTCCAAAGAACCATGAAAAGACTTTCTACTCCCAAGGAGACAAGAGATATTAAGCCGCAAATACGTCCGGAGCGCGTCTTTTCTCCGCCGCGCAACACATTTAAAAAAAATCATAGCGTGAAAACCGTGGGTTCGATCCGCGTGCCGCTCGAAGGCGATTACAGGGGAGATGCAGCCCTTTCCAAAGAGCCATGAACAGACTTTCTACACCCAATGAGACAAGAGATATTAAGCCGCAAATACGTCCGGCGCGCGTCTTTTCTCCGCCGCGCAACACATTTAAAAAAAATCGTAGCGTGAAAAACGTGGGTTCGATCCGCGTGCCGCTCGAAGGCGATTACAGGGGAGATGCATCCCTTTCAAAAGAGCCATGAACAGACTTTCTACTCCCAAGGAGACCAGAAATATTAACATATAAAGCGTTACGCTCCAGTCGGATGAACGAGAAACGCTTGTACAATTGCAACGAATTGGAGGAGAAAGTTTAAACAAACGCGCTGACTTTGAACGCTCACATCTAGGCCGGGCCAACTCCAAATGGCGTGCAACTCGGTGTGCATCACCTCCATGACTGTCCCTAACGAACGCCACCTGCCACGCTTTCGGCCTATCCCTGGCGGCATTAAAAAATCGTAGCGTGATAACGATGGTTCCGATGCGCGTGCCGCTCGAAGGCGATTACAGGGGAGATACAGCCCTTTCCAAAGAGCCATGAACAGACTTTCTACTCCCAAGGAGACAAGAGATATTACGCGCATTTTCTCCGACGCGCACCACGTTTAAAAAATCGTAGCGTGAGAACGGTGGGTCCGATCCGCGTGCCGCTTAAAGGCGATTACAGGGGAGATGCAACCCTTTCCAAAGAACCATGAAAAGACTTTCTACTCCCAAGGAGACAAGAGATATTAAGCCGCAATGACGTCCGACGCGCGCATTTTCTCCGCCGCGCAGCACATTTAAAAAAAAATCATAGCGTGAAAACCGTGGGTTCGATCCGCGTGCCGCTCGAAGGCGATTACAGGGGAGATGGAGCCCTTTCCAAAGAGGCATGAACAGACTTCCTACTCCCAAGGAGCCCAAAGATATTAAGCCGCAAATACGTCCTACGCGCGTCTTTTCTACCCCGCGCACCACATTTAAAAAATCGTATCGGAAGAACGGTGGGTCCAATCCGCGTGCCGCTTAAAGGCGATTACAAGGAAGATGCAAACCTTTCCAAAGAGCCATGAAAAGACTTTCTACTCCCAAGGAGACAATAGATATTAAGCCGAAATGACGTCCGACGCGCGCATTTTCTCCGCCGCGCACCACATTTAAAAAAATCATAGCGTGAAAACCGTGGGTTCGATCCGCGTGCCGCTCGAAGGCGATTACAGCGGAGATGCAGCCCTTTCCAAAGAGCCATGAAAAGACTTTCTACTCCCAAGGAGACAAGAGATATTAAGCCGAAATGACGTCCGACGCGCGCATTTCCTCCGCCGCGCACCACATTTAAAAAAATCATAGCGTGAAAACCGTGGGTTCGATCCGCGTGCCGCTCGAAGGCGATTACAGGGGAGATGCAGCCCTTTCCAAAGAGCCATGAACAGACTTTCTACACCCAATGAGACAAGAGATATTAAGCCGCAAATACGTCCGGAGCGCGTCTTTTCTCCGCCGCGCAACACATTTAAAAAAAATCGTAGCGTGAAAAACGTGGGTTCGATCCGCGTGCCGCTCGAAGGCGATTACAGGGTAGATGCATCCCTTTCAAAAGAGCCATGAACAGACTTTCTACTCCCAAGGAGACCAGAAATATTAACATATAAATCGTTACGCTCCAGTCGGATGAACGAGAAACGCTTGTACAATTGCAACGAATTGGAGGAGAAAGTTTAAACAAACGCGCTGACTTTGAAGGCTCACATCTAGGCCGGGCCAGGTCCAAATGGCCTGCATCTCGGTCCGCATCACGTCCATGACTTTTCCTAACGAACGCCACCTGCCAAGCTTTCGGCCCGTCCCTGTCGGCATTAAAAAATCGTAGCGTGATAACGATGGTTCCGATCCGCGTGCCGCGCGAAGGCGATTACAGGGGAGATGCATCCCTTTCCAAAGAGCCATGAACAGACTTTCTACTCCCAATGAGACAAGAGATATCAAGCCGCAAATACGTCCGGCGCGCGTCTATTCTCCGCCGCGCAACACATTTAAAAAAAATCGTAGCGTGAAAACCGTGGGTTCGATCCGCGTGCCGCTTAAAGGCGATTACAGGGGAGATGCAGCCCTTTCCAAAGAGCCATGAAAAGACTTTCTACTCCCAAGGAGACAATAGATATTAAGCCGAAATGACGTCCGACGCGCGCATTTTCGCCGCCGCGCACCACATTTAAAAAAATCATAGCGTGAAAACCGTGGGTTCGATCCGCGTGCCGCTCGAAGGCGATTACAGCGGAGATGCAGCCCTTTCCAAAGAGCCATGAAAAGACTTTCTACTCCCAAGGAGACAAGAGATATTAAGCCGAAATGACGTCCGACGCGCGCATTTCCTCCGCCGCGCACCACATTTAAAAAAATCATAGCGTGAAAACCGTGGGTTCGATCCGCGTGCCGCTCGAAGGCGATTACAGGGGAGATGCAGCCCTTTCCAAAGAGCCATGAACAGACTTTCTACACCCAATGAGACAAGAGATATTAAGCCGCAAATACGTCCGGCGCGCGTCTTTTCTCCGCCGCGCAACACATTTAAAAAAAATCGTAGCGTGAAAACCGTGGGTTCGATCCGCGTGCCGCTTAAAGGCGATTACAGGGGAGATGCAGCCCTTTCCAAAGAGCCATGAACAGACTTTCTACTCCCAATGAGACAAGAGATATCAAGCCGCAAATACGTCCGGCGCGCGTCTATTCTCCGCCGCGCAACACATTTAAAAAAAATCGTAGCGTGAAAACCGTGGGTTCGATCCGCGTGCCGCTTAAAGGCGATTACAGGGGAGATGCAGCCCTTTCCAAAGAGCCATGAAAAGACTTTCTACTCCCAAGGAGACAAGAGATATTAAGCCGAAATGACGTCCGACGCGCGCATTTCCTCCGCCGCGCACCACATTTAAAAAAATCATAGCGTGAAAACCGTGGGTTCGATCCGCGTGCCGCTCGAAGGCGATTACAGGGGAGATGCAGCCCTTTCCAAAGAGGCATGAACAGACTTCCTACTCCCAAGGAGCCCAAAGATATTAAGCCGCAAATACGTCCTACGCGCGTCTTTTCTACGCCGCGCACCACATTTAAAAAATCGTAGCGTAAGAACGGTGGGTCCGATCCGCGTGCCGCTTAAAGGCGATTACAGGGGAGATGCAAACCTTTCCAAAGAGGCATGAACAGACTTCCTACTCCCAAGGAGCCCAAAGATATTAAGCCGCAAATACGTCCTACGCGCGTCTTTTCTACGCCGCGCACCACATTTAAAAAATCGTATCGGAAGAACGGTGGGTCCAATCCGCGTGCCGCTTAAAGGCGATTACAAGGGAGATGCAAACCTTTCCAAAGAGCCATGAAAAGACTTTCTACTCCCAAGGAGACAATAGATATTAAGCCGAAATGACGTCCGACGCGCGCATTTTCTCCGACGCGCACCACATTTAAAAAAATCATAGCGTGAAAACCGTGGGTTCGATCCGCGTGCCGCTCGAAGGCGATTACAGCGGAGATGCAGCCCTTTCCAAAGAGCCATGAAAAGACTTTCTACTCCCAAGGAGACAAGAGATATTAAGCCGAAATGACGTCCGACGCGCGCATTTCCTCCGCCGCGCACCACATTTAAAAAAATCATAGCGTGAAAACCGTGGGTTCGATCCGCGTGCCGCTCGAAGGCGATTACAGGGGAGATGCAGCCCTTTCCAAAGAGCCATGAACAGACTTTCTACACCCAATGAGACAAGAGATATTAAGCCGCAAATACGTCCGGCGCGCGTCTTTTCTCCGCCGCGCAACACATTTAAAAAAAATCGTAGCGTGAAAAACGTGGGTTCGATCCGCGTGCCGCTCGAAGGCGATTACAGGGGAGATGCATCCCTTTCAAAAGAGCCATGAACAGACTTTCTACTCCCAAGGAGACCAGAAATATTAACATATAAAGCGTTACGCTCCAGTCGGATGAACGAGAAACGCTTGTACAATTGCAACGAATTGGAGGAGAAAGTTTAAACAAACGCGCTGACTTTGAACGCTCACATCTAGGCCGGGCCAACTCCAAATGGCGTGCAACTCGGTGTGCATCACCTCCATGACTGTCCCTAACGAACGCCACCTGCCACGCTTTCGGCCTATCCCTGGCGGCATTAAAAAATCGTAGCGTGATAACGATGGTTCCGATGCGCGTGCCGCTCGAAGGCGATTACAGGGGAGATACAGCCCTTTCCAAAGAGCCATGAACAGACTTTCTACTCCCAAGGAGACAAGAGATATTACGCGCATTTTCTCCGACGCGCACCACGTTTAAAAAATCGTAGCGTGAGAACGGTGGGTCCGATCCGCGTGCCGCTTAAAGGCGATTACAGGGGAGATGCAACCCTTTCCAAAGAACCATGAAAAGACTTTCTACTCCCAAGGAGACAAGAGATATTAAGCCGCAAATACGTCCGGAGCGCGTCTTTTCTCCGCCGCGCAACACATTTAAAAAAAATCATAGCGTGAAAACCGTGGGTTCGATCCGCGTGCCGCTCGAAGGCGATTACAGGGGAGATGCATCCCTTTCAAAAGAGCCATGAACAGACTTTCTACTCCCAAGGAGACCAGAAATATTAACATATAAAGCGTTACGCTCCAGTCGGATGAACGAGAAACGCTTGTACAATTGCAACGAATTGGAGGAGAAAGTTTAAACAAACGCGCTGACTTTGAACGCTCACATCTAGGCCGGGCCAACTCCAAATGGCGTGCAACTCGGTGTGCATCACCTCCATGACTGTCCCTAACGAACGCCACCTGCCACGCTTTCGGCCTATCCCTGGCGGCATTAAAAAATCGTAGCGTGATAACGATGGTTCCGATGCGCGTGCCGCTCGAAGGCGATTACAGGGGAGATACAGCCCTTTCCAAAGAGCCATGAACAGACTTTCTACTCCCAAGGAGACAAGAGATATTACGCGCATTTTCTCCGACGCGCACCACGTTTAAAAAATCGTAGCGTGAGAACGGTGGGTCCGATCCGCGTGCCGCTTAAAGGCGATTACAGGGGAGATGCAACCCTTTCCAAAGAACCATGAAAAGACTTTCTACTCCCAAGGAGACAAGAGATATTAAGCCGCAAATACGTCCGGAGCGCGTCTTTTCTCCGCCGCGCAACACATTTAAAAAAAATCATAGCGTGAAAACCGTGGGTTCGATCCGCGTGCCGCTCGAAGGCGATTACAGGGGAGATGCAGCCCTTTCCAAAGAGCCATGAACAGACTTTCTACACCCAATGAGACAAGAGATATTAAGCCGCAAATACGTCCGGCGCGCGTCTTTTCTCCGCCGCGCAACACATTTAAAAAAAATCGTAGCGTGAAAAACGTGGGTTCGATCCGCGTGCCGCTCGAAGGCGATTACAGGGGAGATGCATCCCTTTCAAAAGAGCCATGAACAGACTTTCTACTCCCAAGGAGACCAGAAATATTAACATATAAAGCGTTACGCTCCAGTCGGATGAACGAGAAACGCTTGTACAATTGCAACGAATTGGAGGAGAAAGTTTAAACAAACGCGCTGACTTTGAACGCTCACATCTAGGCCGGGCCAACTCCAAATGGCGTGCAACTCGGTGTGCATCACCTCCATGACTGTCCCTAACGAACGCCACCTGCCACGCTTTCGGCCTATCCCTGGCGGCATTAAAAAATCGTAGCGTGATAACGATGGTTCCGATGCGCGTGCCGCTCGAAGGCGATTACAGGGGAGATACAGCCCTTTCCAAAGAGCCATGAACAGACTTTCTACTCCCAAGGAGACAAGAGATATTACGCGCATTTTCTCCGACGCGCACCACGTTTAAAAAATCGTAGCGTGAGAACGGTGGGTCCGATCCGCGTGCCGCTTAAAGGCGATTACAGGGGAGATGCAACCCTTTCCAAAGAACCATGAAAAGACTTTCTACTCCCAAGGAGACAAGAGATATTAAGCCGCAATGACGTCCGACGCGCGCATTTTCTCCGCCGCGCAGCACATTTAAAAAAAAATCATAGCGTGAAAACCGTGGGTTCGATCCGCGTGCCGCTCGAAGGCGATTACAGGGGAGATGGAGCCCTTTCCAAAGAGGCATGAACAGACTTCCTACTCCCAAGGAGCCCAAAGATATTAAGCCGCAAATACGTCCTACGCGCGTCTTTTCTACCCCGCGCACCACATTTAAAAAATCGTATCGGAAGAACGGTGGGTCCAATCCGCGTGCCGCTTAAAGGCGATTACAAGGAAGATGCAAACCTTTCCAAAGAGCCATGAAAAGACTTTCTACTCCCAAGGAGACAATAGATATTAAGCCGAAATGACGTCCGACGCGCGCATTTTCTCCGCCGCGCACCACATTTAAAAAAATCATAGCGTGAAAACCGTGGGTTCGATCCGCGTGCCGCTCGAAGGCGATTACAGCGGAGATGCAGCCCTTTCCAAAGAGCCATGAAAAGACTTTCTACTCCCAAGGAGACAAGAGATATTAAGCCGAAATGACGTCCGACGCGCGCATTTCCTCCGCCGCGCACCACATTTAAAAAAATCATAGCGTGAAAACCGTGGGTTCGATCTGCGTGCCGCTCGAAGGCGATTACAGGGGAGATGCAGCCCTTTCCAAAGAGCCATGAACAGACTTTCTACACCCAATGAGACAAGAGATATTAAGCCGCAAATACGTCCGGAGCGCGTCTTTTCTCCGCCGCGCAACACATTTAAAAAAAATCGTAGCGTGAAAAACGTGGGTTCGATCCGCGTGCCGCTCGAAGGCGATTACAGGGGAGATGCATCCCTTTCAAAAGAGCCATGAACAGACTTTCTACTCCCAAGGAGACCAGAAATATTAACATATAAAGCGTTACGCTCCAGTCGGATGAACGAGAAACGCTTGTACAATTGCAACGAATTGGAGGAGAAAGTTTAAACAAACGCGCTGACTTTGAACGCTCACATCTAGGCCGGGCCAACTCCAAATGGCGTGCAACTCGGTGTGCATCACCTCCATGACTGTCCCTAACGAACGCCACCTGCCACGCTTTCGGCCTATCCCTGGCGGCATTAAAAAATCGTAGCGTGATAACGATGGTTCCGATGCGCGTGCCGCTCGAAGGCGATTACAGGGGAGATACAGCCCTTTCCAAAGAGCCATGAACAGACTTTCTACTCCCAAGGAGACAAGAGATATTACGCGCATTTTCTCCGACGCGCACCACGTTTAAAAAATCGTAGCGTGAGAACGGTGGGTCCGATCCGCGTGCCGCTTAAAGGCGATTACAGGGGAGATGCAACCCTTTCCAAAGAACCATGAAAAGACTTTCTACTCCCAAGGAGACAAGAGATATTAAGCCGCAAATACGTCCGGAGCGCGTCTTTTCTCCGCCGCGCAACACATTTAAAAAAAATCATAGCGTGAAAACCGTGGGTTCGATCCGCGTGCCGCTCGAAGGCGATTACAGGGGAGATGCAGCCCTTTCCAAAGAGCCATGAACAGACTTTCTACACCCAATGAGACAAGAGATATTAAGCCGCAAATACGTCCGGCGCGCGTCTTTTCTCCGCCGCGCAACACATTTAAAAAAAATCGTAGCGTGAAAAACGTGGGTTCGATCCGCGTGCCGCTCGAAGGCGATTACAGGGGAGATGCATCCCTTTCAAAAGAGCCATGAACAGACTTTCTACTCCCAAGGAGACCAGAAATATTAACATATAAAGCGTTACGCTCCAGTCGGATGAACGAGAAACGCTTGTACAATTGCAACGAATTGGAGGAGAAAGTTTAAAGAAACGCGCTGACTTTGAACGCTCACATCTAGGCCGGGCCAACTCCAAATGGCGTGCAACTCGGTGTGCATCACCTCCATGACTGTCCCTAACGAACGCCACCTGCCACGCTTTCGGCCTATCCCTGGCGGCATTAAAAAATCGTAGCGTGATAACGATGGTTCCGATGCGCGTGCCGCTCGAAGGCGATTACAGGGGAGATGCAGCCCTTTCCAAAGAGCCATGAACAGACTTTCTACACCCAATGAGACAAGAGATATTAAGCCGCAAATACGTCCGGAGCGCGTCTTTTCTCCGCCGCGCAACACATTTAAAAAAAATCGTAGCGTGAAAAACGTGGGTTCGATCCGCGTGCCGCTCGAAGGCGATTACAGGGGAGATGCATCCCTTTCAAAAGAGCCATGAACAGACTTTCTACTCCCAAGGAGACCAGAAATATTAACATATAAAGCGTTACGCTCCAGTCGGATGAACGAGAAACGCTTGTACAATTGCAACGAATTGGAGGAGAAAGTTTAAACAAACGCGCTGACTTTGAACGCTCACATCTAGGCCGGGCCAACTCCAAATGGCGTGCAACTCGGTGTGCATCACCTCCATGACTGTCCCTAACGAACGCCACCTGCCACGCTTTCGGCCTATCCCTGGCGGCATTAAAAAATCGTAGCGTGATAACGATGGTTCCGATGCGCGTGCCGCTCGAAGGCGATTACAGGGGAGATACAGCCCTTTCCAAAGAGCCATGAACAGACTTTCTACTCCCAAGGAGACAAGAGATATTACGCGCATTTTCTCCGACGCGCACCACGTTTAAAAAATCGTAGCGTGAGAACGGTGGGTCCGATCCGCGTGCCGCTTAAAGGCGATTACAGGGGAGATGCAACCCTTTCCAAAGAACCATGAAAAGACTTTCTACTCCCAAGGAGACAAGAGATATTAAGCCGCAATGACGTCCGACGCGCGCATTTTCTCCGCCGCGCAGCACATTTAAAAAAAAATCATAGCGTGAAAACCGTGGGTTCGATCCGCGTGCCGCTCGAAGGCTATTACAGGGGAGATGGAGCCCTTTCCAAAGAGGCATGAACAGACTTCCTACTCCCAAGGAGCCCAAAGATATTAAGCCGCAAATACGTCCTACGCGCGTCTTTTCTACCCCGCGCACCACATTTAAAAAATCGTATCGGAAGAACGGTGGGTCCAATCCGCGTGCCGCTTAAAGGCGATTACAAGGAAGATGCAAACCTTTCCAAAGAGCCATGAAAAGACTTTCTACTCCCAAGGAGACAATAGATATTAAGCCGAAATGACGTCCGACGCGCGCATTTTCTCCGCCGCGCACCACATTTAAAAAAATCATAGCGTGAAAACCGTGGGTTCGATCCGCGTGCCGCTCGAAGGCGATTACAGCGGAGATGCAGCCCTTTCCAAAGAGCCATGAAAAGACTTTCTACTCCCAAGGAGACAAGAGATATTAAGCCGAAATGACGTCCGACGCGCGCATTTCCTCCGCCGCGCACCACATTTAAAAAAATCATAGCGTGAAAACCGTGGGTTCGATCCGCGTGCCGCTCGAAGGCGATTACAGGGGAGATGCAGCCCTTTCCAAAGAGCCATGAACAGACTTTCTACACCCAATGAGACAAGAGATATTAAGCCGCAAATACGTCCGGCGCGCGTCTTTTCTCCGCCGCGCAACACATTTAAAAAAAATCGTAGCGTGAAAAACGTGGGTTCGATCCGCGTGCCGCTCGAAGGCGATTACAGGGTAGATGCATCCCTTTCAAAAGAGCCATGAACAGACTTTCTACTCCCAAGGAGACCAGAAATATTAACATATAAATCGTTACGCTCCAGTCGGATGAACGAGAAACGCTTGTACAATTGCAACGAATTGGAGGAGAAAGTTTAAACAAACGCGCTGACTTTGAAGGCTCACATCTAGGCCGGGCCAGGTCCAAATGGCCTGCAACTCGGTCCGCATCACGTCCATGACTTTTCCTAACGAACGCCACCTGCCAAGCTTTTGGCCCGTCCCTGTCGGCATTAAAAAATCGTAGCGTGATAACGATGGTTCCGATCCGCGTGCCGCGCGAAGGCGATTACAGGGGAGATGCAGCCCTTTCCAAAGAGCCATGAACAGACTTTCTACTCCCAATGAGACAAGAGATATCAAGCCGCAAATACGTCCGGCGCGCGTCTATTCTCCGCCGCGCAACACATTTAAAAAAAATCGTAGCGTGAAAACCGTGGGTTCGA
Source organism: Electrophorus electricus (assembly GCF_041902795.1). Lineage (NCBI taxonomy): Eukaryota > Metazoa > Chordata > Actinopteri > Gymnotiformes > Gymnotidae > Electrophorus > Electrophorus electricus. The sequence continues at coordinate 24,485,986 of NC_137505.1, read as the reverse complement.
TCCGCGTGCCGCTTAAAGGCGATTACAGGGGAGATGCAGCCCTTTCCAAAGAGCCATGAAAAGACTTTCTACTCCCAAGGAGACAATAGATATTAAGCCGAAATGACGTCCGACGCGCGCATTTTCTCCGCCGCGCACCACATTTAAAAAAATCATAGCGTGAAAACCGTGGGTTCGATCCGCGTGCCGCTCGAAGGCGATTACAGCGGAGATGCAGCCCTTTCCAAAGAGCCATGAAAAGACTTTCTACTCCCAAGGAGACAAGAGATATTAAGCCGAAATGACGTCCGACGCGCGCATTTCCTCCGCCGCGCACCACATTTAAAAAAATCATAGCGTGAAAACCGTGGGTTCGATCCGCGTGCCGCTCGAAGGCGATTACAGGGGAGATGCAGCCCTTTCCAAAGAGCCATGAACAGACTTTCTACACCCAATGAGACAAGAGATATTAAGCCGCAAATACGTCCGGCGCGCGTCTTTTCTCCGCCGCGCAACACATTTAAAAAAAATCGTAGCGTGAAAACCGTGGGTTCGATCCGCGTGCCGCTCGAAGGCGATTACAGGGGAGATGCAGCCCTTTCCAAAGAGCCATGAACAGACTTCCTACTCCCAAGGAGACAAGAGATATCAAGCCGCAAATACGTCCGGCGCGCGTCTATTCTCCGCCGCGCAACACATTTAAAAAAAATCGTAGCGTGAAAACCGTGGGTTCGATCCGCGTGCCGCTTAAAGGCGATTACAGGGGAGATGCAGCCCTTTCCAAAGAGCCATGAAAAGACTTTCTACTCCCAAGGAGACAAGAGATATTAAGCCGAAATGACGTCCGACGCGCGCATTTCCTCCGCCGCGCACCACATTTAAAAAAATCATAGCGTGAAAACCGTGGGTTCGATCCGCGTGCCGCTCGAAGGCGATTACAGGGGAGATGCAGCCCTTTCCAAAGAGGCATGAACAGACTTCCTACTCCCAAGGAGCCCAAAGATATTAAGCCGCAAATACGTCCTACGCGCGTCTTTTCTACGCCGCGCACCACATTTAAAAAATCGTATCGGAAGAACGGTGGGTCCAATCCGCGTGCCGCTTAAAGGCGATTACAAGGGAGATGCAAACCTTTCCAAAGAGCCATGAAAAGACTTTCTACTCCCAAGGAGACAATAGATATTAAGCCGAAATGACGTCCGACGCGCGCATTTTCTCCGCCGCGCACCACATTTAAAAAAATCATAGCGTGAAAACCGTGGGTTCGATCCGCGTGCCGCTCGAAGGCGATTACAGCGGAGATGCAACCCTTTCCAAAGAGCCATGAAAAGACTTTCTACTCCCAAGGAGACAAGAGATATTAAGCCGAAATGACGTCCGACGCGCGCATTTCCTCCGCCGCGCACCACATTTAAAAAAATCATAGCGTGAAAACCGTGGGTTCGATCCGCGTGCCGCTCGAAGGCGATTACAGGGGAGATGCATCCCTTTCAAAAGAGCCATGAACAGACTTTCTACTCCCAAGGAGACCAGAAATATTAACATATAAAGCGTTACGCTCCAGTCGGATGAACGAGAAACGCTTGTACAATTGCAACGAATTGGAGGAGAAAGTTTAAACAAACGCGCTGACTTTGAACGCTCACATCTAGGCCGGGCCAACTCCAAATGGCGTGCAACTCGGTGTGCATCACCCCCATGACTGTCCCTAACGAACGCCACCTGCCACGCTTTCGGCCTATCCCTGGCGGCATTAAAAAATCGTAGCGTGATAACGATGGTTCCGATGCGCGTGCCGCTCGAAGGCGATTACAGGGGAGATACAGCCCTTTCCAAAGAGCCATGAACAGACTTTCTACTCCCAAGGAGACAAGAGATATTACGCGCATTTTCTCCGACGCGCACCACGTTTAAAAAATCGTAGCGTGAGAACGGTGGGTCCGATCCGCGTGCCGCTCGAAGGCGATTACAGGGGAGATGGAGCCCTTTCCAAAGAGGCATGAACAGACTTCCTACTCCCAAGGAGCCCAAAGATATTAAGCCGCAAATACGTCCTACGCGCGTCTTTTCTACCCCGCGCACCACATTTAAAAAATCGTATCGGAAGAACGGTGGGTCCAATCCGCGTGCCGCTTAAAGGCGATTACAAGGAAGATGCAAACCTTTCCAAAGAGCCATGAAAAGACTTTCTACTCCCAAGGAGACAATAGATATTAAGCCGAAATGACGTCCGACGCGCGCATTTTCTCCGCCGCGCACCACATTTAAAAAAATCATAGCGTGAAAACCGTGGGTTCGATCCGCGTGCCGCTCGAAGGCGATTACAGCGGAGATGCAGCCCTTTCCAAAGAGCCATGAAAAGACTTTCTACTCCCAAGGAGACAAGAGATATTAAGCCGAAATGACGTCCGACGGGCGCATTTCCTCCGCCGCGCACCACATTTAAAAAAATCATAGCGTGAAAACCGTGGGTTCGATCCGCGTGCCGCTCGAAGGCGATTACAGGGGAGATGCAGCCCTTTCCAAAGAGCCATGAACAGACTTTCTACACCCAATGAGACAAGAGATATTAAGCCGCAAATACGTCCGGCGCGCGTCTTTTCTCCGCCGCGCAACACATTTAAAAAAAATCGTAGCGTGAAAAACGTGGGTTCGATCCGCGTGCCGCTCGAAGGCGATTACAGGGTAGATGCATCCCTTTCAAAAGAGCCATGAACAGACTTTCTACTCCCAAGGAGACCAGAAATATTAACATATAAATCGTTACGCTCCAGTCGGATGAACGAGAAACGCTTGTACAATTGCAACGAATTGGAGGAGAAAGTTTAAACAAACGCGCTGACTTTGAAGGCTCACATCTAGGCCGGGCCAGGTCCAAATGGCCTGCAACTCGGTCCGCATCACGTCCATGACTTTTCCTAACGAACGCCACCTGCCAAGCTTTCGGCCCGTCCCTGTCGGCATTAAAAAATCGTAGCGTGATAACGATGGTTCCGATCCGCGTGCCGCGCGAAGGCGATTACAGGGGAGATGCAGCCCTTTCCAAAGAGCCATGAACAGACTTTCTACTCCCAATGAGACAAGAGATATCAAGCCGCAAATACGTCCGGCGCGCGTCTATTCTCCGCCGCGCAACACATTTAAAAAAAATCGTAGCGTGAAAACCGTGGGTTCGATCCGCGTGCCGCTTAAAGGCGATTACAGGGGAGATGCAGCCCTTTCCAAAGAGCCATGAAAAGACTTTCTACTCCCAAGGAGACAATAGATATTAAGCCGAAATGACGTCCGACGCGCGCATTTTCTCCGCCGCGCACCACATTTAAAAAAATCATAGCGTGAAAACCGTGGGTTCGATCCGCGTGCCGCTCGAAGGCGATTACAGGGGAGAAGCAGCCCTTTCCAAAGAGGCATGAACAGACTTCCTACTCCCAAGGAGCCCAAAGATATTAAGCCGCAAATACGTCCTACGCGCGTCTTTTCTACGCCGCGCACCACATTTAAAAAATCGTAGCGTAAGAACGGTGGGTCCGATCCGCGTGCCGCTTAAAGGCGATTACAGGGGAGATGCAGCCCTTTCCAAAGAGCCATGAAAAGACTTTCTACTCCCAAGGAGACAATAGATATTAAGCCGAAATGACGTCCGACGCGCGCATTTTCTCCGCCGCGCACCACATTTAAAAAAAAATCATAGCGTGAAAACAGTGGGTTCGATCCGCGTGCCGCTCGAAGTCGATTACAGGGGAGATGGAGCCCTTTCCAAAGAGGCATGAACAGACTTCCTACTCCCAAGGAGCCCAAAGATATTAAGCCGCAAATACGTCCTACGCGCGTCTTTTCTACGCCGCGCACCACATTTAAAAAATCGTATCGGAAGAACGGTGGGTCCAATCCGCGTGCCGCTTAAAGGCGATTACAAGGAAGATGCAAACCTTTCCAAAGAGCCATGAAAAGACTTTCTACTCCCAAGGAGACAATAGATATTAAGCCGAAATGACGTCCGACGCGCGCATTTTCTCCGCCGCGCACCACATTTAAAAAAATCATAGCGTGAAAACCGTGGGTTCGATCCGCGTGCCGCTCGAAGGCGATTACAGGGGAGATGCAGCCCTTTCCAAAGAGCCATGAACAGACTTTCTACTCCCAAGGAGACAAGAGATATTAAGCCGAAATGACGTCCGACGCGTGCATTTCCTCCGCCGCGCACCACATTTAAAAAAATCATAGCGTGAAAACCGTGGGTTCGATCCGCGTGCCGCTCGAAGGCGATTACAGGGGAGATGCAGCCCTTTCCAAAGAGCCATGAACAGACTTTCTACACCCAATGAGACAAGAGATATTAAGCCGCAAATACGTCCGGAGCGCGTCTTTTCTCCGCCGCGCAACACATTTAAAAAAAATCGTAGCGTGAAAAACGTGGGTTCGATCCGCGTGCCGCTCGAAGGCGATTACAGGGTAGATGCATCCCTTTCAAAAGAGCCATGAACAGACTTTCTACTCCCAAGGAGACCAGAAATATTAACATATAAATCGTTACGCTCCAGTCGGATGAACGAGAAACGCTTGTACAATTGCAACGAATTGGAGGAGAAAGTTTAAACAAACGCGCTGACTTTGAAGGCTCACATCTAGGCCGGGCCAGGTCCAAATGGCCTGCAACTCGGTCCGCATCACGTCCATGACTTTTCCTAACGAACGCCACCTGCCAAGCTTTCGGCCCGTCCCTGTCGGCATTAAAAAATCGTAGCGTGATAACGATGGTTCCGATCCGCGTGCCGCGCGAAGGCGATTACAGGGGAGATGCAGCCCTTTCCAAAGAGCCATGAACAGACTTCCTACTCCCAAGGAGCCCAAAGATATTAAGCCGCAAATACGTCCTACGCGCGTCTTTTCTACGCCGCGCACCACATTTAAAAAATCGTATCGGAAGAACGGTGGGTCCAATCCGCGTGCCGCTTAAAGGCGATTACAAGGGAGATGCAAACCTTTCCAAAGAGCCATGAAAAGACTTTCTACTCCCAAGGAGACAATAGATATTAAGCCGAAATGACGTCCGACGCGCGCATTTTCTCCGACGCGCACCACATTTAAAAAAATCATAGCGTGAAAACCGTGGGTTCGATCCGCGTGCCGCTCGAAGGCGATTACAGCGGAGATGCAGCCCTTTCCAAAGAGCCATGAAAAGACTTTCTACTCCCAAGGAGACAAGAGATATTAAGCCGAAATGACGTCCGACGCGCGCATTTCCTCCGCCGCGCACCACATTTAAAAAAATCATAGCGTGAAAACCGTGGGTTCGATCCGCGTGCCGCTCGAAGGCGATTACAGGGGAGATGCAGCCCTTTCCAAAGAGCCATGAACAGACTTTCTACACCCAATGAGACAAGAGATATTAAGCCGCAAATACGTCCGGCGCGCGTCTTTTCTCCGCCGCGCAACACATTTAAAAAAAATCGTAGCGTGAAAAACGTGGGTTCGATCCGCGTGCCGCTCGAAGGCGATTACAGGGGAGATGCATCCCTTTCAAAAGAGCCATGAACAGACTTTCTACTCCCAAGGAGACCAGAAATATTAACATATAAAGCGTTACGCTCCAGTCGGATGAACGAGAAACGCTTGTACAATTGCAACGAATTGGAGGAGAAAGTTTAAACAAACGCGCTGACTTTGAACGCTCACATCTAGGCCGGGCCAACTCCAAATGGCGTGCAACTCGGTGTGCATCACCTCCATGACTGTCCCTAACGAACGCCACCTGCCACGCTTTCGGCCTATCCCTGGCGGCATTAAAAAATCGTAGCGTGATAACGATGGTTCCGATGCGCGTGCCGCTCGAAGGCGATTACAGGGGAGATACAGCCCTTTCCAAAGAGCCATGAACAGACTTTCTACTCCCAAGGAGACAAGAGATATTACGCGCATTTTCTCCGACGCGCACCACGTTTAAAAAATCGTAGCGTGAGAACGGTGGGTCCGATCCGCGTGCCGCTTAAAGGCGATTACAGGGGAGATGCAACCCTTTCCAAAGAACCATGAAAAGACTTTCTACTCCCAAGGAGACAAGAGATATTAAGCCGCAATGACGTCCGACGCGCGCATTTTCTCCGCCGCGCAGCACATTTAAAAAAAAATCATAGCGTGAAAACCGTGGGTTCGATCCGCGTGCCGCTCGAAGGCGATTACAGGGGAGATGGAGCCCTTTCCAAAGAGGCATGAACAGACTTCCTACTCCCAAGGAGCCCAAAGATATTAAGCCGCAAATACGTCCTACGCGCGTCTTTTCTACCCCGCGCACCACATTTAAAAAATCGTATCGGAAGAACGGTGGGTCCAATCCGCGTGCCGCTTAAAGGCGATTACAAGGAAGATGCAAACCTTTCCAAAGAGCCATGAAAAGACTTTCTACTCCCAAGGAGACAATAGATATTAAGCCGAAATGACGTCCGACGCGCGCATTTTCTCCGCCGCGCACCACATTTAAAAAAATCATAGCGTGAAAACCGTGGGTTCGATCCGCGTGCCGCTCGAAGGCGATTACAGCGGAGATGCAGCCCTTTCCAAAGAGCCATGAAAAGACTTTCTACTCCCAAGGAGACAAGAGATATTAAGCCGAAATGACGTCCGACGCGCGCATTTCCTCCGCCGCGCACCACATTTAAAAAAATCATAGCGTGAAAACCGTGGGTTCGATCCGCGTGCCGCTCGAAGGCGATTACAGGGGAGATGCAGCCCTTTCCAAAGAGCCATGAACAGACTTTCTACACCCAATGAGACAAGAGATATTAAGCCGCAAATACGTCCGGAGCGCGTCTTTTCTCCGCCGCGCAACACATTTAAAAAAAATCGTAGCGTGAAAAACGTGGGTTCGATCCGCGTGCCGCTCGAAGGCGATTACAGGGTAGATGCATCCCTTTCAAAAGAGCCATGAACAGACTTTCTACTCCCAAGGAGACCAGAAATATTAACATATAAATCGTTACGCTCCAGTCGGATGAACGAGAAACGCTTGTACAATTGCAACGAATTGGAGGAGAAAGTTTAAACAAACGCGCTGACTTTGAAGGCTCACATCTAGGCCGGGCCAGGTCCAAATGGCCTGCATCTCGGTCCGCATCACGTCCATGACTTTTCCTAACGAACGCCACCTGCCAAGCTTTCGGCCCGTCCCTGTCGGCATTAAAAAATCGTAGCGTGATAACGATGGTTCCGATCCGCGTGCCGCGCGAAGGCGATTACAGGGGAGATGCATCCCTTTCCAAAGAGCCATGAACAGACTTTCTACTCCCAATGAGACAAGAGATATCAAGCCGCAAATACGTCCGGCGCGCGTCTATTCTCCGCCGCGCAACACATTTAAAAAAAATCGTAGCGTGAAAACCGTGGGTTCGATCCGCGTGCCGCTTAAAGGCGATTACAGGGGAGATGCAGCCCTTTCCAAAGAGCCATGAAAAGACTTTCTACTCCCAAGGAGACAATAGATATTAAGCCGAAATGACGTCCGACGCGCGCATTTTCGCCGCCGCGCACCACATTTAAAAAAATCATAGCGTGAAAACCGTGGGTTCGATCCGCGTGCCGCTCGAAGGCGATTACAGCGGAGATGCAGCCCTTTCCAAAGAGCCATGAAAAGACTTTCTACTCCCAAGGAGACAAGAGATATTAAGCCGAAATGACGTCCGACGCGCGCATTTCCTCCGCCGCGCACCACATTTAAAAAAATCATAGCGTGAAAACCGTGGGTTCGATCCGCGTGCCGCTCGAAGGCGATTACAGGGGAGATGCAGCCCTTTCCAAAGAGCCATGAACAGACTTTCTACACCCAATGAGACAAGAGATATTAAGCCGCAAATACGTCCGGCGCGCGTCTTTTCTCCGCCGCGCAACACATTTAAAAAAAATCGTAGCGTGAAAACCGTGGGTTCGATCCGCGTGCCGCTTAAAGGCGATTACAGGGGAGATGCAGCCCTTTCCAAAGAGCCATGAACAGACTTTCTACTCCCAATGAGACAAGAGATATCAAGCCGCAAATACGTCCGGCGCGCGTCTATTCTCCGCCGCGCAACACATTTAAAAAAAATCGTAGCGTGAAAACCGTGGGTTCGATCCGCGTGCCGCTTAAAGGCGATTACAGGGGAGATGCAGCCCTTTCCAAAGAGCCATGAAAAGACTTTCTACTCCCAAGGAGACAAGAGATATTAAGCCGAAATGACGTCCGACGCGCGCATTTCCTCCGCCGCGCACCACATTTAAAAAAATCATAGCGTGAAAACCGTGGGTTCGATCCGCGTGCCGCTCGAAGGCGATTACAGGGGAGATGCAGCCCTTTCCAAAGAGGCATGAACAGACTTCCTACTCCCAAGGAGCCCAAAGATATTAAGCCGCAAATACGTCCTACGCGCGTCTTTTCTACGCCGCGCACCACATTTAAAAAATCGTAGCGTAAGAACGGTGGGTCCGATCCGCGTGCCGCTTAAAGGCGATTACAGGGGAGATGCAAACCTTTCCAAAGAGGCATGAACAGACTTCCTACTCCCAAGGAGCCCAAAGATATTAAGCCGCAAATACGTCCTACGCGCGTCTTTTCTACGCCGCGCACCACATTTAAAAAATCGTATCGGAAGAACGGTGGGTCCAATCCGCGTGCCGCTTAAAGGCGATTACAAGGAAGATGCAAACCTTTCCAAAGAGCCATGAAAAGACTTTCTACTCCCAAGGAGACAATAGATATTAAGCCGAAATGACGTCCGACGCGCGTATTTTCTCCGCCGCGCACCACATTTAAAAAAAAATCATAGCGTGAAAACAGTGGGTTCGATCCGCGTGCCGCTCGAAGTCGATTACAGGGGAGATGGAGCCCTTTCCAAAGAGGCATGAACAGACTTCCTACTCCCAAGGAGCCCAAAGATATTAAGCCGCAAATACGTCCTACGCGCGTCTTTTCTACGCCGCGCACCACATTTAAAAAATCGTATCGGAAGAACGGTGGGTCCAATCCGCGTGCCGCTTAAAGGCGATTACAAGGAAGATGCAAACCTTTCCAAAGAGCCATGAAAAGACTTTCTACTCCCAAGGAGACAATAGATATTAAGCCGAAATGACGTCCGACGCGCGCATTTTCTCCGCCGCGCACCACATTTAAAAAAATCATAGCGTGAAAACCGTGGGTTCGATCCGCGTGCCGCTCGAAGGCGATTACAGGGGAGATGCAGCCCTTTCCAAAGAGCCATGAACAGACTTTCTACTCCAAAGGAGACAAGAGATATTAAGCCGAAATGACGTCCGACGCGTGCATTTCCTCCGCCGCGCACCACATTTAAAAAAATCATAGCGTGAAAACCGTGGGTTCGATCCGCGTGCCGCTCGAAGGCGATTACAGGGGAGATGCAGCCCTTTCCAAAGAGCCATGAACAGACTTTCTACACCCAATGAGACAAGAGATATTAAGCCGCAAATACGTCCGGAGCGCGTCTTTTCTCCGCCGCGCAACACATTTAAAAAAAATCGTAGCGTGAAAAACGTGGGTTCGATCCGCGTGCCGCTCGAAGGCGATTACAGGGTAGATGCATCCCTTTCAAAAGAGCCATGAACAGACTTTCTACTCCCAAGGAGACCAGAAATATTAACATATAAATCGTTACGCTCCAGTCGGATGAACGAGAAACGCTTGTACAATTGCAACGAATTGGAGGAGAAAGTTTAAACAAACGCGCTGACTTTGAAGGCTCACATCTAGGCCGGGCCAGGTCCAAATGGCCTGCAACTCGGTCCGCATCACGTCCATGACTTTTCCTAACGAACGCCACCTGCCAAGCTTTCGGCCCGTCCCTGTCGGCATTAAAAAATCGTAGCGTGATAACGATGGTTCCGATCCGCGTGCCGCGCGAAGGCGATTACAGGGGAGATGCAGCCCTTTCCAAAGAGCCATGAACAGACTTCCTACTCCCAAGGAGCCCAAAGATATTAAGCCGCAAATACGTCCTACGCGCGTCTTTTCTACGCCGCGCACCACATTTAAAAAATCGTATCGGAAGAACGGTGGGTCCAATCCGCGTGCCGCTTAAAGGCGATTACAAGGGAGATGCAAACCTTTCCAAAGAGCCATGAAAAGACTTTCTACTCCCAAGGAGACAATAGATATTAAGCCGAAATGACGTCCGACGCGCGCATTTTCTCCGACGCGCACCACATTTAAAAAAATCATAGCGTGAAAACCGTGGGTTCGATCCGCGTGCCGCTCGAAGGCGATTACAGCGGAGATGCAGCCCTTTCCAAAGAGCCATGAAAAGACTTTCTACTCCCAAGGAGACAAGAGATATTAAGCCGAAATGACGTCCGACGCGCGCATTTCCTCCGCCGCGCACCACATTTAAAAAAATCATAGCGTGAAAACCGTGGGTTCGATCCGCGTGCCGCTCGAAGGCGATTACAGGGGAGATGCAGCCCTTTCCAAAGAGCCATGAACAGACTTTCTACACCCAATGAGACAAGAGATATTAAGCCGCAAATACGTCCGGCGCGCGTCTTTTCTCCGCCGCGCAACACATTTAAAAAAAATCGTAGCGTGAAAAACGTGGGTTCGATCCGCGTGCCGCTCGAAGGCGATTACAGGGGAGATGCATCCCTTTCAAAAGAGCCATGAACAGACTTTCTACTCCCAAGGAGACCAGAAATATTAACATATAAAGCGTTACGCTCCAGTCGGATGAACGAGAAACGCTTGTACAATTGCAACGAATTGGAGGAGAAAGTTTAAACAAACGCGCTGACTTTGAACGCTCACATCTAGGCCGGGCCAACTCCAAATGGCGTGCAACTCGGTGTGCATCACCTCCATGACTGTCCCTAACGAACGCCACCTGCCACGCTTTCGGCCTATCCCTGGCGGCATTAAAAAATCGTAGCGTGATAACGATGGTTCCGATGCGCGTGCCGCTCGAAGGCGATTACAGGGGAGATACAGCCCTTTCCAAAGAGCCATGAACAGACTTTCTACTCCCAAGGAGACAAGAGATATTACGCGCATTTTCTCCGACGCGCACCACGTTTAAAAAATCGTAGCGTGAGAACGGTGGGTCCGATCCGCGTGCCGCTTAAAGGCGATTACAGGGGAGATGCAACCCTTTCCAAAGAACCATGAAAAGACTTTCTACTCCCAAGGAGACAAGAGATATTAAGCCGCAATGACGTCCGACGCGCGTCTTTTCTACGCCGCGCACCACATTTAAAAAATCGTAGCGTAAGAACGGTGGGTCCGATCCGCGTGCCGCTTAAAGGCGATTACAGGGGAGATGCAAACCTTTCCAAAGAGGCATGAACAGACTTCCTACTCCCAAGGAGCCCAAAGATATTAAGCCGCAAATACGTCCTACGCGCGTCTTTTCTACGCCGCGCACCACATTTAAAAAATCGTATCGGAAGAACGGTGGGTCCAATCCGCGTGCCGCTTAAAGGCGATTACAAGGAAGATGCAAACCTTTCCAAAGAGCCATGAAAAGACTTTCTACTCCCAAGGAGACAATAGATATTAAGCCGAAATGACGTCCGACGCGCGCATTTTCTCCGCCGCGCACCACATTTAAAAAAAAATCATAGCGTGAAAACAGTGGGTTCGATCCGCGTGCCGCTCGAAGTCGATTACAGGGGAGATGGAGCCCTTTCCAAAGAGGCATGAACAGACTTCCTACTCCCAAGGAGCCCAAAGATATTAAGCCGCAAATACGTCCTACGCGCGTCTTTTCTACGCCGCGCACCACATTTAAAAAATCGTATCGGAAGAACGGTGGGTCCAATCCGCGTGCCGCTTAAAGGCGATTACAAGGAAGATGCAAACCTTTCCAAAGAGCCATGAAAAGACTTTCTACTCCCAAGGAGACAATAGATATTAAGCCGAAATGACGTCCGACGCGCGCATTTTCTCCGCCGCGCACCACATTTAAAAAAATCATAGCGTGAAAACCGTGGGTTCGATCCGCGTGCCGCTCGAAGGCGATTACAGGGGAGATGCAGCCCTTTCCAAAGAGCCATGAACAGACTTTCTACTCCCAAGGAGACAAGAGATATTAAGCCGAAATGACGTCCGACGCGTGCATTTCCTCCGCCGCGCACCACATTTAAAAAAATCATAGCGTGAAAACCGTGGGTTCGATCCGCGTGCCGCTCGAAGGCGATTACAGGGGAGATGCAGCCCTTTCCAAAGAGCCATGAACAGACTTTCTACACCCAATGAGACAAGAGATATTAAGCCGCAAATACGTCCGGAGCGCGTCTTTTCTCCGCCGCGCAACACATTTAAAAAAAATCGTAGCGTGAAAAACGTGGGTTCGATCCGCGTGCCGCTCGAAGGCGATTACAGGGTAGATGCATCCCTTTCAAAAGAGCCATGAACAGACTTTCTACTCCCAAGGAGACCAGAAATATTAACATATAAATCGTTACGCTCCAGTCGGATGAACGAGAAACGCTTGTACAATTGCAACGAATTGGAGGAGAAAGTTTAAACAAACGCGCTGACTTTGAAGGCTCACATCTAGGCCGGGCCAGGTCCAAATGGCCTGCAACTCGGTCCGCATCACGTCCATGACTTTTCCTAACGAACGCCACCTGCCAAGCTTTCGGCCCGTCCCTGTCGGCATTAAAAAATCGTAGCGTGATAACGATGGTTCCGATCCGCGTGCCGCGCGAAGGCGATTACAGGGGAGATGCAGCCCTTTCCAAAGAGCCATGAACAGACTTCCTACTCCCAAGGAGCCCAAAGATATTAAGCCGCAAATACGTCCTACGCGCGTCTTTTCTACGCCGCGCACCACATTTAAAAAATCGTATCGGAAGAACGGTGGGTCCAATCCGCGTGCCGCTTAAAGGCGATTACAAGGGAGATGCAAACCTTTCCAAAGAGCCATGAAAAGACTTTCTACTCCCAAGGAGACAATAGATATTAAGCCGAAATGACGTCCGACGCGCGCATTTTCTCCGACGCGCACCACATTTAAAAAAATCATAGCGTGAAAACCGTGGGTTCGATCCGCGTGCCGCTCGAAGGCGATTACAGCGGAGATGCAGCCCTTTCCAAAGAGCCATGAAAAGACTTTCTACTCCCAAGGAGACAAGAGATATTAAGCCGAAATGACGTCCGACGCGCGCATTTCCTCCGCCGCGCACCACATTTAAAAAAATCATAGCGTGAAAACCGTGGGTTCGATCCGCGTGCCGCTCGAAGGCGATTACAGGGGAGATGCAGCCCTTTCCAAAGAGCCATGAACAGACTTTCTACACCCAATGAGACAAGAGATATTAAGCCGCAAATACGTCCGGCGCGCGTCTTTTCTCCGCCGCGCAACACATTTAAAAAAAATCGTAGCGTGAAAAACGTGGGTTCGATCCGCGTGCCGCTCGAAGGCGATTACAGGGGAGATGCATCCCTTTCAAAAGAGCCATGAACAGACTTTCTACTCCCAAGGAGACCAGAAATATTAACATATAAAGCGTTACGCTCCAGTCGGATGAACGAGAAACGCTTGTACAATTGCAACGAATTGGAGGAGAAAGTTTAAACAAACGCGCTGACTTTGAACGCTCACATCTAGGCCGGGCCAACTCCAAATGGCGTGCAACTCGGTGTGCATCACCTCCATGACTGTCCCTAACGAACGCCACCTGCCACGCTTTCGGCCTATCCCTGGCGGCATTAAAAAATCGTAGCGTGATAACGATGGTTCCGATGCGCGTGCCGCTCGAAGGCGATTACAGGGGAGATACAGCCCTTTCCAAAGAGCCATGAACAGACTTTCTACTCCCAAGGAGACAAGAGATATTACGCGCATTTTCTCCGACGCGCACCACGTTTAAAAAATCGTAGCGTGAGAACGGTGGGTCCGATCCGCGTGCCGCTTAAAGGCGATTACAGGGGAGATGCAACCCTTTCCAAAGAACCATGAAAAGACTTTCTACTCCCAAGGAGACAAGAGATATTAAGCCGCAATGACGTCCGACGCGCGCATTTTCTCCGCCGCGCAGCACATTTAAAAAAAAATCATAGCGTGAAAACCGTGGGTTCGATCCGCGTGCCGCTCGAAGGCGATTACAGGGGAGATGGAGCCCTTTCCAAAGAGGCATGAACAGACTTCCTACTCCCAAGGAGCCCAAAGATATTAAGCCGCAAATACGTCCTACGCGCGTCTTTTCTACCCCGCGCACCACATTTAAAAAATCGTATCGGAAGAACGGTGGGTCCAATCCGCGTGCCGCTTAAAGGCGATTACAAGGAAGATGCAAACCTTTCCAAAGAGCCATGAAAAGACTTTCTACTCCCAAGGAGACAATAGATATTAAGCCGAAATGACGTCCGACGCGCGCATTTTCTCCGCCGCGCACCACATTTAAAAAAATCATAGCGTGAAAACCGTGGGTTCGATCCGCGTGCCGCTCGAAGGCGATTACAGCGGAGATGCAGCCCTTTCCAAAGAGCCATGAAAAGACTTTCTACTCCCAAGGAGACAAGAGATATTAAGCCGAAATGACGTCCGACGCGCGCATTTCCTCCGCCGCGCACCACATTTAAAAAAATCATAGCGTGAAAACCGTGGGTTCGATCCGCGTGCCGCTCGAAGGCGATTACAGGGGAGATGCAGCCCTTTCCAAAGAGCCATGAACAGACTTTCTACACCCAATGAGACAAGAGATATTAAGCCGCAAATACGTCCGGAGCGCGTCTTTTCTCCGCCGCGCAACACATTTAAAAAAAATCGTAGCGTGAAAAACGTGGGTTCGATCCGCGTGCCGCTCGAAGGCGATTACAGGGTAGATGCATCCCTTTCAAAAGAGCCATGAACAGACTTTCTACTCCCAAGGAGACCAGAAATATTAACATATAAATCGTTACGCTCCACTCGGATGAACGAGAAACGCTTGTACAATTGCAACGAATTGGAGGAGAAAGTTTAAACAAACGCGCTGACTTTGAAGGCTCACATCTAGGCCGGGCCAGGTCCAAATGGCCTGCATCTCGGTCCGCATCACGTCCATGACTTTTCCTAACGAACGCCACCTGCCAAGCTTTCGGCCCGTCCCTGTCGGCATTAAAAAATCGTAGCGTGATAACGATGGTTCCGATCCGCGTGCCGCGCGAAGGCGATTGCAGGGGAGATGCATCCCTTTCCAAAGAGCCATGAACAGACTTTCTACTCCCAATGAGACAAGAGATATCAAGCCGCAAATACGTCCGGCGCGCGTCTATTCTCCGCCGCGCAACACATTTAAAAAAAATCGTAGCGTGAAAACCGTGGGTTCGATCCGCGTGCCGCTTAAAGGCGATTACAGGGGAGATGCAGCCCTTTCCAAAGAGCCATGAAAAGACTTTCTACTCCCAAGGAGACAATAGATATTAAGCCGAAATGACGTCCGACGCGCGCATTTTCGCCGCCGCGCACCACATTTAAAAAAATCATAGCGTGAAAACCGTGGGTTCGATCCGCGTGCCGCTCGAAGGCGATTACAGCGGAGATGCAGCCCTTTCCAAAGAGCCATGAAAAGACTTTCTACTCCCAAGGAGACAAGAGATATTAAGCCGAAATGACGTCCGACGCGCGCATTTCCTCCGCCGCGCACCACATTTAAAAAAATCATAGCGTGAAAACCGTGGGTTCGATCCGCGTGCCGCTCGAAGGCGATTACAGGGGAGATGCAGCCCTTTCCAAAGAGCCATGAACAGACTTTCTACACCCAATGAGACAAGAGATATTAAGCCGCAAATACGTCCGGCGCGCGTCTTTTCTCCGCCGCGCAACACATTTAAAAAAAATCGTAGCGTGAAAACCGTGGGTTCGATCCGCGTGCCGCTTAAAGGCGATTACAGGGGAGATGCAGCCCTTTCCAAAGAGCCATGAACAGACTTTCTACTCCCAATGAGACAAGAGATATCAAGCCGCAAATACGTCCGGCGCGCGTCTATTCTCCGCCGCGCAACACATTTAAAAAAAATCGTAGCGTGAAAACCGTGGGTTCGATCCGCGTGCCGCTTAAAGGCGATTACAGGGGAGATGCAGCCCTTTCCAAAGAGCCATGAAAAGACTTTCTACTCCCAAGGAGACAAGAGATATTAAGCCGAAATGACGTCCGACGCGCGCATTTCCTCCGCCGCGCACCACATTTAAAAAAATCATAGCGTGAAAACCGTGGGTTCGATCCGCGTGCCGCTCGAAGGCGATTACAGGGGAGATGCAGCCCTTTCCAAAGAGGCATGAACAGACTTCCTACTCCCAAGGAGCCCAAAGATATTAAGCCGCAAATACGTCCTACGCGCGTCTTTTCTACGCCGCGCACCACATTTAAAAAATCGTAGCGTAAGAACGGTGGGTCCGATCCGCGTGCCGCTTAAAGGCGATTACAGGGGAGATGCAAACCTTTCCAAAGAGGCATGAACAGACTTCCTACTCCCAAGGAGCCCAAAGATATTAAGCCGCAAATACGTCCTACGCGCGTCTTTTCTACGCCGCGCACCACATTTAAAAAATCGTATCGGAAGAACGGTGGGTCCAATCCGCGTGCCGCTTAAAGGCGATTACAAGGGAGATGCAAACCTTTCCAAAGAGCCATGAAAAGACTTTCTACTCCCAAGGAGACAATAGATATTAAGCCGAAATGACGTCCGACGCGCGCATTTTCTCCGACGCGCACCACATTTAAAAAAATCATAGCGTGAAAACCGTGGGTTCGATCCGCGTGCCGCTCGAAGGCGATTACAGCGGAGATGCAGCCCTTTCCAAAGAGCCATGAAAAGACTTTCTACTCCCAAGGAGACAAGAGATATTAAGCCGAAATGACGTCCGACGCGCGCATTTCCTCCGCCGCGCACCACATTTAAAAAAATCATAGCGTGAAAACCGTGGGTTCGATCCGCGTGCCGCTCGAAGGCGATTACAGGGGAGATGCATCCCTTTCAAAAGAGCCATGAACAGACTTTCTACTCCCAAGGAGACCAGAAATATTAACATATAAAGCGTTACGCTCCAGTCGGATGAACGAGAAACGCTTGTACAATTGCAACGAATTGGAGGAGAAAGTTTAAACAAACGCGCTGACTTTGAACGCTCACATCTAGGCCGGGCCAACTCCAAATGGCGTGCAACTCGGTGTGCATCACCTCCATGACTGTCCCTAACGAACGCCACCTGCCACGCTTTCGGCCTATCCCTGGCGGCATTAAAAAATCGTAGCGTGATAACGATGGTTCCGATGCGCGTGCCGCTCGAAGGCGATTACAGGGGAGATACAGCCCTTTCCAAAGAGCCATGAACAGACTTTCTACTCCCAAGGAGACAAGAGATATTACGCGCATTTTCTCCGACGCGCACCACGTTTAAAAAATCGTAGCGTGAGAACGGTGGGTCCGATCCGCGTGCCGCTTAAAGGCGATTACAGGGGAGATGCAACCCTTTCCAAAGAACCATGAAAAGACTTTCTACTCCCAAGGAGACAAGAGATATTAAGCCGCAAATACGTCCGGAGCGCGTCTTTTCTCCGCCGCGCAACACATTTAAAAAAAATCATAGCGTGAAAACCGTGGGTTCGATCCGCGTGCCGCTCGAAGGCGATTACAGGGGAGATGCAGCCCTTTCCAAAGAGCCATGAACAGACTTTCTACACCCAATGAGACAAGAGATATTAAGCCGCAAATACGTCCGGCGCGCGTCTTTTCTCCGCCGCGCAACACATTTAAAAAAAATCGTAGCGTGAAAAACGTGGGTTCGATCCGCGTGCCGCTCGAAGGCGATTACAGGGGAGATGCATCCCTTTCAAAAGAGCCATGAACAGACTTTCTACTCCCAAGGAGACCAGAAATATTAACATATAAAGCGTTACGCTCCAGTCGGATGAACGAGAAACGCTTGTACAATTGCAACGAATTGGAGGAGAAAGTTTAAACAAACGCGCTGACTTTGAACGCTCACATCTAGGCCGGGCCAACTCCAAATGGCGTGCAACTCGGTGTGCATCACCTCCATGACTGTCCCTAACGAACGCCACCTGCCACGCTTTCGGCCTATCCCTGGCGGCATTAAAAAATCGTAGCGTGATAACGATGGTTCCGATGCGCGTGCCGCTCGAAGGCGATTACAGGGGAGATACAGCCCTTTCCAAAGAGCCATGAACAGACTTTCTACTCCCAAGGAGACAAGAGATATTACGCGCATTTTCTCCGACGCGCACCACGTTTAAAAAATCGTAGCGTGAGAACGGTGGGTCCGATCCGCGTGCCGCTTAAAGGCGATTACAGGGGAGATGCAACCCTTTCCAAAGAACCATGAAAAGACTTTCTACTCCCAAGGAGACAAGAGATATTAAGCCGCAATGACGTCCGACGCGCGCATTTTCTCCGCCGCGCAGCACATTTAAAAAAAAATCATAGCGTGAAAACCGTGGGTTCGATCCGCGTGCCGCTCGAAGGCGATTACAGGGGAGATGGAGCCCTTTCCAAAGAGGCATGAACAGACTTCCTACTCCCAAGGAGCCCAAAGATATTAAGCCGCAAATACGTCCTACGCGCGTCTTTTCTACCCCGCGCACCACATTTAAAAAATCGTATCGGAAGAACGGTGGGTCCAATCCGCGTGCCGCTTAAAGGCGATTACAAGGAAGATGCAAACCTTTCCAAAGAGCCATGAAAAGACTTTCTACTCCCAAGGAGACAATAGATATTAAGCCGAAATGACGTCCGACGCGCGCATTTTCTCCGCCGCGCACCACATTTAAAAAAATCATAGCGTGAAAACCGTGGGTTCGATCCGCGTGCCGCTCGAAGGCGATTACAGCGGAGATGCAGCCCTTTCCAAAGAGCCATGAAAAGACTTTCTACTCCCAAGGAGACAAGAGATATTAAGCCGAAATGACGTCCGACGCGCGCATTTCCTCCGCCGCGCACCACATTTAAAAAAATCATAGCGTGAAAACCGTGGGTTCGATCCGCGTGCCGCTCGAAGGCGATTACAGGGGAGATGCAGCCCTTTCCAAAGAGCCATGAACAGACTTTCTACACCCAATGAGACAAGAGATATTAAGCCGCAAATACGTCCGGAGCGCGTCTTTTCTCCGCCGCGCAACACATTTAAAAAAAATCGTAGCGTGAAAAACGTGGGTTCGATCCGCGTGCCGCTCGAAGGCGATTACAGGGTAGATGCATCCCTTTCAAAAGAGCCATGAACAGACTTTCTACTCCCAAGGAGACCAGAAATATTAACATATAAATCGTTACGCTCCAGTCGGATGAACGAGAAACGCTTGTACAATTGCAACGAATTGGAGGAGAAAGTTTAAACAAACGCGCTGACTTTGAAGGCTCACATCTAGGCCGGGCCAGGTCCAAATGGCCTGCATCTCGGTCCGCATCACGTCCATGACTTTTCCTAACGAACGCCACCTGCCAAGCTTTCGGCCCGTCCCTGTCGGCATTAAAAAATCGTAGCGTGATAACGATGGTTCCGATCCGCGTGCCGCGCGAAGGCGATTACAGGGGAGATGCATCCCTTTCCAAAGAGCCATGAACAGACTTTCTACTCCCAATGAGACAAGAGATATCAAGCCGCAAATACGTCCGGCGCGCGTCTATTCTCCGCCGCGCAACACATTTAAAAAAAATCGTAGCGTGAAAACCGTGGGTTCGATCCGCGTGCCGCTTAAAGGCGATTACAGGGGAGATGCAGCCCTTTCCAAAGAGCCATGAAAAGACTTTCTACTCCCAAGGAGACAATAGATATTAAGCCGAAATGACGTCCGACGCGCGCATTTTCACCGCCGCGCACCACATTTAAAAAAATCATAGCGTGAAAACCGTGGGTTCGATCCGCGTGCCGCTCGAAGGCGATTACAGCGGAGATGCAGCCCTTTCCAAAGAGCCATGAAAAGACTTTCTACTCCCAAGGAGACAAGAGATATTAAGCCGAAATGACGTCCGACGCGCGCATTTCCTCCGCCGCGCACCACATTTAAAAAAATCATAGCGTGAAAACCGTGGGTTCGATCCGCGTGCCGCTCGAAGGCGATTACAGGGGAGATGCAGCCCTTTCCAAAGAGCCATGAACAGACTTTCTACACCCAATGAGACAAGAGATATTAAGCCGCAAATACGTCCGGCGCGCGTCTTTTCTCCGCCGCGCAACACATTTAAAAAAAATCGTAGCGTGAAAACCGTGGGTTCGATCCGCGTGCCGCTTAAAGGCGATTACAGGGGAGATGCAGCCCTTTCCAAAGAGCCATGAACAGACTTTCTACTCCCAATGAGACAAGAGATATCAAGCCGCAAATACGTCCGGCGCGCGTCTATTCTCCGCCGCGCAACACATTTAAAAAAAATCGTAGCGTGAAAACCGTGGGTTCGATCCGCGTGCCGCTTAAAGGCGATTACAGGGGAGATGCAGCCCTTTCCAAAGAGCCATGAAAAGACTTTCTACTCCCAAGGAGACAAGAGATATTAAGCCGAAATGACGTCCGACGCGCGCATTTCCTCCGCCGCGCACCACATTTAAAAAAATCATAGCGTGAAAACCGTGGGTTCGATCCGCGTGCCGCTCGAAGGCGATTACAGGGGAGATGCAGCCCTTTCCAAAGAGGCATGAACAGACTTCCTACTCCCAAGGAGCCCAAAGATATTAAGCCGCAAATACGTCCTACGCGCGTCTTTTCTACGCCGCGCACCACATTTAAAAAATCGTAGCGTAAGAACGGTGGGTCCGATCCGCGTGCCGCTTAAAGGCGATTACAGGGGAGATGCAAACCTTTCCAAAGAGGCATGAACAGACTTCCTACTCCCAAGGAGCCCAAAGATATTAAGCCGCAAATACGTCCTACGCGCGTCTTTTCTACGCCGCGCACCACATTTAAAAAATCGTATCGGAAGAACGGTGGGTCCAATCCGCGTGCCGCTTAAAGGCGATTACAAGGGAGATGCAAACCTTTCCAAAGAGCCATGAAAAGACTTTCTACTCCCAAGGAGACAATAGATATTAAGCCGAAATGACGTCCGACGCGCGCATTTTCTCCGACGCGCACCACATTTAAAAAAATCATAGCGTGAAAACCGTGGGTTCGATCCGCGTGCCGCTCGAAGGCGATTACAGCGGAGATGCAGCCCTTTCCAAAGAGCCATGAAAAGACTTTCTACTCCCAAGGAGACAAGAGATATTAAGCCGAAATGACGTCCGACGCGCGCATTTCCTCCGCCGCGCACCACATTTAAAAAAATCATAGCGTGAAAACCGTGGGTTCGATCCGCGTGCCGCTCGAAGGCGATTACAGGGGAGATGCAGCCCTTTCCAAAGAGCCATGAACAGACTTTCTACACCCAATGAGACAAGAGATATTAAGCCGCAAATACGTCCGGCGCGCGTCTTTTCTCCGCCGCGCAACACATTTAAAAAAAATCGTAGCGTGAAAAACGTGGGTTCGATCCGCGTGCCGCTCGAAGGCGATTACAGGGGAGATGCATCCCTTTCAAAAGAGCCATGAACAGACTTTCTACTCCCAAGGAGACCAGAAATATTAACATATAAAGCGTTACGCTCCAGTCGGATGAACGAGAAACGCTTGTACAATTGCAACGAATTGGAGGAGAAAGTTTAAACAAACGCGCTGACTTTGAACGCTCACATCTAGGCCGGGCCAACTCCAAATGGCGTGCAACTCGGTGTGCATCACCTCCATGACTGTCCCTAACGAACGCCACCTGCCACGCTTTCGGCCTATCCCTGGCGGCATTAAAAAATCGTAGCGTGATAACGATGGTTCCGATGCGCGTGCCGCTCGAAGGCGATTACAGGGGAGATACAGCCCTTTCCAAAGAGCCATGAACAGACTTTCTACTCCCAAGGAGACAAGAGATATTACGCGCATTTTCTCCGACGCGCACCACGTTTAAAAAATCGTAGCGTGAGAACGGTGGGTCCGATCCGCGTGCCGCTTAAAGGCGATTACAGGGGAGATGCAACCCTTTCCAAAGAACCATGAAAAGACTTTCTACTCCCAAGGAGACAAGAGATATTAAGCCGCAATGACGTCCGACGCGCGCATTTTCTCCGCCGCGCAGCACATTTAAAAAAAAATCATAGCGTGAAAACCGTGGGTTCGATCCGCGTGCCGCTCGAAGGCGATTACAGGGGAGATGGAGCCCTTTCCAAAGAGGCATGAACAGACTTCCTACTCCCAAGGAGCCCAAAGATATTAAGCCGCAAATACGTCCTACGCGCGTCTTTTCTACCCCGCGCACCACATTTAAAAAATCGTATCGGAAGAACGGTGGGTCCAATCCGCGTGCCGCTTAAAGGCGATTACAAGGAAGATGCAAACCTTTCCAAAGAGCCATGAAAAGACTTTCTACTCCCAAGGAGACAATAGATATTAAGCCGAAATGACGTCCGACGCGTGCATTTTCTCCGCCGCGCACCACATTTAAAAAAATCATAGCGTGAAAACCGTGGGTTCGATCCGCGTGCCGCTCGAAGGCGATTACAGCGGAGATGCAGCCCTTTCCAAAGAGCCATGAAAAGACTTTCTACTCCCAAGGAGACAAGAGATATTAAGCCGAAATGACGTCCGACGCGCGCATTTCCTCCGCCGCGCACCACATTTAAAAAAATCATAGCGTGAAAACCGTGGGTTCGATCCGCGTGCCGCTCGAAGGCGATTACAGGGGAGATGCAGCCCTTTCCAAAGAGCCATGAACAGACTTTCTACACCCAATGAGACAAGAGATATTAAGCCGCAAATACGTCCGGAGCGCGTCTTTTCTCCGCTGCGCAACACATTTAAAAAAAATCGTAGCGTGAAAAACGTGGGTTCGATCCGCGTGCCGCTCGAAGGCGATTACAGGGGAGATGCATCCCTTTCAAAAGAGCCATGAACAGACTTTCTACTCCCAAGGAGACCAGAAATATTAACATATAAAGCGTTACGCTCCAGTCGGATGAACGAGAAACGCTTGTACAATTGCAACGAATTGGAGGAGAAAGTTTAAACAAACGCGCTGACTTTGAACGCTCACATCTAGGCCGGGCCAACTCCAAATGGCGTGCAACTCGGTGTGCATCACCTCCATGACTGTCCCTAACGAACGCCACCTGCCACGCTTTCGGCCTATCCCTGGCGGCATTAAAAAATCGTAGCGTGATAACGATGGTTCCGATGCGCGTGCCGCTCGAAGGCGATTACAGGGGAGATACAGCCCTTTCCAAAGAGCCATGAACAGACTTTCTACTCCCAAGGAGACAAGAGATATTACGCGCATTTTCTCCGACGCGCACCACGTTTAAAAAATCGTAGCGTGAGAACGGTGGGTCCGATCCGCGTGCCGCTTAAAGGCGATTACAGGGGAGATGCAACCCTTTCCAAAGAACCATGAAAAGACTTTCTACTCCCAAGGAGACAAGAGATATTAAGCCGCAAATACGTCCGGAGCGCGTCTTTTCTCCGCCGCGCAACACATTTAAAAAAAATCATAGCGTGAAAACCGTGGGTTCGATCCGCGTGCCGCTCGAAGGCGATTACAGGGGAGATGCAGCCCTTTCCAAAGAGCCATGAACAGACTTTCTACACCCAATGAGACAAGAGATATTAAGCCGCAAATACGTCCGGCGCGCGTCTTTTCTCCGCCGCGCAACACATTTAAAAAAAATCGTAGCGTGAAAAACGTGGGTTCGATCCGCGTGCCGCTCGAAGGCGATTACAGGGGAGATGCATCCCTTTCAAAAGAGCCATGAACAGACTTTCTACTCCCAAGGAGACCAGAAATATTAACATATAAAGCGTTACGCTCCAGTCGGATGAACGAGAAACGCTTGTACAATTGCAACGAATTGGAGGAGAAAGTTTAAAGAAACGCGCTGACTTTGAACGCTCACATCTAGGCCGGGCCAACTCCAAATGGCGTGCAACTCGGTGTGCATCACCTCCATGACTGTCCCTTACGAACGCCACCTGCCACGCTTTCGGCCTATCCCTGGCGGCATTAAAAAATCGTAGCGTGATAACGATGGTTCCGATGCGCGTGCCGCTCGAAGGCGATTACAGGGGAGATGCAGCCCTTTCCAAAGAGCCATGAACAGACTTTCTACTCCCAAGGAGACAAGAGATATTACGCGCATTTTCTCCGACGCGCACCACGTTTAAAAAATCGTAGCGTGAGAACGGTGGGTCCGATCCGCGTGCCGCTTAAAGGCGATTACAGGGGAGATGCAACCCTTTCCAAAGAACCATGAAAAGACTTTCTACTCCCAAGGAGACAAGAGATATTAAGCCGAAATGACGTCCGACGCGAGCATTTCCTCCGCCGCGCACCACATTTAAAAAAATCATAGCGTGAAAACCGTGGGTTCGATCCGCGTGCCGCTCGAAGGCGATTACAGCGGAGATGCATCCCTTTCAAAAGAGCCATGAACAGACTTTCTACTCCCAAGGAGACCAGAAATATTAACATATAAATCGTTACGCTCCAGTCGGATGAACGAGAAACGCTTGTACAATTGCAACGAATTGGAGGAGAAAGTTTAAACAAACGCGCTGACTTTGAAGGCTCACATCTAGGCCGGGCGAGGTCCAAATGGCCTGCAACTCGGTCCGCATCACGTCCATGACTTTTCCTAACGAACGCCACCTGCCAAGCTTTCGGCCCGTCCCTGTCGGCATTAAAAAATCGTAGCGTGATAACGATGGTTCCGATCCGCGTGCCGCGCGAAGGCGATTACAGGGGAGATGCAGCCCTTTCCAAAGAGCCATGAACAGACTTTCTACTCCCAATGAGACAAGAGATATCAAGCCGCAAATACGTCCGGCGCGCGTCTATTCTCCGACGCGCAACACATTTAAAAAAAATCGTAGCGTGAAAACCGTGGGTTCGATCCGCGTGCCGCTTAAAGGCGATTACAGGGGAGATGCAGCCCTTTCCAAAGAGCCATGAACAGACTTTCTACTCCCAATGAGACAAGAGATATCAAGCCGCAAATACGTCCGGCGCGCGTCTATTCTCCGCCGCGCAACACATTTAAAAAAAATCGTAGCGTGAAAACCGTGGGTTCGATCCGCGTGCCGCTTAAAGGCGATTACAGGGGAGATGCAGCCCTTTCCAAAGAGCCATGAAAAGACTTTCTACTCCCAAGGAGACAAGAGATATTAAGCCGAAATGACGTCCGACGCGCGCATTTCCTCCGCCGCGCACCACATTTAAAAAAATCATAGCGTGAAAACCGTGGGTTCGATCCGCGTGCCGCTCGAAGGCGATTACAGGGGAGATGCAGCCCTTTCCAAAGAGGCATGAACAGACTTCCTACTCCCAAGGAGCCCAAAGATATTAAGCCGCAAATACGTCCTACGCGCGTCTTTTCTACGCCGCGCACCACATTTAAAAAATCGTATCGGAAGAACGGTGGGTCCGATCCGCGTGCCGCTTAAAGGCGATTACAAGGGAGATGCAAACCTTTCCAAAGAGCCATGAAAAGACTTTCTACTCCCAAGGAGACAATAGATATTAAGCCGAAATGACGTCCGACGCGCGCATTTTCTCCGCCGCGCACCACATTTAAAAAAATCATAGCGTGAAAACCGTGGGTTCGATCCGCGTGCCGCTCGAAGGCGATTACAGCGAAGATGCAGCCCTTTCCAAAGAGCCATGAAAAGACTTTCTACTCCCAATGAGACAAGAGATATTAACATATAAAGCGTTACGCTCCAGTCGGATGAGCGAGAAACGCTTGAGCAGTTGCAACGAATTGGAGGAGAAAGTTTAAACAAACGCGCTGACTTTGAACGCTCACATCTAGGTCTGGCCATGTCCAAATGGCGTGCAACTCGGTGCGCATCACCTCCATGACTGTCCCTAACGAACGCCACCTGCCAAGCTTTCGGCCCGTCCCTGGCGGCTTTAAAAAATCGTAGCGTGATAACCGTGGGTCCAATCCGCTTGAAGCTCGAAGGCGATTAGAGGGGAGATGCAGCCCTTTCCAAAGAGCCATGAACAGACTTCCTACTCCCAAGGAGACAAGAGATATTAAGCCACAAATACGCCCGGACCGCGTCTTTTCTCCGCAGCTCACCACATTTAAAAAAATCGTAGCGTGAAAACCGTGGGTTCGATATAGTATACATACAGAGTATATAGTTTGACCAAAAGATCGTGCTGATCTTTGATCTCCTGGTTCTTCATCTCCAGCGCCACTTTCAGACTCATAATGTCCTCCTCTATGGGCTGGTATAACACAGACACGAATCATCACTACAGCCAGTACAATGGAAAGGTGGGAATGTGTACTGAATGTGTACTGACGTTATAAGTGAGAGGTGGTGGTACTGGTGGATGTGTACTGACACTATAAGGGATCTCTACCTGCAGTGACAGTTTGAGCTTCTCAAGTTCTTCCTCCAGAGATTTCTTCTCCTGTTCACAGGCCATTTTCATATCTGCCAGAGCAAGTATCATTACTGCTGGATATAACACAGATTGTATATACTACATAATTACTGCTGAATATATAAAATATAATATATATAGTACTATACATATATTAGTGTCACTTTTATTGGAGCCTAAAGGCTAACATTCATTATTAGTTATGTTAGTATTATTGCATTTCCATAGTACTTACTCTTGATGGACCTGTTATGCTCCTCCTCCTCCTGCTGTTTCTGCAGGAGCTCTGTCTCCTCCTGCTGCTTGTGTTTCAGCATCTCCTGAAGAACCTGCAGCTCCTTCTGCTTCTGCAACCTCAACTCCTTCAGCTGCTCAAACAAACTGTTCTCCAACTCCTCCTTCTCACACCGCAAACACTCCAATCGGGCCACAGGCCCCACTAGTGACACAGAACCACACACACACACACACACACACAAAGAGAGAGATAAACATGTATAAATGTATAAGAATTTGTGGATAAAATTATTATGAGATTATTTATAATCAAACGACTACACTACACAACCACTTCTTCCTTTTATTTACATATTATACAGATATTTACATTTTATTTACCCGCGTGCGTCTCTCTTCTCCAAGGTAGCGGAGAGATATGAAGGGATAAAAGGGGAAAAGAATAAAATGCACGTCGGTTTTAAATTCGCAGGCTACCTGCGCTGAAGGCGTGGAAAACGAGCACATGACGGAAAGGCTTCCGTACCCGATGGGTCCAAATCACATGCCCAGCAAAGTAGCCTTAAACCTGGACACACAATGGAGACCATTTGACCCTTTAAAATCATTCTACAACCAGACTTCCAGGCCCAAGAGGTCACACAGTCATGCCCAGCAAAGTAGCTCTGGGCCTGGGCACACTTCACGCAGTTTGACCGTTTAAATAATACTACAACCAGACTTCCAGGCACAAGAGGTCACACAGTCATGCCCAGCAAGGTTACTTTAAACGTGGGCACACTTCAGACCGTTTCACTCTTTAAATCATTCAAAGCACCACATTTCAAGGCCCAAGAGGTCACAGAATCATGCCCATCAAAGTAGCTCTGCGCCTGGGCACACTTCACGCAGTTTGACCCTTTAAATAATACTACAACCAGACGCATACAGGTGCGCACATATACACAGATACACATTCTGTTTAATTTCTTCACATCTGCAGACTAGAGTAAGCTGAGGGTATAGTGTTAAACCAGGTACTACATAAACAGTATATAGTATATATACAGAGGATATAGTGTTAAACCAGGTACTACATACAGAGTATATAGTATACATACAGAGTATATAGTTTGACCAAAAGATCGTGCTGATCTTTGATCTCCTGGTTCTTCATCTCCAGCGCCACTTTCAGACTCATAATGTCCTCCTCTATGGGCTGGTATAACACACACACGAATCATCACTACAGCCAGTACAATGGAAAGGTGGGAATGTGTACTGAATGTGTATTGACGTTATAAGTGAAAGGTGGAGGTACTGGTGGATGTGTACTGACACTATAAGGGATCTCTACCTGCAGTGACAGTCTGAGCTTCTCAAGTTCTTCCTTCAGAGATTTCTTCTCCTGTTCACAGGCCATTTTCATATCTGCCAGAGCAAGTATCATTACTCCTGGATATAACACAGATTGTATATACTACATAATTACTACTGAATATATAAAATATAATATATATAGTACTATACATATATTAGTATCACTTTTATTGGAGCCTAAAGGCTAACATTCATTATTAGTTATGTTAGTATTATTGCATTTCCATAGTACTTACTCTTGATGGACCTGTCATGCTCCTCCTCCTCCTGCTGTTTCTGCAGGAGCTCTGTCTCCTCCTGCTGCTTGTGTTTCAGCATCTCCTGAAGAACCTGCAGCTCCTTCTGCTTCTGCAACCTCAACTCCTTCAGCTGCTCCAACAAACTGTTCTCCAACTCCTCATTCCTCATTCTCACACCGCAAACACTCCAATCGGGCCACAGGCCCCACTAGTGACACAGAACCACACACACACACACACACACACACACACACACACACACACACACACACACACACACACACACACACAAAGAGAGAGATAAACATGTATAAATGTATAAGAATTTGTGGATAAAATTATTATGAGATTATTTATAATCAAACGACTACACTACACAACCACATCTTCCTTTTATTTACATATTATACAGATATTTACAGATATTTACATTTTATTTACCCGCGTGCGTCTCTCTTCTCCAAGGTAGCGGAGAGATATGAAAGGATAAAAGGGGAAAAGAATAAAATGCACGTCGGTTTTAAATTCGCAGGCTACCTGCGCTGAAGGCGTGGAAAACGAGCACGTGACGGAAAGGCTTCTGTACCCGATGGGTCCAAATCACATGCCCAGCAAAGTAGCCTTAAACCTGGACACACAATGGAGACCATTTGACCCTTTAAAATCATACTACAACCAGACTTCCAGGCCCAAGAGGTCACACAGTCATGCCCAGCAAAGTAGCTCTGGGCCTGGGCACACTTCACGCAGTTTGACCGTTTAAATAAAACTAAACCAGACACATACAGGTGCGCACATATACACAGATACACATTCTGTTTAATTTCTTCACATCTGCAGACTAGAGTAAGCTGAGGGTATAGTGTTAAACCAGGTACTACATAAACAGTATATAGTATATATACAGAGGATATAGTGTTAAACCAGGTACTACATACAGAGTATATAGTATACATACAGAGTATATAGTTTGACCAAAAGATCGTGCTGATCTTTGATCTCCTGGTTCTTCATCTCCAGCGCCACTTTCAGACTCATAATGTCCTCCTCTATGGGCTGGTATAACACACACACGAATCATCACTACAGCCAGTACAATGGAAAGGTGGGAATGTGTACTGAATGTGTACTGACGTTATAAGTGAAAGGTGGAGCTACTGGTGGATGTGTACTGACACTATAAGGGATCTCTACCTGCAGTGACAGTCTGAGCTTCTCAAGTTCTTCCTCCAGAGATTTCTTCTCCTGTTCACAGGCCATTTTCATATCTACCAGAGCAAGTATCATTACTGCTGGATATAACACAGATTGTATATACTACATAATTACTACTGAATATATAAAATATAATATATATAGTACTATACATATATTAGTATCACTTTTATTGGAGCCTAAAGGCTAACATTCATTATTAGTTATGTTAGTATTATTGCATTTCCATAGTACTTACTCTTGATGGACCTGTTATGCTCCTCCTCCTCCTGCTGTTTCTGCAGGAGCTCTGTCTCCTCTTGCTGCTTGTGTTTCAGCATCTCCTGAAGAACCTGCAGCTCTTTCTGCTTCTGCAACCTCAACTCCTTCAGCTGCTCCAACAAATTGTTCTCCAACTCCTCCTTCTCACACCGCAAACACTCCAATCGGGCCACAGGCCCCACTAGTGACACAGAACCACACACACACACACACAGACACACACACACACACACACACACACAGAGAGAGAGATAAACATGTATAAATGTATAAGAATTTGTGGATAAAATTACTATGAGATTATTTATAATCAAACGACTACACTATACAACCACATCTTCCTTTTATTTACATATTATACAGACATTTAGAGATATTTACATTTTATTTACCCGCGTGCGTCTCTCTTCTCCAAGGTAGCGGAGAGATATGAAAGTATAAAAGGGGAAAAGAATAAAATGCACGTCGGTTTTAAATTCGCAGGCTACCTGCGCTGAAGGCATGGAAAACGAGCACGTGACGGAAAGGCTTCCGTACCCGATGGGTCCAAATCACATGCCAAGCAAAGTAGCCTTAAACCTGGACACACAATGGAGACCATTTGACCCTTTAAAATCATACTACAACCAGACTTCCAGGCCCAAGAGGTCACACAGTCATGCCCAGCAAAGTAGCTCTGGGCATGGGCACACTTCACACAGTTTGACCGTTTAAATAAAAGTAGAAACAGACTTCCTGGCCCAAGAGGTCACACAGTCATGCCCAGCAAGGATGCTTTAAACGTGGGCACACTTCAGACCGTTTCACTCTTTAAATCATTCAAAGCACCACATTTCAAGGCCCAAGAGGTCACAGAATCATGCCCATCCAAGTAGCTCTGGGCCTGGGCACACTTCATGCAGTTTGACCCTTTAAATAATACTACAACCAGACACATACAGGTGCGCACATATACACAGATACACATTCTGTTTAATTTCTTCACATCTGCAGACTAGAGTAAGCTGAGGGTATAGTGTTAAACCAGGTACTACATAAACAGTATATAGTATATATACAGAAGATATAATGTTAAACCAGGTACTACATACAGAGTATATAGTTTGACCAAAAGATCGTGCTGATCTTTGATCTCCTGGTTCTTCATCTCCAGCGCCACTTTCAGACTCATAATGTCCTCCTCTATGGGCTGGTATAACACACACACGAATCATCACTACAGCCAGTACAATGGAAAGGTGGGAATGTGTACTGAATGTGTACTGACGTTATAAGTGAAAGGTGGAGCTACTGGTGGATGTGTACTGACACTATAAGGGATCTCTACCTGCAGTGACAGTCTGAGCTTCTCAAGTCCTTCCTCCAGAGATTTCTTCTCCTGTTCACAGGCCATTTTCATATCTGCCAGAGCAAGTATCATTACTGCTGGATATAACACAGATTGTATATACTACATAATTACTACTGAATATATAAAATATAATATATATAGTACTATACATATATTAGTATCACTTTTATTGGAGCCTAAAGGCTAACATTCATTATTAGTTATGTTAGTATTATTGCATTTCCATAGTACTTACTCTTGATGGACCTGTTATGCTCCTCCTCCTCCTGCTGTTTCTGCAGGAGCTCTGTCTCCTCCTGCTGCTTGTGTTTCAGCATCTCCTGAAGAACCTGCAGCTCCTTCTGCTTCTGCAACCTCAACTCCTTCAGCTGCTCCAACAAATTGTTCTCCAACTCCTCCTTCTCACACCGCAAACACTCCAATCGGGCCACAGGCCCCACTAGTGACACAGAACCACACACACACACACACAGAGAGAGATAAACATGTATAAATGTATAAGAATTTGTGGATAAAATTATTATGAGATTATTTATAATGAAACGACTACACTACACAACCACTTCTTCCTTTTATTTACATATTATACAGATATTTAGAGATATTTACATTTTATTTACCCGCGTGCGTCTCTCTTCTCCAAGGTAGCGGAGAGATATGAAAGGATAAAAGGGGAAAAGAATAAAATGCACGTCGGTTTTAAATTCGCAGGCTACCTGCGCTGAAGGCGTGGAAAACGAGCACGTGACGGAAAGGCTTCCGTACCCGATGGGTCCAAATCACATGCCAAGCAAAGTAGCCTTAAACCTGGACACACAATGGAGACCATTTGACCCTTTAAAATCATACTACAACCAGACTTCCATGCCCAAGAGGTCACACAGTCATGCCCAGCAAAGTAGCTCTGGGCATGGGCACACTTCACGCAGTTTGACCGTTTAAATAAAAGTAGAAACAGACTTCCTGGCCCAAGAGGTCACACAGTCATGCCCAGCAAGGATGCTTTAAACGTGGGCACACTTCAGACCGTTTCACTCTTTAAATCATTCAAAGCACCACATTTCAAGGCCCAAGAGGTCACAGAATCATGCCCATCAAAGTAGCTCTGGGCCTGGGCACACTTCATGCAGTTTGACCCTTTAAATAATACTACAACCAGACACATACAGGTGCGCACATATACACAGATACACATTCTGTTTAATTTCTTCACATCTGCAGACTAGAGTAAGCTGAGGGTATAGTGTTAAACCAGGTACTACATAAACAGTATATAGTATATATACAGAGGATATAATGTTAAACCAGGTACTACATACAGAGTATATAGTTTGACCAAAAGATCGTGCTGATCTTTGATCTCCTGGTTCTTCATCTCCAGCGCCACTTTCAGACTCATAATGTCCTCCTCTATGGGCTGGTATAACACACACACGAATCATCACTACAGCCAGTACAATGGAAAGGTGGGAATGTGTACTGAATGTGTACTGACGTTATAAGTGAAAGGTGGAGGTACTGGTGGATGTGTACTGACACTATAAGGGATCTCTACCTGCAGTGACAGTCTGAGCTTCTCAAGTTCTTCCTCCAGAGATTTCTTCTCCTGTTCACAGGCCATTTTCATATCTGCCAGAGCAAGTATCATTACTGCTGGATATAACACAGATTGTATATACTACATAATTACTACTGAATATATAAAATATAATATATATAGTACTATACATATATTAGTATCACTTTTATTGGAGCCTAAAGGCTAACATTCATTATTAGTTATGTTAGTATTATTGCATTTCCATAGTACTTACCCTTGAGGGACCTGTTATGCTCCTCCTCCTCCTGCTGTTTCTGCAGGAGCTCTGTCTCCTCCTGCTGCTTGTGTTTCAGCATCTCCTGAAGAACCTGCAGCTCCTTCTGCTTCTGCAACCTCAACTCCTTCAGCTGCTCCAACAAACTGTTCTCCAACTCCTCCTTCTCACACCGCAAACACTCCAATCGGGCCACAGGCCCCACTAGTGACACAGAACCACACACACACACACACAGACACACACACACACACACACACACAAAGAGAGAGATAAACATGTATAAATGTATAAGAATTTGTGGATAAAATTATTATGAGATTATTTATAATGAAACGACTACACTACACAACCACTTCTTCCTTTTATTTACATATTATACAGATATTTAGAGATATTTACATTTTATTTACCCGCGTGCGTCTCTCTTCTCCAAGGTAGCGGAGAGATATGAAAGGATAAAAGGGGAAAAGAATAAAATGCACGTCGGTTTTAAATTCGCAGGCTACCTGCGCTGAAGGCGTGGAAAACGAGCACGTGACGGAAAGGCTTCCGTACCCGATGGGTCCAAATCACATGCCCAGCAAAGTAGCCTTAAACCTGGACACACAATGGAGACCATTTGACCCTTTAAATAATACTACAACCAGACACATACAGGTGCGCACATATACACAGATACACATTCTGTTTAAATTTCTTCACATCTGCAGACTAGAGTAAGCTGAGGGTATAGTGTTAAACCAGGAACTACATAAACAGTATATAGTATATATACAGAGGATATAGTGTTAAACCAGGTACTACATACAGAGTATATAGTATACATACAGAGTATATAGTTTGACCAAAAGATCGTGCTGATCTTTGATCTCCTGGTTCTTCATCTCCAGCGCCACTTTCAGACTCATAAAGTCCTCCTCTATGGGCTGGTATAACACACACACGAATCATATCTACAGCCAGTACAATGGAAAGGTGGGAATGTGTACTGAATGTGTACTGACGTTATAAGTGAAAGGTGGAGGTACTGGTGGATGTGTACTGACACTATAAGGGATCTCTACCTGCAGTGACAGTCTGAGCTTCTCAAGTTCTTCCTCCAGAGATTTCTTCTCCTGTTCACAGGCCATTTTCATATCTGCCAGAGCAAGTATCATTACTGCTGGATATAACACAGATTGTATATACTACATAATTACTACTGAATATATAAAATATAATATATATAGTACTATACATATATTAGTATCACTTTTATTGGAGCCTAAAGGCTAACATTCATTATTAGTTATGTTAGTATTATTGCATTTCCATAGTACTTACTCTTGATGGACCTGTTATGCTCCTCCTCCTCCTGCTGTTTCTGCAGGAGCTCTGTCTCCTCCTGCTGCTTGTGTTTCAGCATCTCCTGAAGAACCTGCAGCTCCTTCTGCTTCTGCAACCTCAACTCCTTCAGCTGCTCCAACAAATTGTTCTCCAACTCCTCCTTCTCACACCGCAAACACTCCAATCGGGCCACAGGCCCCACTAGTGACACAGAACCACACACACACACACACACACACACACACACAGACAAAGAGAGAGATAAACATGTATAAATGTATAAGAATTTGTGGATAAAATTATTATGAGATTATTTATAATCAAACGACTACACTACACAACCACATCTTCCTTTTATTTACATATTATACAGATATTTAGAGATATTTACATTTTATTTACCCGCGTGCGTCTCTCTTCTCCAAGGTAGCGGAGAGATATGAAAGGATAAAAGGGGAAAAGAATAAAATGCACGTCGGTTTTAAATTCACAGGCTACCTGCGCTGAAGGCGTGGAAAACGAGCACGTGACGGAAAGGCTTCCGTACCCGATGGGTCCAAATCACATGCCCAGCAAAGTAGCCTTAAACCTGGACACACAATGGAGACCATTTGACCCTTTAAAATCATACTACAACCAGACTTCCAGGCCCAAGAGGTCACACAGTCATGCCCAGCAAAGTAGCTCTGGGCCTGGGCACACTTCACGCAGTTTGACCGTTTAAATAAAACTAGAAACAGACTTCCTGGCCCAAGAGGTCACAGTCATACCCAGCAAAGTACGTTTAAACCTGGAAACAAATCAGATCCTTTCTGTCATTCAAAGGAATGGGCCTGCAACTCACAACCACATCCCCAGTGAAGCGCACCGTCACCCAGCCACACTACCCCACCTTGCCCGTCCTGGAACAACCACACCTCCAGGGCACCACATGCCAATCTCTCATGCCCAGCAAACTGCAACCTCACGCAGCCAGGCCACACACTGTCTCCCCTTGTACAGTCCAAGGACGAACTCCTCCACAAACCTGGTGTTCACGCGCACACACGCAATTACAACGAATTGGTGGAGAACTTTGAAACAAACGTGCTGACTTTGAATACTCACATCTAGGCTGGGCCAGGTCCAAATGGCCTGCAGCTCGGTGCGCATTAACTGCTTGACTGTCCGTCACGAACGCCACCTGCCAAGCGTTCGTTCCGTCCCTGGCGGATTTTAAAAAATCGTAGCGTGAGAACGGTGGGTCCGATCCGCGTGCCGCTTAAAGGCGATTACAGGGGAGATGCAACCCTTTCCAAAGAACCATGAAAAGACTTTCTACTCCCAAGGAAACGAGATATTAAGCCGCAATGACATCCGACGCGCGCATTTTCTACGCCGCGCACCACATTTAAAAAATCGTATCGGAAGAACGGTGGGTCCAATCCGCGTGCCGCTTAAAGGCGATTACAAGGGAGATGCAAACCTTTCCAAAGAGCCATGAACAGACTTTCTACACCCAATGAGACAAGAGATATTAAGCCGCAAATACGTCCGGCGCGCGTCTTTTCTCCGCCGCGCAACACATTTAAAAAAAATCGTAGCGTGAAAAACGTGGGTTCGATCCGCGTGCCGCTCGAAGGCGATTACAGCGGAGATGCAGCCCTTTCCAAAGAGCCATGAAAAGACTTTCTACTCCCAAGGAGACAAGAGATATTAAGCCGAAATGACGTCCGACGCGCGCATTTCCTCCGCCGCGCACCACATTTAAAAAAATCATAGCTTGAAAACCGTGGGTTCGATCCGTGTGCCGCTCGAAGGCGATTACAGGGGAGATGCAGCCCTTTCCAAAGAGCCATGAACAGACTTTCTACTCCCAAGGAGACAAGAGATATTACGCGCATTTTCTCCGACGCGCACCACGTTTAAAAAATCGTAGCGTGAGAACGGTGGGTCCGATCCGCGTGCCGCTTAAAGGCGATTACAGGGGAGATGCATCCCTTTCCAAAGAGCCATGAACAGACTTTCTACTCCCAAGGAGACCAGAGATATTAACAGATAAAGCGTTACGCTCCAGTCGGATGAGCGAGAAACGCTTGTACAATTGCAACGAATTGGAGGAGAAAGTTTAAACAAACTCGCTGACTTTGAAGGCTCACATCTAGGCCGGGCCAGGTCCAAATGGCCTGCAACTCGGTCCGCATCACGTCCATGACTTTTCCTAACGAACGCCACCTGCCAAGCTTTCGGCCCGTCCCTGTCGGCATTAAAAAATCGTAGCGTGATAACGATGCTTCCGATCCGCGTGCCGCGCGAAGGCGATTACAGGGGAGATGCAGCCCTTTCCAAAGAGCCATGAACAGACTTTATACTCCCAAGGAGCCCAAAGATATTAAGCCGCAAATAAGTCCTACGAGCGTCTTTTCTACGCCGCGCACCACATTTAAAAAATCGTAGCGTAAGAACGGTGGGTCCGATCCGCGTGCCGCTTAAAGGCGATTACAGGGGAGATGCAACCCTTTCCAAAGAACCATGAAAAGACTTTCTACTCCCAAGGAGACAAGAGATATTAAGCCGCAATGACGTCCGACGCGCGCATTTTCTCCGACGCGCAACACATTTAAAAAAATCATAGCGTGAAAACCGTGGGTTCGATCCGCGTGCCGCTCGAAGGCGATTACGGGGAGATGCAGCCCTTTCCAAAGAGCCATGAACAGACTTTCTACTCCCAAGGAGACCAGAGATATTAACAGATAAAGCGTTACGCTCCAGTCGGATGAGCGAGAAACGCTTGTACAATTGCAACGAATTGGAGGAGAAAGTTTAAACAAACGCGCTGACGTTGAACGCTCACATCTAGGCCGGGCCAGGTCCAAATGGCCTGCAACTCGGTGCGCATCACCTCCATGACGGTCCCTAACGAACGCCACCTGCCACGCTTTCGGCCCGTCCCTGGCGGCATTAAAAAATCGTAGCGTGATAACGATGGTTCCGATGCGCGTGCCGCGCGAAGGCGATTACAGGGGAGATGCATCCCTTTCCAAAGAGCCATGAACAGACTTTCTACTCACAAGGAGACAAGAGATATTAAGCCGCAATGATATCCGACGCGCGCATTTTCTCCGCCGCACACCACATTTAAAAAATCGTAGCGTGAGAACGGTGGGTCCGATCCGCATGCCGCTTAAAGGCGATTACAGGGGAGATGCAACCCTTTCCAAAGAGCCATGAAAAGACTTTCTATTCCCAAGGAGACAAGAGATATTAAGCCGCAATGACGTCCGACGCGCGCATTTTCTCCGCCGCGCACCACATTTAAAAAAATCATAGCGTGAAAACCGTGGGTTCGATCCGCGTGCCGCTCGAAGGCGATTACAGGGGAGATGCAGCCCTTTCCAAAGATCCATGAACAGACTTCCTACTCCCAAGGAGACAAGAGATATTAACATATAAAGCGTTACGCTACAGTCGGATGAGCGAGAAACGCTTGAGCAGTTGCAACGAATTGGAGGAGAAAGTTTAAACAAACGCGCTGACTTTGAACGCTCACATCTAGGTCTGGCCAAGTCCAAATGGCGTGCAACTCGGTGCGCATCACCTCCATGACTGTCCCTAACGAACGCCACCTGCCACGCTTTCGGCCCGTCTCTGGCGGCTTTAAAAAATCGTAGCGTGATAACCGTGGGTCCAATCCGCTTGAAGCTCGAAGGCGATTAGAGGGGAGATGCAGCCCTTTCCAAAGAGCCATGAACAGACTTCCTACTCCCAAGGAGACAAGAGATATTAAGCCACAAATACGTGCGGACCGCGTCTTTTCTCCGCAGCTCACCACATTTAAAAAAATCGTAGCGTGAAAACCGTGGGTTCGATATAGTATACATACAGAGTATATAGTTTGACCAAAAGATCGTGCTGATCTTTGATCTCCTGGTTCTTCATCTCCAGCGCCACTTTCAGACTCATAATGTCCTCCTCTATGGGCTGGTATAACACAGACACGAATCATCACTACAGCCAGTACAATGGAAAGGTGGGAATGTGTACTGAATGTGTACTGACGTTATAAGTGAGAGGTGGTGGTACTGGTGGATGTGTACTGACACTATAAGGGATCTCTACCTGCAGTGACAGTTTGAGCTTCTCAAGTTCTTCCTCCAGAGATTTCTTCTCCTGTTCACAGGCCATTTTCATATCTGCCAGAGCAAGTATCATTACTGCTGGATATAACACAGATTGTATATACTACATAATTACTGCTGAATATATAAAATATAATATATATAGTACTATACATATATTAGTGTCACTTTTATTGGAGCCTAAAGGCTAACATTCATTATTAGTTATGTTAGTATTATTGCATTTCCATAGTACTTACTCTTGATGGACCTGTTATGCTCCTCCTCCTCCTGCTGTTTCTGCAGGAGCTCTGTCTCCTCCTGCTGCTTGTGTTTCAGCATCTCCTGAAGAACCTGCAGCTCCTTCTGCTTCTGCAACCTCAACTCCTTCAGCTGCTCAAACAAACTGTTCTCCAACTCCTCCTTCTCACACCGCAAACACTCCAATCGGGCCACAGGCCCCACTAGTGACACAGAACCACACACACACACACACAGACACACACACACACACACACAGAGAGAGATAAACATGTATAAATGTATAAGAATTTGTGGATAAAATTATTATGAGATTATTTATAATCAAACGACTACACTACACAACCACATCTTCCTTTTATTTACATATTATACAGATATTTAGAGATATTTACATTTTATTTACCCGCGTGCGTCTCTCTTCTCCAAGGTAGCGGAGAGATATGAAAGGATAAAAGGGGAAAAGAATAAAATGCACGTCGGTTTTAAATTCGCAGGCTACCTGCGCTGAAGGCGTGGAAAACGAGCACGTGACGGAAAGGCTTCCGTACCCGATGGGTCCAAATCACATGCCCAGCAAAGTAGCCTTAAACCTGGACACACAATGGAGACCATTTGACCCTTTAAAATCATACTACAACCAGACTTCCAGGCCCAAGAGGTCACACAGTCATGCCCAGCAAAGTAGCTCTGGGCCTGGGCACACTTCACGCAGTTTGACCGTTTAAATAAAACTAGAAACAGACTTCCTGGCCCAAGAGGTCACACAGTCATGCCCAGCAAGGTTGCTTTAAACGTGGGCACACTTCAGACCGTTTCACTCTTTAAATCATTCAAAGCACCACATTTCAAGGCCCAAGAGGTCACAGAATCATGCCCATCAAAGTAGCTCTGGGCCTGGGCACACTTTACGGAGTTTGACCCTTTAAATAATACTACAACCAGACACATACAGGTGCGCACATATACACAGATACACATTCTGTTTAATTTCTTCACATCTGCAGACTAGAGTAAGCTGAGGGTATAGTGTTAAACCAGGAGCTACATAAACAGTATATAGTATATATAAAGAGGATATAGTGTTAAACCAGGTACTACATACAGAGTATATAGTATACATACAGAGTATATAGTTTGACCAAAAGATCGTGCTGATCTTTGATCTCCTGGTTCTTCATCTCCAGCGCCACTTTCAGACTCATAATGTCCTCCTCTATGGGCTGGTATAACCCACACATACGAATCATCACTACAGCCAGTACAATGGAAAGGTGGGAATGTGTACTGAATGTGTACTGACGTTATAAGTGAAAGGTGGAGGTACTGGTGGATGTGTACTGACACTATAAGGGATCTCTACCTGCAGTGACAGTCTGAGCTTCTCAAGTTCTTCCTCCAGAGATTTCTTCTCCTGTTCACAGGCCATTTTCATATCTGCCAGAGCAAGTATCATTACTGCTGGATATAACATAGATTGTATATACTACATAATTACTACTGAATATATAAAATATAATATATATAGTACTATACATATATTAGTATCACTTTTATTGGAGCCTAAAGGCTAGCATTCATTATTAGTTATGTTAGTATTATTGCATTTCCATAGTACTTACTCTTGATGGACCTGTTATGCTCCTCCTCCTCCTGCTGTTTCTGCAGGAGCTCTGTCTCCTCATGCTGCTTGTGTTTCAGCATCTCCTGAAGAATCTGCAGCTCCTTCTGCTTCTGCAACCTCAACTCCTTCAGCTGCTCCAACAAACTGTTCTCCAACTCCTCCTTCTCACACCGCAAACACTCCAATCGGGCCACAGGCCCCACTAGTGACACAGAACCACACACACACACACACACACACACACACACACACACACACACACACACACACACACACACACAGAGAGATAAACATGTATAAATGTATAAGAATATGAGGATAAAATTATTATGAGATTATTTATAATCAAACGACTACACTATACAACCACTTCTTCCTTTTATTTAGATATTATACAGATATGTACAGATATTTACATTTTATTTACCCGCGTGCGTCTCTCTTCTCCAAGGTAGTGGAGAGATATGAAAGGATAAAAGGGGAAAAGAATAAAATGCACGTCGGTTTTAAATTCGCAGGCTACCTGCGCTGAAGGCGTGGAAAACGAGCACGTAACGGACAGGCTTCCGTACCCGATGGGTCCAAATCACATGCCCAGCAAAGTAGCCTTAAACCTGGACACACAATGGAGACCATTTGACCCTTTAAAATCATACTACAACCAGACTTCCAGGCCCAAGAGGTCACACAGTCATGCCCAGCAAAGTAGCTCTGGGCCTGGGCACACTTCACGCAGTTTGACCCTTTAACCAAAACTAGAAACAGACCTGCAAGCCCAGGAGCTCACAGAATCATACCCAGTAAAGTAGCTAGCTAGCTTTCAGCTCAGTAACCGTAGCTAGCTAGCTAGCTATCAGCTCAGTAAACCATACAATCAAATGTCCACCAAGCATTTAAACCGCAAGCATTTAAACCACTAGATACCGCTAGTTACCGGCTGCACGGTTAACAGTGCAAAGCCATTACCAAGCTACCTAGCTAGCTAGCTAGCTACCGGAAGCACTTTTAACAGTGCAAAGTCAGTAGCTAGCTAGTAGTAGCTACTGTAGCTAGCTAGCTACCGGAAGCACTTTTAACAGTGCAAAGTCAGTAGCTAGCTAGTAGTAGCTACTGTAGCTAGCTAGCTAGCTACTGACTTTGCACTGTTAACCTTGCAGCCGATAGCTCGCTAGCTAGCTAGCAGCTCAGTAACCGTACAAATTCGCCTGCTGCTGAAAACTGTCAAGTTGTATTTATAGCTTTCGTTTTAGTTCTCTCAGCTTACTTATTTGGTTTTTTTGTGTGTGTGTTTTTTTCAGGGAAGTTTAATAATTTCTTAGAAATCTTGGAACATTTTGCCAGTTGGCATCTAGGAAAGCCTTTCTGCCCACAGACAATAAACACAAGCCAGAATTCCTCAAACAGGAATGAATCTACTAATTTAGTAACATTTCAGGCACATGAGTGGAGGAACTAGCAAATTCTAAATGATGAAATCGAAGCTGATAAAAATCCATGAAAATATAAACTGGTCATGAAAAAATGCTTGTGAATTGAAAATGTAAGTGATAGGATTAAAACAGTCTTGATTTGATATATTTTTAAAAATCAAATATCAAGTTTGATCATTCATGACCAAGGGAGTTTCTATGAGGGTGTAAACAACAAATGCATGTGAACTAAATACTACAGTGGTATATAATTAAATAATTGGAATAACTTTGTGTCACGTCATTTAACGTTTAACTCAAGCCGTTTGTGTTACCGGACTCTTTTATCACTTAACATTAGTAACTGTTTTAGTTGCCTTGTTTATCCAATAACATTCATTAATTAATCAATCCATGGTTTAACCCAAGCAATTTTCGTTACTTCCGCCTCTCGACGCAAAAATGTCAATCAGAACGTTGCGCCCGCAAACTTCAAATAAACGATAAATAAGGCAAGTAATAAAAATGGATAA
Source organism: Electrophorus electricus (assembly GCF_041902795.1). Lineage (NCBI taxonomy): Eukaryota > Metazoa > Chordata > Actinopteri > Gymnotiformes > Gymnotidae > Electrophorus > Electrophorus electricus. The sequence goes on along the minus strand of NC_137505.1, from coordinate 24,443,898 downwards.
AGTTGAAAGATAATTTGATTAAACTTGAGTCAAATAAAACTACTTATCAGTCAAAACGTCAATTCATATGCATTTTATTGACTCAAAATTTAATTTACGTGCATTTTAATCAGCCATATTTTTGGTGTATAGACCTGAGTTTTGTCGTTGAAGAGAATAAAAGAATCCGTCGTGTAAACTTACGCCATCTGCAGGCTGAGATGGTGTTGGGTTGACCCGGATGTGACGTTTGCCAAGCTGATGACATATCACGATATTAATTGTGAGATTTCCTTACCATCTTTGCTCTTCGCAGAAGGGCACAGTGCGGTTTACAGGGCACAGTTTGACCCTTTAAATAATACTACAACCAGACTTCCAGGCACAAGAGGTCACACAGTCATGCCCAGCAAGGTTGCTTTAAACGTGGGCACACTTCAGACCGTTTCACTCTTTAAATCGTTCAAAGCACCAGATTTCAAGGCCCAAGAGGTCACAGAATCATGCCCAGCAAAGTAGCTCTGGGCCTGGGCACACTTCATGCAGTTTGACCCTTTAAATAATACTACAACCAGACTTCCAGGCACAAGAGGTCACACAGTCATGCCCAGCAAAGTAGCTCTGGGCCTGGGCACACTTCATGCAGTTTGACCCTTTAAATAATACTACAACCAGACTTCCAGGCACAAGAGGTCACACAGTCATGCACAGCAAAGTAGTGCTGGGCCAGGGCACACTTCATGTACTTTGTGCCTTTAAATAATACTACAACCAGACTTCCAAGCCGAAGAGGTCACAGAGTCATGCCCAGCAAAGTCGCTATGGGCCTGGGCAGACCATGCAATTTGACCCTTTAACCAAAACTAGAAACAGAACTCAAAGCCCAGGAGGTCACAGAATCATGCCCATCAAAGTAGCTCTGGGCCTGTGTACACTTCAGGCCATTTCACCTTTTATATAATGGAAACACCAGACCTCCAGGCCCAAGAGGTCACACAGTCATGCACAGAAAAGTAACTCTGGGCCTATACACACTTCACGCAGTTTGACCGTTTAAATAAAACTAGAAACAGACTTCCTGGCCCAAGAGGTCACACAGTCATGCCCAGCAAAGTAGCCTTAAACCTGGACACACAATGGAGACCATTTGACCCTTTAAAATCATACTACAACCAGACTTCCAGGCCCAAGAGGTCACACAGTCATGCCCAGCAAAGTAGCTCTGGGCCTGGGCACACTTCACGCAGTTTGACCGTTTAAATAAAACTAGAAACAGACTTCCTGGCCCAAGAGGTCACACAGTCATGCCCAGCAAAGTAGCCTTAAACCTGGACACACAATGGAGACCATTTGACCCTTTAAAATCATACTACAACCAGACTTCCAGGCCCAAGAGGTCACACAGTCATGCCCAGCAAAGTAGCTCTGGGCCTGGGCACACTTCACGCAGTTTGACCGTTTAAATAAAACTAGAAACAGACTTCCTGGCCCAAGAGGTCACACAGTCATGCCCAGCAAAGTAGCTCTGGGCCTGGGCACACTTCAATCACTTTGTGCCTTTAAATCATACTACTACTACCACCAGACTTCCAGGGCCAAGAGGTCACACAGTCATGCACAGCAAAGTAGCTCTGGGCCTGGGCACACATCATGCAGTTTGACCCTTTAAATAATACTACAACCAGACACATACAGGTGCACACATATACACAGATACACATTCTGTTTAATTTCTTCACATCTGCAGACTAGAGTAAGCTGAGGGTATAGTGTTAAACCAGGTACTACATAAACAGTATATAGTATATATACAGAGGATATAGTGTTAAACCAGGTACTACATACAGAGTATATAGTATACATACAGAGTATATAGTTTGACCAAAAGATCGTGCTGATCTTTGATCTCCTGGTTCTTCATCTCCAGCGCCACTTTCAGACTCATAATGTCCTCCTCTATGGGCTGGTATAACCCACACACACGAATCATCACTACAGCCAGTACAATGGAAAGGTGGGAATGTGTACTGAATGTGTACTGACGTTATAAGTGAAAGGTGGAGGTACTGGTGGATGTGTACTGACACTATAAGGGATCTCTACCTGCAGTGACAGTCTGAGCTTCTCAAGTTCTTCCTCCAGAGATTTCTTCTCCTGTTCACAGGCCATTTTCATATCTGCCAGAGCAAGTATCATTACTGCTGGATATAACATAGATTGTATATACTACATAATTACTACTGAATATATAAAATATAATATATATAGTACTATACATATATTAGTATCACTTTTATTGGAGCCTAAAGGCTAGCATTCATTATTATGTTAGTATTATTGCATTTCCATAGTACTTACTCTTGATGGACCTGTTATGCTCCTCCTCCTCCTGCTGTTTCTGCAGGAGCTCTGTCTCCTCCTGCTGCTTGTGTTTCAGCATCTCCTGAAGAACCTGCAGCTCCTTCTGCTTCTGCAACCTCAACTCCTTCAGCTGCTCCAACAAACTGTTCTCCAACTCCTCCTTCTCACACCGCAAACACTCCAATCGGGCCACAGGCCCCACTAGTGACACAGAACCACACACACACACAGACACACACACACACACACACACACACACACAGAGAGAGATAAACATGTATAAATGTATAAGAATTTGTGGATAAAATTATTATGAGATTATTTATAATCAAACGACTACACTACACAACCACTTCTTCCTTTTATTTACATATTATACAGATATTTACATTTTATTTACCCGCGTGCGTCTCTCTTCTCCAAGGTAGCGGAGAGATATGAAGGGATAAAAGGGGAAAAGAATAAAATGCACGTCGGTTTTAAATTCGCAGGCTACCTGCGCTGAAGGCGTGGAAAACGAGCACATGACGGAAAGGCTTCCGTACCCGATGGGTCCAAATCACATGCCCAGCAAAGTAGCCTTAAACCTGGACACACAATGGAGACCATTTGACCCTTTAAAATCATTCTACAACCAGACTTCCAGGCCCAAGAGGTCACACAGTCATGCCCAGCAAAGTAGCTCTGGGCCTGGGCACACTTCACGCAGTTTGACCGTTTAAATAATACTACAACCAGACTTCCAGGCACAAGAGGTCACACAGTCATGCCCAGCAAGGTTACTTTAAACGTGGGCACACTTCAGACCGTTTCACTCTTTAAATCATTCAAAGCACCACATTTCAAGGCCCAAGAGGTCACAGAATCATGCCCATCAAAGTAGCTCTGGGCCTGGGCACACTTCACGCAGTTTGACCCTTTAAATAATACTACAACCAGACGCATACAGGTGCGCACATATACACAGATACACATTCTGTTTAATTTCTTCACATCTGCAGACTAGAGTAAGCTGAGGGTATAGTGTTAAACCAGGTACTACATAAACAGTATATAGTATATATACAGAGGATATAGTGTTAAACCAGGTACTACATACAGAGTATATAGTATACATACAGAGTATATAGTTTGACCAAAAGATCGTGCTGATCTTTGATCTCCTGGTTCTTCATCTCCAGCGCCACTTTCAGACTCATAATGTCCTCCTCTATGGGCTGGTATAACACACACACGAATCATCACTACAGCCAGTACAATGGAAAGGTGGGAATGTGTACTGCATGTGTACTGACGTTATAAGTGAAAGGTGGAGGTACTGGTGGATGTGTACTGACACTATAAGGGATCTCTACCTGCAGTGACAGTCTGAGCTTCTCAAGTTCTTCCTCCAGAGATTTCTTCTCCTGTTCACAGGCCATTTTCATATCTGCCAGAGCAAGTATCATTACTGCTGGATATAACACAGATTGTATATACTACATAATTACTACTGAATATATAAAATATAATATATATAGTACTATACATATATTAGTATCACTTTTATTGGAGCCTAAAGGCTAACATTCATTATTAGTTATGTTAGTATTATTGCATTTCCATAGTACTTACTCTTGATGGACCTGTTATGCTCCTCCTCCTCCTGCTGTTTCTGCAGGAGCTCTGTCTCCTCCTGCTGCTTGTGTTTCAGCATCTCCTGAAGAACCTGCAGCTCCTTCTGCTTCTGCAACCTCAACTCCTTCAGCTGCTCCAACAAATTGTTCTCCAACTCCTCCTTCTCACACCGCAAACACTCCAATCGGGCCACAGGCCCCACTAGTGACACAGAACCACACACACACACACAAACACACACACACACACACAAAGAGAGAGATAAACATGTATAAATGTATAAGAATTTGTGGATAAAATTATTATGAGATTATTCATAATCAAACGACTACACTACACAACCACTTCTTCCTTTTATTTACATATTATACAGATATTTACAGATATTTACATTTTATTTACCCGCATGCGTCTCTCTTCTCCAAGGTAGCGGAGAGATATGAAAGGATAAAAGGGGAAAAGAATAAAATGCATGTCGGTTTTAAATTCGCAGGCTACCTGCACTGAAGGCGTGGAAAACGAGCACGTGACGGAAAGGCTTCCGTACCCGATGGGTCCAAATCACATGCCCAGCAAAGTAGCCTTAAACCTGGACACACAATGGAGACCATTTGACCCTTTAAAATCATACTACAAGCAGACTTCCAGGCCCAAGAGGTCACACAGTCATGCCCAGCAAGGATGCTTTAAACGTGGGCACACATCAGACCGTTTCACTCTTTAAATCATTCAAAGCACCACATTTCAAGACCCAAGAGGTCACAGAATCATGCCCATCAAAGTAGCTCTGCGCCTGGGCACACTTCACGCAGTTTGACCCTTTAAATAATACTACAACCAGACACATACAGGTGCGCACATATACACAGATACACATTCTGTTTAATTTCTTCACATCTGCAGACTAGAGTAAGCTGAGGGTATAGTGTTAAACCAGGTACTACATAAACAGTATATAGTATATATACAGAGGATATAATGTTAAACCAGGTACTACATACAGAGTATATAGTTTGACCAAAAGATCGTGCTGATCTTTGATCTCCTGGTTCTTCATCTCCAGCGCCACTTTCAGACTCATAATGTCCTCCTCTATGGGCTGGTATAACACACACACGAATCATCACTACAGCCAGTACAATGGAAAGGTGGGAATGTGTACTGCATGTGTACTGACGTTATAAGTGAAAGGTGGAGGTACTGGTGGATGTGTACTGACACTATAAGGGATCTCTACCTGCAGTGACAGTCTGAGCTTCTCAAGTTCTTCCTCCAGAGATTTCTTCTCCTGTTCACAGGCCATTTTCATATCTGCCAGAGCAAGTATCATTACTGCTGGATATAACACAGATTGTATATACTACATAATTACAACTGAATATATTAAATATAATATATATAGTACTATACATATATTAGTATCACTTTTATTGGAGCCTAAAGGCTAACATTCATTATTAGTTATGTTAGTATTATTGCATTTCCATAGTACTTACTCTTGATGGACCTGTTATGCTCCTCCTCCTCCTGCTGTTTCTGCAGGAGCTCTGTCTCCTCCTGCTGCTTGTGTTTCAGCATCTCCTGAAGAACCTGCAGCTCCTTCTGCTTCTGCAACCTCAACTCCTTCAGCTGCTCCAATAAATTGTTCTCCAACTCCTCCTTCTCACACCGCAAACACTCCAATCGGGCCACAGGCCCCACTAGTGACACAGAACCACACACACACACACAAACACACACACACACACACACAAAGAGAGAGATAAACATGTATAAATGTATAAGAATTTGTGGATAAAATTATTATGAGATTATTCATAATCAAACGACTACACTACACAACCACTTCTTCCTTTTATTTACATATTATACAGATATTTACAGATATTTACATTTTATTTACCCGCATGCGTCTCTCTTCTCCAAGGTAGCGGAGAGATATGAAAGGATAAGAGGGGAAAAGAATAAAATGCATGTCGGTTTTAAATTCGCAGGCTACCTGCACTGAAGGCGTGGAAAACGAGCACGTGACGGAAAGGCTTCCGTACCCGATGGGTCCAAATCACATGCCCAGCAAAGTAGCCTTAAACCTGGACACACAATGGAGACCATTTGACCCTTTAAAATCATACTACAAGCAGACTTCCAGGCCCAAGAGGTCACACAGTCATGCCCAGCAAGGATGCTTTAAACGTGGGCACACATCAGACCGTTTCACTCTTTAAATCATTCAAAGCACCACATTTCAAGACCCAAGAGGTCACAGAATCATGCCCATCAAAGTAGCTCTGCGCCTGGGCACACTTCACGCAGTTTGACCCTTTAAATAATCCTACAACCAGACACATACAGGTGCGCACATATACACAGATACACATTCTGTTTAATTTCTTCACATCTGCAGACTAGAGTAAGCTGAGGGTATAGTGTTAAACCAGGTACTACATAAACAGTATATAGTATATATACAGAGGATATAATGTTAAACCAGGTACTACATACAGAGTATATAGTTTGACCAAAAGATCGTGCTGATCTTTGATCTCCTGGTTCTTCATCTCCAGCGCCACTTTCAGACTCATAATGTCCTCCTCTATGGGCTGGTATAACACACACACGAATCATCACTACAGCCAGTACAATGGAAAGGTGGGAATGTGTACTGAATGTGTACTGACATTATAAGTGAAAGGTGGAGCTACTGGTGGATGTGTACTGACACTATAAGGGATCTCTACCTGCAGTGACAGTCTGAGCTTCTCAAGTTCTTCCTCCAGAGATTTCTTCTCCTGTTCACAGGCCATTTTCATATCTGCCAGAGCATGTATCATTACTGCTGGATATAACACAGATTGTATATACTACATAATTACTACTGAATATATAAAATATAATATATATAGTACTATACATATATTAGTATCACTTTTATTGGAGCCTAAAGGCTAACATTCATTATTAGTTATGTTAGTATTATTGCATTTCCATAGTACTTACTCTTGATGGACCTGTTATGCTCCTCCTCCTCCTGCTGTTTCTGCAGGAGCTCTGTCTCCTCCTGCTGCTTGTGTTTCAGCATCTCCTGAAGAACCTGCAGCTCCTTCTGCTTCTGCAACCTCAACTCCTTCAGCTGCTCCAACAAACTGTTGTCCAACTCCTCCTTCTCACACCGCAAACACTCCAATCGGGCCACAGTCCCCACTAGTGACACAGAACCACACACACACACAGACACACACACACACACACACACACACACACACACACACACACACACACAGAGAGAGATAAACATGTATAAATGTATAATAATTTGTGGATAAAATTATTATGAGATTATTTATAATCAAACGACTACACTACACAACCACTTCTTCCTTTTATTTACATATTATACAGATATTTAGAGATATTTACATTTTATTTACCCGCGTGCGTCTCTCTTCTCCAAGGTAGCGGAGAGATATGAAAGGATAAAAGGGGAAAAGAATAAAATGCACGTCGGTTTTAAATTCGCAGGCTACCTGCGCTGAAGGCGTGGAAAACGAGCACGTGACGGAAAGGCTTCCGTACCCGATGGGTCCAAATCACATGCCCAGCAAAGTAGCCTTAAACCTGGACACACAATGGAGACCATTTGACCCTTTAAAATCATACTACAAGCAGACTTCCAGGCCCAAGAGGTCACACAGTCATGCCCAGCAAAGTACCTCTGGGCCTGGGCACACTTCACGCAGTTTGACCGTTTAAATAAAACTAGAAACAGACTTCCTGGCCCAAGAGGTCACACAGTCATGCCCAGCAAGGTTGCTTTAAACGTGGGCACACTTCAGACCGTTTCACTCTTTAAATCATTCAAAGCACCACATTTCAAGGCCCAAGAGGTCACAGAATCATGCCCATCAAAGTAGCTCTGGGCCTGGGCACACTTCACACAGTTTGACCCTTTAAATAATACTACAACCAGACACATACAGGTGCGCACATATACACAGATACACATTCTGTTTAAATTTCTTCACATCTGCAGACTAGAGTAAGCTGAGGGTATAGTGTTAAACCAGGTACTACATAAACAGTATATAGTATATATACAGAGGATATAGTGTTAAACCAGGTACTACATACAGAGTATATAGTATACATACAGAGTATATAGTTTGACCAAAAGATCGTGCTGATCTTTGATCTCCTGGTTCTTCATCTCCAGCGCCACTTTCAGACTCATAAAGTCCTCCTCTATGGGCTGGTATAACACACACACGAATCATCACTACAGCCAGTACAATGGAAAGGTGGGAATGTGTACTGAATGTGTACTGACGTTATAAGTGAGAGGTGGAGGTACTGGTGGATGTGTACTGACACTATAAGGGATCTCTACCTGCAGTGACAGTCTGAGCTTCTCAAGTTCTTCCTCCAGAGATTTCTTCTCCTGTTCACAGGCCATTTTCATATCTGCCAGAGCAAGTATCATTACTGCTGGATATAACACAGATTGTATATACTACATAATTACTACTGAATATATAAAATATAATATATATAGTACTATACATATATTAGTATCACTTTTATTGGAGCCTAAAGGCTAACATTCATTATTAGTTATGTTAGTATTATTGCATTTCCATAGTACTTACTCTTGATGGACCTGTTATGCTCCTCCTCCTCCTGCTGTTTCTGCAGGAGCTCTGTCTCCTCCTGCTGCTTGTGTTTCAGCATCTCCTGAAGAACCTGCAGCTCCTTCTGCTTCTGCAACCTCAACTCCTTCAGCTGCTCCAACAAACTGTTCTCCAACTCCTCATTCCTCATTCTCACACCGCAAACACTCCAATCGGGCCACAGGCCCCACTAGTGACACAGAACCACACACACACACACACACACACACACACACACACACACACACACACACACACACACACACACAAAGAGAGAGATAAACATGTATAAATGTATAAGAATTTGTGGATAAAATTATTATGAGATTATTTATAATCAAACGACTACACTACACAACCACATCTTCCTTTTATTTACATATTATACAGATATTTACAGATATTTACATTTTATTTACCCGCGTGCGTCTCTCTTCTCCAAGGTAGCGGAGAGATATGAAAGGATAAAAGGGGAAAAGAATAAAATGCACGTCGGTTTTAAATTCGCAGGCTACCTGCGCTGAAGGCGTGGAAAACGAGCACGTGACGGAAAGGCTTCCGTACCCGATGGGTCCAAATCACATGCCCAGCAAAGTAGCCTTAAACCTGGACACACAATGGAGACCATTTGACCCTTTAAAATCATACTACAACCAGACTTCCAGGCCCAAGAGGTCACACAGTCATGCCCAGCAAAGTAGCTCTGGGCCTGGGCACACTTCACGCAGTTTGACCGTTTAAATAAAACTAGAAACAGACTTCCTGGCCCAAGAGGTCACACAGTCATGCCCAGCAAGGTTGCTTTAAACGTGGGCACACTTCAGACCGTTTCACTCTTTAAATCATTCAAAGCACCACATTTCAAGGCCCAAGAGGTCACAGAATCATGCCCATCAAAGTAGCTCTGGGCCTGGGCACACTTTACGGAGTTTGACCCTTTAAATAATACTACAACCAGACACATACAGGTGCGCACATATACACAGATACACATTCTGTTTAATTTCTTCACATCTGCAGACTAGAGTAAGCTGAGGGTATAGTGTTAAACCAGGTACTACATAAACAGTATATAGTATATATACAGAGGATATAGTGTTAAACCAGGTACTACATACAGAGTATATAGTATACATACAGAGTATATAGTTTGACCAAAAGATCGTGCTGATCTTTGATCTCCTGGTTCTTCATCTCCAGCGCCACTTTCAGACTCATAATGTCCTCCTCTATGGGCTGGTATAACCCACACACACGAATCATCACTACAGCCAGTACAATGGAAAGGTGGGAATGTGTACTGAATGTGTACTGACGTTATAAGTGAAAGGTGGAGGTACTGGTGGATGTGTACTGACACTATAAGGGATCTCTACCTGCAGTGACAGTCTGAGCTTCTCAAGTTCTTCCTCCAGAGATTTCTTCTCCTGTTCACAGGCCATTTTCATATCTGCCAGAGCAAGTATCATTACTGCTGGATATAACACAGATTGTATATACTACATAATTACTACTGAATATATAAAATATAATATATATAGTACTATACATATATTAGTATCACTTTTATTGGAGCCTAAAGGCTAACATTCATTATTAGTTATGTTAGTATTATTGCATTTCCATAGTACTTACTCTTGATGGACCTGTTATGCTCCTCCTCCTCCTGCTGTTTCTGCAGGAGCTCTGTCTCCTCCTGCTGCTTGTGTTTCAGCATCTCCTGAAGAACCTGCAGCTCCTTCTGCTTCTGCAACCTCAACTCCTTCAGCTGCTCCAACAAATTGTTCTCCAACTCCTCCTTCTCACACCGCAAACACTCCAATCGGGCCACAGGCCCCACTAGTGACACAGAACCACACACACACACACAGAGAGAGAGATAAACATGTATAAATGTATAAGAATTTGTGGATAAAATTATTATGAGATTATTTATAATCAAACGACTACACTACACAACCACATCTTCCTTTTATTTACATATTATACAGATATTTAGAGATATTTACATTTTATTTACCCGCGTGCGTCTCTCTTCTCCAAGGTAGCGGAGAGATATGAAAGGATAAAAGGGGAAAAGAATAAAATGCACGTCGGTTTTAAATTCGCAGGCTACCTGCGCTGAAGGCGTGGAAAACGAGCACGTGACGGAAAGGCTTCCGTACCCGATGGGTCCAAATCACATGCCCAGCAAAGTAGCCTTAAACCTGGACACACAATGGAGACCATTTGACCCTTTAAAATCATACTACAACCAGACTTCCAGGCCCAAGAGGTCACACAGTCATGCCCAGCAAAGTAGCTCTGGGCCTGGGCACACTTCACGCAGTTTGACCGTTTAAATAAAACTAGAAACAGACTTCCTGGCCCAAGAGGTCACACAGTCATGCCTGGGTCTGGGCACACTTCACGCAGTTTGACCCTTTAAATAATACTACAACCAGACACATACAGGTGCGCACATATACACAGATACACATTCTGTTTAATTTCTTCACATCTGCAGACTAGAGAAAGCTGAGGGTATAGTGTTAAACCAGGTACTACATAAACAGTATATAGTATATATACAGAGGATATAGTGTTAAACCAGGTACTACATACAGAGTATATAGTATACATACAGAGTATATAGTTTGACCAAAAGATCGTGCTGATCTTTGATCTCCTGGTTCTTCATCTCCAGCGCCACTTTCAGACTCATAATGTCCTCCTCTATGGGCTGGTATAACCCACACACACGAATCATCACTAAAGCCAGTACAATGGAAAGGTGGGAATGTGTACTGAATGTGTATTGACGTTATAAGTGAAAGGTGGAGGTACTGGTGGATGTGTACTGACACTATAAGGGATCTCTACCTGCAGTGACAGTCTGAGCTTCTCAAGTTCTTCCTCCAGAGATTTCTTCTCCTGTTCACAGGCCATTTTCATATCTGCCAGAGCAAGTATCATTACTGCTGGATATAACACAGATTGTATATACTACATAATTACTACTGAATATATAAAATATAATATATATAGTACTATACATATATTAGTATCACTTTTATTGGAGCCTAAAGGCTAGCATTCATTATTATGTTAGTATTATTGCATTTCCATAGTACTTACTCTTGATGGACCTGTTATGCTCCTCCTCCTCCTGCTGTTTCTGCAGGAGCTCTGTCTCCTCCTGCTGCTTGTGTTTCAGCATCTCCTGAAGAACCTGCAGCTCCTTCTGCTTCTGCAACCTCAACTCCTTCAGCTGCTCCAACAAACTGTTCTCCAACTCCTCCTTCTCACACCGCAAACACTCCAATCGGGCCACAGGCCCCACTAGTGACACAGAACCACACACACACACACACACAGACACACACACACACACAGAGAGAGAGATAAACATGTATAAATGTATAAGAATTTGTGGATAAAATTACTATGAGATTATTTATAATCAAACGACTACACTATACAACCACATCTTCCTTTTATTTACATATTATACAGACATTTAGAGATATTTACATTTTATTTACCCGCGTGCGTCTCTCTTCTCCAAGGTAGCGGAGAGATATGAAAGGATAAAAGGGGAAAAGAATAAAATGCACGTCGGTTTTAAATTCGCAGGCTACCTGCGCTGAAGGCGTGGAAAACGAGCACGTGACGGAAAGGCTTCCGTACCCGATGGGTCCAAATCACATGCCCAGAAAGTAGCCTTAAACCTGGACACACAATGGAGACCATTTGACCCTTTAAAATCATACTACAACCAGACTTCCAGGCCCAAGAGGTCACACAGTCATGCCCAGCAAGGATGCTTTAAACGTGGGCACACTTCAGACCGTTTCACTCTTTAAATCATTCAAAGCACCACATTTCAAGACCCAAGAGGTCACAGAATCATGCCCATCAAAGTAGCTCTGCGCCTGGGCACACTTCACGCAGTTTGACCCTTTAAATAATACTACAACCAGACACATACAGGTGCGCACATATACACAGATACACATTCTGTTTAATTTCTTCACATCTGCAGACTAGAGTAAGCTGAGGGTATAGTGTTAAACCAGGTACTACATAAACAGTATATAGTATATATACAGAGGATATAATGTTAAACCAGGTACTACATACAGAGTATATAGTTTGACCAAAAGATCGTGCTGATCTTTGATCTCCTGGTTCTTCATCTCCAGCGCCACTTTCAGACTCATAATGTCCTCCTCTATGGGCTGGTATAACACACACACGAATCATCACTACAGCCAGTACAATGGAAAGGTGGGAATGTGTACTGAATGTGTACTGACGTTATAAGTGAAAGGTGGAGCTACTGGTGGATGTGTACTGACACTATAAGGGATCTCTACCTGCAGTGACAGTCTGAGCTTCTCAAGTTCTTCCTCCAGAGATTTCTTCTCCTGTTCACAGGCCATTTTCATATCTGCCAGAGCATGTATCATTACTGCTGGATATAACACAGATTGTATATACTACATAATTATTACTGAATATATAAAATATAATATATATAGTACTATACATATATTAGTATCACTTTTATTGGAGCCTAAAGGCTAACATTCATTATTAGTTATGTTAGTATTATTGCATTTCCATAGTACTTACTCTTGATGGACCTGTTATGCTCCTCCTCCTCCTGCTGTTTCTGCAGGAGCTCTGTCTCCTCCTGCTGCTTGTGTTTCAGCATCTCCTGAAGAACCTGCAGCTCCTTCTGCTTCTGCAACCTCAACTCCTTCAGCTGCTCCAACAAACTGTTCTCCAACTCCTCCTTCTCACACCGCAAACACTCCAATCGGGCCACAGGCCCCACTAGTGACACAGAACCACACACACACACACACAGACACACACACACACACACACACACAAAGAGAGAGATAAACATGTATAAATGTATAAGAATTTGTGGATAAAATTATTATGAGATTATTTATAATGAAACGACTACACTACACAACCACTTCTTCCTTTTATTTACATATTATACAGATATTTACAGATATTTACATTTTATTTACCCGCGTGCGTCTCTCTTCTCCAAGGTAGCGGAAAGATATGAAAGGATAAAAGGGGAAAAGAATAAAATGCACGTCGGTTTTAAATTCGCAGGCTACTTGCGCTGAAGGCGTGGAAAACGAGCACGTGACGGAAAGGCTTCCGTACCCGATGGGTCCAAATCACATGCCCAGCAAAGTAGCCTTAAACCTGGACACACAATGGAGACCATTTGACCCTTTAAAATCATACTACAACCAGACTTCCAGGCCCAAGAGGTCACACAGTCATGCCCAGCAAAGTAGCTCTGGGCATGGGCACACTTCACGCAGTTTGACCGTTTAAATAAAAGTAGAAACAGACTTCCTGGCCCAAGAGGTCACACAGTCATGCCCAGCAAGGATGCTTTAAACGTGGGCACACTTCAGACCGTTTCACTCTTTAAATCATTCAAAGCAGCACATTTCAAGGCCCAAGAGGTCACAGAATCATGCCCATCAAAGTAGCTCTGGGTCTGGGCACACTTCATGCAGTTTGACCCTTTAAATAATACTACAACCAGACACATACAGGTGCGCACATATACACAGATGCACATTCTGTTTAATTTCTTCACATCTGCAGACTAGAGTACGCTGAGGGTATAGTGTTAAACCAGGTACTACATAAACAGTATATAATATATAAACAGAGGATATAATGTTAAACCAGGTACTACATACAGAGTATATAGTTTGACCAAAAGATCGTGGTGATCTTTGATCTCCTGGTTCTTCATCTCCAGCGCCACTTTCAGACTCATAATGTCCTCCTCTATGGGCTGGTATAACACACACACGAATCATCACTACAGCCAGTACAATGGAAAGGTGGGAATGTGTACTGAATGTGTACTGACGTTATAAGTGAAAGGTGGAGCTACTGGTGGATGTGTACTGACACTATAAGGGATCTCTACCTGCAGTGACAGTCTGAGCTTCTCAAGTTCTTCCTCCAGAGATTTCTTCTCCTGTTCACAGGCCATTTTCATATCTGCCAGAGCAAGTATCATTACTGCTGGATATAACACAGATTGTATATACTACATAATTACTACTGAATATATAAAATATAATATATATAGTACTATACATATATTAGTATCACTTTTATTGGAGCCTAAAGGCTAACATTCATTATTAGTTATGTTAGTATTATTGCATTTCCATAGTACTTACCCTTGAGGGACCTGTTATGCTCCTCCTCCTCCTGCTGTTTCTGCAGGAGCTCTGTCTCCTCCTGCTGCTTGTGTTTCAGCATCTCCTGAAGAACCTGCAGCTCCTTCTGCTTCTGCAACCTCAACTCCTTCAGCTGCTCCAACAAACTGTTCTCCAACTCCTCCTTCTCACACCGCAAACACTCCAATCGGGCCACAGGCCCCACTAGTGACACAGAACCACACACACACACACACAGACACACACACACACACACACACACACACACACACACACACACACAAAGAGAGAGATAAACATGTATAAATGTATAAGAATTTGTGGATAAAATTATTATGAGATTATTTATAATGAAACGACTACACTACACAGCCACTTCTTCCTTTTATTTACATATTATACAGATATTTACAGATATTTACATTTTATTTACCCGCGTGCGTCTCTCTTCTCCAAGATAGCGGAGAGATATGAAAGGATAAAAGGGGAAAAGAATAAAATGCACGTCGGTTTTAAATTCGCAGGCTACCTGCGCTGAAGGCGTGGAAAACGAGCACGTGACGGAAAGGCTTCCGTACCCGATGGGTCCAAATCACATGCCCAGCAAAGTAGCCTTAAACCTGGACACACAATGGAGACCATTTGACCCTTTAAATAATACTACAACCAGACACATACAGGTGCGCACATATACACAGATACACATTCTGTTTAAATTTCTTCACATCTGCAGTCTAGAGTAAGCTGAGGGTATAGTGTTAAACCAGGAACTACATAAACAGTATATAGTATATATACAGAGGATATAGTGTTAAACCAGGTACTACATACAGAGTATATAGTATACATACAGAGTATATAGTTTGACCAAAAGATCGTGCTGATCTTTGATCTCCTGGTTCTTCATCTCCAGCGCCACTTTCAGACTCATAATGTCCACCTCTATGGGCTGGTATAACACACACACGAATCATCACTACAGCCAGTACAATGGAAAGGTGGGAATGTGTACTGAATGTGTACTGACGTTATAAGTGAAAGGTGGAGCTACTGGTGGATGTGTACTGACACTATAAGGGATCTCTACCTGCAGTGACAGTCTGAGCTTCTCAAGTTCTTCCTCCAGAGATTTCTTCTCCTGTTCACAGGCCATTTTCATATCTGCCAGAGCAAGTATCATTACTGCTGGATATAACACAGATTGTATATACTACATAATTACTACTGAATATATAAAATATAATATATATAGTACTATACATATATTAGTATCACTTTTATTGGAGCCTAAAGGCTAACATTCATTATTAGTTATGTTAGTATTATTGCATTTCCATAGTACTTACCCTTGAGGGACCTGTTATGCTCCTCCTCCTCCTGCTGTTTCTGCAGGAGCTCTGTCTCCTCCTGCTGCTTGTGTTTCAGCATCTCCTGAAGAACCTGCAGCTCCTTCTGCTTCTGCAACCTCAACTCCTTCAGCTGCTCCAACAAACTGTTCTCCAACTCCTCCTTCTCACACCGCAAACACTCCAATCGGGCCACAGGCCCCACTAGTGACACAGAACCACACACACACACACACAGACACACACACACACACACACACACACACACACACACACACAAAGAGAGAGATAAACATGTATAAATGTATAAGAATTTGTGGATAAAATTATTATGAGATTATTTATAATGAAACGACTACACTACACAGCCACTTCTTCCTTTTATTTACATATTATACAGATATTTACAGATATTTACATTTTATTTACCCGCGTGCGTCTCTCTTCTCCAAGATAGCGGAGAGATATGAAAGGATAAAAGGGGAAAAGAATAAAATGCACGTCGGTTTTAAATTCGCAGGCTACCTGCGCTGAAGGCGTGGAAAACGAGCACGTGACGGAAAGGCTTCCGTACCCGATGGGTCCAAATCACATGCCCAGCAAACTAGCCTTAAACCTGGACAAACAATGGAGACCATTTGACCCTTTAAAATCATACTAAAACCAGACTTCCAGGCCCAAGAGGTCACACAGTCATGCCCAGCAAAGTAGCTCTGGGCCTGGGCACACTTCACGCAGTTTGACCGTTTAAATAAAACTAGAAACAGACTTCCTGGCCCAAGAGGTCACAGAGTCATGCCTGGGTCTGGGCACACTTCACGCAGTTTGACCCTTTAAATAATACTACAACCAGACACATACAGGTGCGCACATATACACAGATACACATTCTGTTTAATTTCTTCACATCTGCAGACTAGAGTAAGCTGAGGGTATAGTGTTAAACCAGGTACTACATAAACAGTATATAATATATATACAGAGGATATAATGTTAAACCAGGTACTACATACAGAGTATATAGTTTTACCAAAAGATCGTGCTGATCTTTGATCTCCTGGTTCTTCATCTCCAGCACCACTTTCAGACTCATGTCCTCCTCTATGGGCTGGTATAACCCACACACACGAATCATCACTACAGCCAGTACAATGGAAAGGTGGGAATGTGTACTGAATGTGTACTGACGTTATAAGTGAAAGGTGGAGGTACTGGTGGATGTGTACTGACACTATAAGGGATCTCTACCTGCAGTGACAGTCTGAGCTTCTCAAGTTCTTCCTCCAGAGATTTCTTCTCCTGTTCACAGGCCATTTTCATATCTGCCAGAGCAAGTATCATTACTGCTGGAAATAACACAGATTGTATATACTACATAATTACTACTGAATATATAAAATATAATATATATAGTACTATACATATATTAGTATCACTTTTATTGGAGCCTAAAGGCTAACATTCATTATTAGTTATTAGTTATGTTAGCTCTGTCTCCTCCTGCTGCTTGTGTTTCAGCATCTACTGAAGAACCTGCAGCTCCTTCTGCTTCTGCAACCTCAACTCCTTCAGCTGCTCCAACAAACTGTTCTCCAACTCCTCCTTCTCACACCGCAAACACTCCAATTGGGCCACAGGCCCCACTAGTGACACAGAACCACACACACACACACACAGTCACACACACACACACACACACACACACACAAATTAGCAAGCCATATAGTGTAGAAATAGATAGATGTTATTCAGGGACCTCATTTATAAAACTTTGTGGATTCCAAAGTGAAAGTGTGTGTATTCTGCACAAATAACAGGAAATGGCATATACCCCCCAAAAACTTAGATTTCTAAAGCCTCGAGTATGAATTATTGGGAGATAGAGGCGACAATGCAGCGCTAAAGACAAAAAAGGAATTTTAACCACAGGTATGAGTGCCAGCACCAGCAACCGCAGGTGTGAGTGGCATTATATTTACATTTACCCTCCACATCCTTTGTGTCTGTGTATTCGTCCTCGATGCGTCCAGCACACCAGCTCCAGAAACGCCTCATTTTTCCTCTGTCCTCTTCAGTGTCTTTCCACAGACTGATCTGTAAAGGTGTTCATGGGATTCCCCTCACGTGTGACATCGGGCCACAGGACATATGGGGTTCTAAAGTTCCAAGAGCGTAGATGAGTTGTTTTTCTTTGAATTTCCTAATTTCATTGCTGCCATAGCAGCAACTGGCAATGCAAACAGACGTGTCATTAATGCAGTGACTCTACCTCAACCTGGATTGATCAACCATGTACGGCTCACCGGAGACTGTGATACGTATAACATCCCAAAGTGTACTTAATTCTGAGCAAAATCTAACTAGCCTCATTACTGCTGAACTATGAGGGGCCATTTAGGGAGAAATCAGGGAAACACTACTTGTACATACATATGAAACATTTTCACATAAATAGCCTACTACTTACATTTGTGTATAATAATTTAAACTCGCATATACACGCACTTGCCCACTCAATCTCTGGTGCGTAAACAAAGAGTTGCACTATGCTTATGTTGGTATGGGGGTGTCTGTGTGTATATAACAATTTTCAGTGCGCCCGGAAGTCATTTCATTGTCATTTCAAGGCAGATATTTAACATGTGTACAGTGCGTATAATAGACAGAGGAAGACTGTTGAACTATTAATATTAGGACGGTTATTGACATCTGTGTAATGAGTAGTGCTTCTCTTAATGACAACTGTAACTGTTTTCCCATATAGAATTGTGTGCCTTATATTGTTTGGAGGAACTTTTTCTTCTCATTTAGAAATATGTGGACTAAGTGCTCAGATTGTCTTATTACTTATTATGCTCAGTCTCACCATTTTTGGCAGATTTCACCACGTTATTACGAACGTGGATACGTTATCTTATAATTATAAGCAGTGTGAGATGTGAAGCTAAGCGAAGCACATGTGCAGAATTTCTAACAATAGCCTGTTTTGTATAGCCTGGCTAACTGACCAATCAGTGAAATTAAATGTGGTTGCTGAGCCTGTTGCAGCTGGGTCAATTTAATTTGATTTCATTGTGTTTAATTTTAAACTCAGCTGCGTGCCATGAGACACAAGTTAATCTGAGCATTTTTTGTTCTAACGCCGACTTAACCTAGCCATGTTTTACAGATATCTTGAAATAATTGAGGTTCATCGCTAGAGGGTGCTGTTCATCTTTTTTTTTCTTTTCTTCTATTATTGATCAGGAAAAAACGATAAAATAGAGAATTTGTGGGTAAAATTATTATGAGATTATTTATAATCAAACGACTACACTACACAACCACTTCTTCCTTTTATTTACATATTATACAGATATTTACATTTTATTTACCCGCGTGCGTCTCTCTTCTCCAAGGTATCGGAGAGATATGAAAGTATAAAAGGGGAAAAGAATAAAATGCACGTCGGTTTTAAATTCGCAGGCTACCTGCGCTGAAGGCGTGGAAAACGAGCACGTGACGGAAAGGCTTCCGTACCCGATGGGTCCAAATCACATGCCAAGCAAAGTAGCCTTAAACCTGGACACACAATGGAGACCATTTGACCCTTTAAAATCATACTACAACCAGACTTCCAGGCCCAAGAGGTCACACAGTCATGCCCAGCAAAGTAGCTCTGGGCATGGGCACACTTCACACAGTTTGACCGTTTAAATAAAAGTAGAAACAGACTTCCTGGCCCAAGAGGTCACACAGTCATGCCCAGCAAGGATGCTTTAAACGTGGGCACACTTCAGACCGTTTCACTCTTTAAATCATTCAAAGCACCACATTTCAAGGCCCAAGAGGTCACAGAATCATGCCCATCAAAGTAGCTCTGGGCCTGGGCACACTTCATGCAGTTTGACCCTTTAAATAATACTACAACCAGACACATACAGGTGCGCACATATACACAGATACACATTCTGTTTAATTTCTTCACATCTGCAGACTAGAGTAAGCTGAGGGTATAGTGTTAAACCAGGTACTACATAAACAGTATATAGTATATATACAGAAGATATAATGTTAAACCAGGTACTACATACAGAGTATATAGTTTGACCAAAAGATCGTGCTGATCTTTGATCTCCTGGTTCTTCATCTCCAGCGCCACTTTCAGACTCATAATGTCCTCCTCTATGGGCTGGTATAACACACACACGAATCATCACTACAGCCAGTACAATGGAAAGGTGGGAATGTGTACTGAATGTGTACTGACGTTATAAGTGAAAGGTGGAGCTACTGGTGGATGTGTACTGACACTATAAGGGATCTCTACCTGCAGTGACAGTCTGAGCTTCTCAAGTCCTTCCTCCAGAGATTTCTTCTCCTGTTCACAGGCCATTTTCATATCTGCCAGAGCAAGTATCATTACTGCTGGATATAACACAGATTGTATATACTACATAATTACTACTGAATATATAAAATATAATATATATAGTACTATACATATATTAGTATCACTTTTATTGGAGCCTAAAGGCTAACATTCATTATTAGTTATGTTAGTATTATTGCATTTCCATAGTACTTACTCTTGATGGACCTGTTATGCTCCTCCTCCTCCTGCTGTTTCTGCAGGAGCTCTGTCTCCTCCTGCTGCTTGTGTTTCAGCATCTCCTGAAGAACCTGCAGCTCCTTCTGCTTCTGCAACCTCAACTCCTTCAGCTGCTCCAACAAATTGTTCTCCAACTCCTCCTTCTCACACCGCAAACACTCCAATCGGGCCACAGGCCCCACTAGTGACACAGAACCACACACACACACACACACACAGAGAGATAAACATGTATAAATGTATAAGAATTTGTGGATAAAATTATTATGAGATTATTTATAATGAAACGACTACACTACACAACCACTTCTTCCTTTTATTTACATATTATACAGATATTTAGAGATATTTACATTTTATTTACCCGCGTGCGTCTCTCTTCTCCAAGGTAGCGGAGAGATATGAAAGGATAAAAGGGGAAAAGAATAAAATGCACGTCGGTTTTAAATTCGCAGGCTACCTGCGCTGAAGGCGTGGAAAACGAGCACGTGACGGAAAGGCTTCCGTACCCGATGGGTCCAAATCACATGCCAAGCAAAGTAGCCTTAAACCTGGACACACAATGGAGACCATTTGACCCTTTAAAATCATACTACAACCAGACTTCCATGCCCAAGAGGTCACACAGTCATGCCCAGCAAAGTAGCTCTGGGCATGGGCACACTTCACGCAGTTTGACCGTTTAAATAAAAGTAGAAACAGACTTCCTGGCCCAAGAGGTCACACAGTCATGCCCAGCAAGGATGCTTTAAACGTGGGCACACTTCAGACCGTTTCACTCTTTAAATCATTCAAAGCACCACATTTCAAGGCCCAAGAGGTCACAGAATCATGCCCATCAAAGTAGCTCTGGGCCTGGGCACACTTCATGCAGTTTGACCCTTTAAATAATACTACAACCAGACACATACAGGTGCGCACATATACACAGATACACATTCTGTTTAATTTCTTCACATCTGCAGACTAGAGTAAGCTGAGGGTATAGTGTTAAACCAGGTACTACATAAACAGTATATAGTATATATACAGAGGATATAATGTTAAACCAGGTACTACATACAGAGTATATAGTTTGACCAAAAGATCGTGCTGATCTTTGATCTCCTGGTTCTTCATCTCCAGCGCCACTTTCAGACTCATAATGTCCTCCTCTATGGGCTGGTATAACACACACACGAATCATCACTACAGCCAGTACAATGGAAAGGTGGGAATGTGTACTGAATGTGTACTGACGTTATAAGTGAAAGGTGGAGCTACTGGTGGATGTGTACTGACACTATAAGGGATCTCTACCTGCAGTGACAGTCTGAGCTTCTCAAGTTCTTCCTCCAGAGATTTCTTCTCCTGTTCACAGGCCATTTTCATATCTGCCAGAGCAAGCATCATTACTGCTGGATATAACACAGATTGTATATACTACATAATTACTACTGAATATATAAAATATAATATATATAGTACTATACATATATTAGTATCACTTTTATTGGAGCCTAAAGGCTAACATTCATTATTAGTTATGTTAGTATTATTGCATTTCCATAGTACTTACCCTTGAGGGACCTGTTATGCTCCTCCTCCTCCTGCTGTTTCTGCAGGAGCTCTGTCTCCTCCTGCTGCTTGTGTTTCAGCATCTCCTGAAGAACCTGCAGCTCCTTCTGCTTCTGCAACCTCAACTCCTTCAGCTGCTCCAATAAACTGTTATCCAACTCCTCCTTCTCACACCGCAAACACTCCAATCGGGCCACAGGCCCCACTAGTGACACAGAACCACACACACACACACACAGAGAGAGATAAACATGTATAAATGTATAAGAATTTGTGGATAAAATTATTATGAGATTATTTATAATCAAACGACTACACTACACAACCACATCTTCCTTTTATTTACATATTATACAGATATTTAGAGATATTTACATTTTATTTACCCGCGTGCGTCTCTCTTCTCCAAGGTAGCGGAGAGATATGAAAGGATAAAAGGGGAAAAGAATAAAATGCACGTCGGTTTTAAATTCACAGGCTACCTGCGCTGAAGGCGTGGAAAACGAGCACGTGACGGAAAGGCTTCCGTACCCGATGGGTCCAAATCACATGCCCAGCAAAGTAGCCTTAAACCTGGACACACAATGGAGACCATTTGACCCTTTAAAATCATACTACAACCAGACTTCCAGGCCCAAGAGGTCACACAGTCATGCCCAGCAAAGTAGCTCTGGGCCTGGGCACACTTCACGCAGTTTGACCGTTTAAATAAAACTAGAAACAGACTTCCTGGCCCAAGAGGTCACAGTCATACCCAGCAAAGTACGTTTAAACCTGGAAACAAATCAGATCCTTTCTGTCATTCAAAGGAATGGGCCTGCAACTCACAACCACATCCCCAGTGAAGCGCACCGTCACCCAGCCACACTACCCCACCTTGCCCGTCCTGGAACAACCACACCTCCAGGGCACCACATGCCAATCTCTCATGCCCAGCAAACTGCAACCTCACGCAGCCAGGCCACACACTGTCTCCCCTTGTACAGTCCAAGGACGAACTCCTCCACAAACCTGGTGTTCACGCGCACACACGCAATTACAACGAATTGGTGGAGAACTTTGAAACAAACGTGCTGACTTTGAATACTCACATCTAGGCTGGGCCAGGTCCAAATGGCCTGCAGCTCGGTGCGCATTAACTGCTTGACTGTCCGTCACGAACGCCACCTGCCAAGCGTTCGTTCCGTCCCTGGCGGATTTTAAAAAATCGTAGCGTGAGAACGGTGGGTCCAATCCGCGTGCCGCTTAAAGGCGATTACAAGGGAGATGCAAACCTTTCCAAAGAGCCATGAACAGACTTTCTACACCCAATGAGACAAGAGATATTAAGCCGCAATGATATCCGACGCGCGCATTTTCTCCGCCGCACACCACATTTAAAAAATCGTAGCGTGAGAACGGTGGGTCCGATCCGCATGCCGCTTAAAGGCGATTACAGGGGAGATGCAACCCTTTCCAAAGAGCCATGAAAAGACTTTCTATTCCCAAGGAGACAAGAGATATTAAGCCGCAATGACGTCCGACGCGCGCATTTTCTCCGCCGCGCACCACATTTAAAAAAATCATAGCGTGAAAACCGTGGGTTCGATCCGCGTGCCGCTCGAAGGCGATTACAGGGGAGATGCAGCCCTTTCCAAAGATCCATGAACAGACTTCCTACTCCCAAGGAGACAAGAGATATTAACATATAAAGCGTTACGCTACAGTCGGATGAGCGAGAAACGCTTGAGCAGTTGCAACGAATTGGAGGAGAAAGTTTAAACAAACGCGCTGACTTTGAACGCTCACATCTAGGTCTGGCCAAGTCCAAATGGCGTGCAACTCGGTGCGCATCACCTCCATGACTGTCCCTAACGAACGCCACCTGCCACGCTTTCGGCCCGTCTCTGGCGGCTTTAAAAAATCGTAGCGTGATAACCGTGGGTCCAATCCGCTTGAAGCTCGAAGGCGATTAGAGGGGAGATGCAGCCCTTTCCAAAGAGCCATGAACAGACTTCCTACTCCCAAGGAGACAAGAGATATTAAGCCACAAATACGTGCGGACCGCGTCTTTTCTCCGCAGCTCACCACATTTAAAAAAATCGTAGCGTGAAAACCGTGGGTTCGATATAGTATACATACAGAGTATATAGTTTGACCAAAAGATCGTGCTGATCTTTGATCTCCTGGTTCTTCATCTCCAGCGCCACTTTCAGACTCATAATGTCCTCCTCTATGGGCTGGTATAACACAGACACGAATCATCACTACAGCCAGTACAATGGAAAGGTGGGAATGTGTACTGAATGTGTACTGACGTTATAAGTGAGAGGTGGTGGTACTGGTGGATGTGTACTGACACTATAAGGGATCTCTACCTGCAGTGACAGTTTGAGCTTCTCAAGTTCTTCCTCCAGAGATTTCTTCTCCTGTTCACAGGCCATTTTCATATCTGCCAGAGCAAGTATCATTACTGCTGGATATAACACAGATTGTATATACTACATAATTACTGCTGAATATATAAAATATAATATATATAGTACTATACATATATTAGTGTCACTTTTATTGGAGCCTAAAGGCTAACATTCATTATTAGTTATGTTAGTATTATTGCATTTCCATAGTACTTACTCTTGATGGACCTGTTATGCTCCTCCTCCTCCTGCTGTTTCTGCAGGAGCTCTGTCTCCTCCTGCTGCTTGTGTTTCAGCATCTCCTGAAGAACCTGCAGCTCCTTCTGCTTCTGCAACCTCAACTCCTTCAGCTGCTCAAACAAACTGTTCTCCAACTCCTCCTTCTCACACCGCAAACACTCCAATCGGGCCACAGGCCCCACTAGTGACACAGAACCACACACACACACACACAGACACACACACACACACACACAGAGAGAGATAAACATGTATAAATGTATAAGAATTTGTGGATAAAATTATTATGAGATTATTTATAATCAAACGACTACACTACACAACCACATCTTCCTTTTATTTACATATTATACAGATATTTAGAGATATTTACATTTTATTTACCCGCGTGCGTCTCTCTTCTCCAAGGTAGCGGAGAGATATGAAAGGATAAAAGGGGAAAAGAATAAAATGCACGTCGGTTTTAAATTCGCAGGCTACCTGCGCTGAAGGCGTGGAAAACGAGCACGTGACGGAAAGGCTTCCGTACCCGATGGGTCCAAATCACATGCCCAGCAAAGTAGCCTTAAACCTGGACACACAATGGAGACCATTTGACCCTTTAAAATCATACTACAACCAGACTTCCAGGCCCAAGAGGTCACACAGTCATGCCCAGCAAAGTAGCTCTGGGCCTGGGCACACTTCACGCAGTTTGACCGTTTAAATAAAACTAGAAACAGACTTCCTGGCCCAAGAGGTCACACAGTCATGCCCAGCAAGGTTGCTTTAAACGTGGGCACACTTCAGACCGTTTCACTCTTTAAATCATTCAAAGCACCACATTTCAAGGCCCAAGAGGTCACAGAATCATGCCCATCAAAGTAGCTCTGGGCCTGGGCACACTTTACGGAGTTTGACCCTTTAAATAATACTACAACCAGACACATACAGGTGCGCACATATACACAGATACACATTCTGTTTAATTTCTTCACATCTGCAGACTAGAGTAAGCTGAGGGTATAGTGTTAAACCAGGAGCTACATAAACAGTATATAGTATATATAAAGAGGATATAGTGTTAAACCAGGTACTACATACAGAGTATATAGTATACATACAGAGTATATAGTTTGACCAAAAGATCGTGCTGATCTTTGATCTCCTGGTTCTTCATCTCCAGCGCCACTTTCAGACTCATAATGTCCTCCTCTATGGGCTGGTATAACCCACACATACGAATCATCACTACAGCCAGTACAATGGAAAGGTGGGAATGTGTACTGAATGTGTACTGACGTTATAAGTGAAAGGTGGAGGTACTGGTGGATGTGTACTGACACTATAAGGGATCTCTACCTGCAGTGACAGTCTGAGCTTCTCAAGTTCTTCCTCCAGAGATTTCTTCTCCTGTTCACAGGCCATTTTCATATCTGCCAGAGCAAGTATCATTACTGCTGGATATAACATAGATTGTATATACTACATAATAACTACTGAATATATAAAATATAATATATATAGTACTATACATATATTAGTATCACTTTTATTGGAGCCTAAAGGCTAGCATTCATTATTAGTTATGTTAGTATTATTGCATTTCCATAGTACTTACTCTTGATGGACCTGTTATGCTCCTCCTCCTCCTGCTGTTTCTGCAGGAGCTCTGTCTCCTCATGCTGCTTGTGTTTCAGCATCTCCTGAAGAATCTGCAGCTCCTTCTGCTTCTGCAACCTCAACTCCTTCAGCTGCTCCAACAAACTGTTCTCCAACTCCTCCTTCTCACACCGCAAACACTCCAATCGGGCCACAGGCCCCACTAGTGACACAGAACCACACACACACACACACACACACACACACACACACACACACACACACACAGAGAGAGATAAACATGTATAAATGTATAAGAATTTGTGGATAAAATTATTATGAGATTATTTATAATGAAACGACTACACTACACAACCACTTCTTCCTTTTATTTACATATTATACAGATATTTAGAGATATTTACATTTTATTTACCCGCGTGCGTCTCTCTTCTCCAAGGTAGCGGAGAGATATGAAGGGATAAAAGGGGAAAAGAATAAAATGCACGTCGGTTTTAAATTCGCAGGCTACCTGCGCTGAAGGCGTGGAAAACGAGCACGTGACGGAAAGGCTTCCGTACCCGATGGGTCCAAATCACATGCCCAGCAAAGTAGCCTTAAACCTGGACACACAATGGAGACCATTTGACCCTTTAAAATCATACTACAACCAGACTTCCAGGCCCAAGAGGTCACACAGTCATGCCCAGCAAAGTAGCTCTGGGCCTGGGCACACTTCACGCAGTTTGACCGTTTAAATAAAACTAGAAACAGACTTCCTGGCCCAAGAGGTCACACAGTCATGCCCAGCAAGGTTGCTTTAAACGTGGGCACACTTCAGACCGTTTCACTCTTTAAATCATTCAAAGCACCACATTTCAAGGCCCAAGAGGTCACAGAATCATGCCCATCAAAGTAGCTCTGGGCCTGGGCACACTTCACGCAGTTTGACCCTTTAAATAATACTACAACCAGACACATACAGGTGCGCACATATACACAGATACACATTCTGTTTAATTTCTTCACATCTGCAGACTAGAGTAAGCTGAGGGTATAGTGTTAAACCAGGTACTACATAAACAGTATATAGTATATATACAGAGGATATAGTGTTAAACCAGGTACTACATACAGAGTATATAGTATACATACAGAGTATATAGTTTGACCAAAAGATCGTGCTGATCTTTGATCTCCTGGTTCTTCATCTCCAGCGCCACTTTCAGACTCATAATGTCCTCCTCTATTGGCTGGTATAACACACACACGAATCATCACTACAGCCAGTACAATGGAAAGTTGGGAATGTGTACTGAATGTGTACTGACGTTATAAGTGAAAGGTGGAGCTACTGGTGGATGTGTACTGACACTATAAGGGATCTCTACCTGCAGTGACAGTCTGAGCTTCTCAAGTTCTTCCTCCAGAGATTTCTTCTCCTGTTCACAGGCCATTTTCATATCTGCCAGAGCAAGTATCATTACTGCTGGATATAACATAGATTGTATATACTACATAATTACTACTGAATATATAAAATATAATATATATAGTACTATACATATATTAGTATCACTTTTATTGGAGCCTAAAGGCTAACATTCATTATTAGTTATGTTAGTATTATTGCATTTCCATAGTACTTACTCTTGATGGACCTGTTATGCTCCTCCTCCTCCTGCTGTTTCTGCAGGAGCTCTGTCTCCTCCTGCTGCTTGTGTTTCAGCATCTCCTGAAGAACCTGCAGCTCCTTCTGCTTCTGCAACCTCAACTCCTTCAGCTGCTCCAACAAACTGTTCTCCAACTCCTCCTTCTCACACCGCAAACACTCCAATCGGGCCACAGGCCCCACTAGTGACACAGAACCACACACACACACACACACACACACACACACAAAGAGAGAGATAAACATGTATAAATGTATAAGAATTTGTGGATAAAATTATTATGAGATTATTTATAATCAAACGACTACACTACACAACCACATCTTCCTTTTATTTACATATTATACAGATATTTAGAGATATTTACATTTTATTTACCCGCGTGCGTCTCTCTTCTCCAAGGTAGCGGAGAGATATGAAAGGATAAAAGGGGAAAAGAATAAAATGCACGTCGGTTTTAAATTCGCAGGCTACCTGCGCTGAAGGCGTGGAAAACGAGCACGTGACGGAAAGGCTTCCGTACCCGATGGGTCCAAATCACATGCCCAGCAAAGTAGCCTTAAACCTGGACACACAATGGAGAGCATTTGACCCTTTAAAATCATACTACAACCAGACTTCCAGGCCCAAGAGGTCACACAGCCATGCCCAGCAAAGTAGCTCTGGGCCTGGGCACACTTCACGCAGTTTGACCGTTTAAATAAAACTAGAAACAGACTTCCTGGCCCAAGAGGTCACAGTCATACCCAGCAAAGTACGTTTAAACCTGGAAACAAATCAGATCCTTTCTGTCATTCAAAGGAATGGGCCTGCAACTCACAACCACATCCCCAGTGAAGCGCACCGTCACCCAGCCACACTACCCCACCTTGCCCGTCCTGGAACAACCACACCTCCAGGGCACCACATGCCAATCTCTCATGCCCAGCAAACTGCAACCTCACGCAGCCAGGCCACACACTGTCTCCCCTTGTACAGTCCAAGGACGAACTCCTCCACAAACCTGGTGTTCACGCGCACACACGCAATTACAACGAATTGGTGGAGAACTTTGAAACAAACGTGCTGACTTTGAATACTCACATCTAGGCTGGGCCAGGTCCAAATGGCCTGCAGCTCGGTGCGCATTAACTGCTTGACTGTCCGTCACGAACGCCACCTGCCAAGCGTTCGTTCCGTCCCTGGCGGATTTTAAAAAATCGTAGCGTGAGAACGGTGGGTCCGATCCGCGTGCCGCTTAAAGGCGATTACAGGGGAGATGCATCCCTTTCCAAAGAGCCATGAACAGACTTTCTACTCCCAAGGAGACCAGAGGTATTAACAGATAAAGCGTTACGCTCCAGTCGGATGAGCGAGAAACGCTTGTACAATTGCAACGAATTGGAGGAGAAAGTTTAAACAAACGCGCTGACTTTGAAGGCTCACATCTAGGCCGGGCCAGGTCCAAATGGCCTACAACTCGGTCCGCATCACGTCCATGACTTTTCCTAACGAACGCCACCTGCCAAGCTTTCGGCCCGTCCCTGTCGGCATTAAAAAATCGTAGCGTGATAACGATGGTTCCGATCCGCGTGCCGCGCGAAGGCGATTACAGGGGAGATGCAGCCCTTTCCAAAGAGCCATGAAAAGACTTTCTACTCCCAAGGAGACAAGAGATATTAAGCCGCAATGACGTCCGACGCGCGCATTTTCTCCGCCGCGCACCACATTTAAAAAATCGTATCGTGAGAACGGTGGGTCCGATCCGCGTGCCGCTTAAAGGCAATTACAGGGGAGATGCAGCGCTTTCCAAAGAGCCATGAACAGACTTTCTACTCCCAAGGAGCCCAAAGATATTAAGCCGCAAATACGTCCTACGCGCGTCTTTTCTACGCCGCGCACCACATTTAAAAAATCGTAGCGTAAGAACGGTGAGTCCGATCCGCGTGCCGCTTAAAGGCGATTACAGGGGAGATGCAGCCCTTTCCAAAGAGCCATGAAAAGACTTTCTACTCCAAAGGAGACAAGAGATATTAAGCCGAAATGACGTCCGACGCGCGCATTTCCTCCGCCGCGCACCACATTTAAAAAAATCATAGCGTGAAAACCGTGGGTTCGATCCGCGTGCCGCTCGAAGGCGATTACAGGGGAGATGCAGCCCTTTCCAAAGAGGCATGAACAGACTTCCTACTCCCAAGGAGCCCAAAGATATTAAGCCGCAAATACGTCCTACGCGCGTCTTTTCTACGCCGCGCACCACATTTAAAAAATCGTATCGGAAGAACGGTGGGTCCAATCCGCGTGCCGCTTAAAGGCGATTACAAGGGAGATGCAAACCTTTCCAAAGAGCCATGAAAAGACTTTCTACTCCCAAGGAGACAATAGATATTAAGCCGAAATGACGTCCGACGCGCGCATTTTCTCCGCCGCGCACCACATTTAAAAAAATCATAGCGTGAAAACCGTGGGTTCGATCCGCGTGCCGCTCGAAGGCGATTACAGCGGAGATGCAGCCCTTTCCAAAGAGCCATGAAAAGACTTTCTACTCCCAAGGAGACAAGAGATATTAAGCCGAAATGACGTCCGACGCGCGCATTTCCTCCGCCGCGCACCACATTTAAAAAAATCATAGCTTGAAAACCGTGGGTTCGATCCGCGTGCCGCTCGAAGGCGATTACAGGGGAGATGCATCCCTTTCAAAAGAGCCATGAACAGACTTTCTACTCCCAAGGAGACCAGAAATATTAACATATAAAGCCTTACGCTCCAGTCGGATGAACGAGAAACGCTTGTACAATTGCAACGAATTGGAGGAGAAAGTTTAAACAAACGCGCTGACTTTGAACGCTCACATCTAGGCCGGGCCAACTCCAAATGGCGTGCAACTCGGTGTGCATCACCTCCATGACTGTCCCTAACGAACGCCACCTGCCACGCTTTCGGCCTATCCCTGGCGGCATTAAAAAATCGTAGCGTAATAACGATGGTTCCGATGCGCGTGCCGCTCGAAGGCGATTACAGGGGAGATACAGCCCTTTCCAAAGAGCCATGAACAGACTTTCTACTCCCAAGGAGACAAGAGATATTACGCGCATTTTCTCCGACGCGCACCACGTTTAAAAAATCGTAGCGTGAGAACGGTGGGTCCGATCCGCGTGCCGCTTAAAGGCGATTACAGGGGAGATGCAACCCTTTCCAAAGAACCATGAAAAGACTTTCTACTCCCAAGGAGACAAGAGATATTAAGCCGCAATGACGTCCGACGCGCGCATTTTCTCCGCCGCGCAGCACATTTAAAAAAATCATAGCGTGAAAACCGTGGGTTCGATCCGCGTGCCGCTCGAAGGCGATTACAGGGGAGATGGAGCCCTTTCCAAAGAGGCATGAACAGACTTCCTACTCCCAAGGAGCCCAAAGATATTAAGCCGCAAATACGTCCTACGCGCGTCTTTTCTACGCCGCGCACCACATTTAAAAAATCGTAGCGTAAGAACGGTGGGTCCGATCCGCGTGCCGCTTAAAGGCGATTACAGGGGAGATGCAAACCTTTCCAAAGAGCCATGAAAAGACTTTCTACTCCCAAGGAGACAAGAGATATTAAGCCGCAATGACGTCCGACGCGCGCATTTTCTCCGACGCGCAACACATTTAAAAAAATCATAGCGTGAAAACCGTGGGTTCGATCCGCGTGCCGCTTAAAGGCGATTACAGGGGAGATGCAAACCTTTCCAAAGAGCCATGAAAAGACTTTCTACTCCCAAGGAGACAAGAGATATTACGCGCATTTTCTACGCCGCGCACCACATTTAAAAAATCGTAGCGTAAGAACGGTGGGTCCGATCCGCGTGCCGCTTAAAGGCGATTACAGGGGAGATGCAAACCTTTCCAAAGAGCCATGAAAAGACTTTCTACTCCCAAGGAGACAAGAGATATTAAGCTGAAATGACGTCCGACGCGCGCATTTCCTCCGCCGCGCACCACATTTAAAAAAATCATAGCGTGAAAACCGTGGGTTCGATCCGCGTGCCGCTCGAAGGCGATTACAGGGGAGATGCAGCCCTTTCCAAAGAGCCATGAACAGACTTTCTACACCCAATGAGACAAGAGATATTAAGCCGCAAATACGTCCGGTGCGCGTCTTTTCTCCGCCGCGCAACACATTTAAAAAAAATCGTAGCGTGAAAACCGTGGGTTCGATCCGCGTGCCGCTCGAAGGCGATTACAGGGGAGATGCAGCCCTTTCCAAAGAGCCATGAACAGACTTTCTACTCCCAATGAGACAAGAGATATCAAGCCGCAAATACGTCCGGCGCGCGTCTATTCTCCGCCGCGCAACACATTTAAAAAAAAATCGTAGCGTGAAAACCGTGGGTTCGATCCGCGTGCCGCTTAAAGGCGATTACAGGGGAGATGCAGCCCTTTCCAAAGAGCCATGAAAAGACTTTCGACTCCCAAGGAGACAAGAGATATTAAGCCGAAATGACGTCCGACGCGCGCATTTCCTCCGCCGCGCACCACATTTAAAAAAATCATAGCGTGAAAACCGTGGGTTCGATCCGCGTGCCGCTCGAAGGCGATTACAGGGGAGATGCAGCCCTTTCCAAAGAGGCATGAACAGACTTCCTACTCCCAAGGAGCCCAAAGATATTAAGCCGCAAATACGTCCTACGCGCGTCTTTTCTACGCCGCGCACCACATTTAAAAAATCGTATCGGAAGAACGGTGGGTCCAATCCGCGTGCCGCTTAAAGGCGATTACAAGGGAGATGCAAACCTTTCCAAAGAGCCATGAAAAGACTTTCTACTCCCAAGGAGACAATAGATATTAAGCCGAAATGACGTCCGACGCGCGCATTTTCTCCGCCGCGCACCACATTTAAAAAAATCATAGCGTGAAAACCGTGGGTTCGATCCGCGTGCCGCTCGAAGGCGATTACAGCGGAGATGCAGCCCTTTCCAAAGAGCCATGAAAAGACTTTCTACTCCCAAGGAGACAAGAGATATTAAGCCGAAATGACGTCCGACGCGCGCATTTCCTCCGCCGCGCACCACATTTAAAAAAATCATAGCTTGAAAACCGTGGGTTCGATCCGCGTGCCGCTCGAAGGCGATTACAGGGGAGATGCATCCCTTTCAAAAGAGCCATGAACAGACTTTCTACTCCCAAGGAGACCAGAAATATTAACATATAAAGCCTTACGCTCCAGTCGGATGAACGAGAAACGCTTGTACAATTGCAACGAATTGGAGGAGAAAGTTTAAACAAACGCGCTGACTTTGAACGCTCACATCTAGGCCGGGCCAACTCCAAATGGCGTGCAACTCGGTGTGCATCACCTCCATGACTGTCCCTAACCAACGCCACCTGCCACGCTTTCGGCCTATCCCTGGCGGCATTAAAAAATCGTAGCGTAATAACGATGGTTCCGATGCGCGTGCCGCTCGAAGGCGATTACAGGGGAGATAAAGCCCTTTCCAAAGAGCCATGAACAGACTTTCTACTCCCAAGGAGACAAGAGATATTACGCGCATTTTCTCCGACGCGCACCACGTTTAAAAAATCGTAGCGTGAGAACGGTGGGTCCGATCCGCGTGCCGCTTAAAGGCGATTACAGGGGAGATGCAACCCTTTCCAAAGAGCCATGAACAGACTTTCTACTCCCAAGGAGACAAGAGATATTAAGCCGCAATGACGTCCGACGCGCGCATTTTCTCCGCCGCGCACCACATTTAAAAAATTCATAGCGTGAAAACCGTGGGTTCGATCCGCGTGCCGCTCGAAGGCGATTACAGGGGAGATGCAGCCCTTTCCAAAGAGCCATGAAAAGACTTCCTACTCCCAAGGAGCCCAAAGATATTAAGCCGCAAATACGTCTTACGAGCGTCTTTTCTACGCCGTGCACCACATTTAAAAAATCGTATCGTAAGAACGGTGGGTCCGATCCGCGTGCCGCTTAAAGGCGATTACAGGGGAGACGCAACCCTTTCCAAAGAGCCATGAACAGACTTTCTACTCTCAAGGAGACAAGAGATATTAAGCCGCAATGACGTCCGACGCGCGCATTTTCTCCGCCGCGCAGCACATTTAAAAAAATCATAGCGTGAAAACCGTGGGTTCGATCCGCGTGCCGCTCGAAGGCGATTACAGGGGAGATGCATCCCTTTCAAAAGAGCCATGAACAGACTTTCTACTCCCAAGGAGACCAGAAATATTAACATATAAAGCCTTACGCTCCAGTCGGATGAACGAGAAACGCTTGTACAATTGCAACGAATTGGAGGAGAAAGTTTAAACAAACGCGCTGATTTGAACGCTCACATCTAGGCCGGGCCAGGACCAAAGGGCCTGCAACTCGGTGCGCATCACCTCCATGACGGTCCCTAACGAACGCCACCTGCCACGCTTTCGGCCCGTCCCTGGCGGCATTAAAAAATCGTAGCGTGATAACGATGGTTCCGATCCGCGTGCCGCTCGAAGGCGATAACATTGGAGATGCAGCCCTTTCCAAAGAGCCATGAACAGACTTTCTACTCCCAAGGAGACAAGAGATATTAAGCCACAATGACGTCCGACGCGCATTTTCTCCGACACGCACCACGTTTAAAAAATCGTAGCGTGATAACCGTGGGTCCAATCCGCTTGAAGCTCGAAGGCGATTAGAGGGGAGATGCAGCCCTTTCCAAAGAGCCATGAACAGACTTCCTACTCCCAAGGAGACAAGAGATATTAAGCCACAAATACGTCCGGAGCACGTCTTTTCTCCGCAGCTCACCACATTTAAAAAAATCGTAGCGTGAAAACCGTGGGTTCGATATAGTATACATACAGAGTATATAGTTTGACCAAAAGATCGTGCTGATCTTTGATCTCCTGGTTCTTCATCTCCAGCGCCACTTTCAGACTCATAATGTCCTCCTCTATGGGCTGGTATAACCCACACACACGAATCATCACTACAGCCAGTACAATGGAAAGGTGGGAATGTGTACTGAATGTGTACTGACTTTATAAGTGAAAGGTGGAGGTACTGGTGGATGTGTACTGACACTAGAAGGGATCTCTACCTGCAGTGACAGTCTGAGCTTCTCAAGTTCTTCCTCCAGAGATTTCTTCTCCTGTTCACAGGCCATTTTCATATCTGCCAGAGCAAGTATCATTACTCCTGGATATAACACAGATTGTATATACTACATAATTACTACTGAATATATAAAATATAATATATATAGTACTATACATATATTAGTATCACTTTTATTGGAGCCTAAAGGCTAACATTCATTATTAGTTATGTTAGTATTATTGCATTTCCATAGTACTTACTCTTGATGGACCTGTTATGCTCCTCCTCCTCCTGCTGTTTCTGCAGGAGCTCTGTCTCCTCCTGCTGCTTGTGTTTCAGCATCTCCTGAAGAACCTGCAGCTCCTTCTGCTTCTGCAACCTCAACTCCTTCAGTTGCTCCAACAAACTGTTCTCCAACTCCTCCTTCTCAAACCGCAAACACTCCAATCGGGCCACAGGCCCCACTAGTGACACAGAACCACACACACACACACACACACACACACACACACACACACACACACAAAGAGAGAGATAAACATGTATGAATGTATAAGAATTTGTGGATAAAATTATTATGAGATTATTCATAATCAAACGACTACACTACACAACCACTTCTTCCTTTTATTTACATATTATACAGATATTTACAGATATTTACATTTTATTTACCCGCGTGCGTCTCTCTTCTCCAAGGTAGCGGAGAGATATGAAAGGATAAAAGGGGAAAAGAATAAAATGCACGTCAGTTTTAAATTCGCAGGCTACCTGCGCTGAAGGCGTGGAAAACGAGCACGTGACGGAAAGGCTTCCGTACCCGATGGGTCCAAATCACATGCCCAGCAAAGTAGCCTTAAACCTGCACACACAATGGAGACCATTTGACCCTTTAAAATCATACTACAACCAGACTTCCAGGCCCAAGAGGTCACACAGTCATGCCCAGCAAAGTAGCTCTGGGCCTGGGCACACTTCACGCAGTTTGACCCTTTAAATAATACTACAACCAGACTTCCAGGCACAAGAGGTCACACAGTCATGCACAGCAAAGTAGCTCTGGGCCTGGGCACACTTCATTCACTTTGTACCTTTAAATCATACTACTGCTACTACCAGACTTCTAGGCCCAAGAGGTCACACAGTCATGCACAGCAAAGTAGCTCTGGGCCTGGGCACACTTCATTCACTTTGTACCTTTAAATCATACTACTACTACTACTACCAGACTTCCAGGCCCAAGAGGTCAAACACAGTCATGCACAGCAAAGTAGCTCTGGGCCTGGGCACACTTCAATCACTTTGTGCCGTTAAATCATACTACTACTACCAGACGTCCAGGGCCAAGAGGTCACACAGTCATGCACAGCAAAGTAGCTCTGGGCCTGGGCACACTTCACGCAGTTTGACCATTTAAATAAAACTAGAAACAGACTTCCTGGCCCAAGAGGTCACACAGTCATGCCCAGCAAGGTTGCTTTAAACGTGGGCACACTTCAGACCGTTTCACTCTTTAAATCATTCAAAGCACCACATTTCAAGGCCCAAGAGGTCACAGAATCATGCCCATCAAAGTAGCTCTGGGCCTGGGCACACTTCACGCAGTTTGACCCTTTAAATAATACTACAACCAGACACATACAGGTGCGCACATATACACAGATACACATTCTGTTTAATTTCTTCACATCTGCAGACTAGAGTAAGCTGAGGGTATAGTGTTAAACCAGGTGCTACATAAACAATATATAGTATATATACAGAGGATATAGTGTTAAACCAGGTACTACATACAGAGTATATAGTATACATACAGAGTATATAGTTTGACCAAAAGATCGTGCTGATCTTTGATCCCCTGGTTCTTCATCTCCAGCGCCACTTTCAGACTCATAATGTCCTCCTCTATGGGCTGGTATAACACACACACGAATCATCACTACAGCCAGTACAATGGAAAGGTGGGAATGTGTACTGAATGTGTACTGACGTTATAAGTGAAAGGTGGAGCTACTGGTGGATGTGTACTGACACTATAAGGGATCTCTACCTGCAGTGACAGTCTGAGCTTCTCAAGTTCTTCCTCCAGAGATTTCTTCTCCTGTTCACAGGCCATTTTCATATCTGCCAGAGCATGTATCATTACTACTGTATATAACACAGATTGTATATACTACATAATTACTACTGAATATATAAAATATAATATATATAGTACTATACATATATTAGTATCACTTTTATTGGAGCCTAAAGGCTAACATTCATTATTAGTTATGTTAGTATTATTGCATTTACATAGTACTTACTCTTGATGGACCTGTTATGCTCCTCCTCCTCCTGCTGTTTCTGCAGGAGCTCTGTCTCCTCATGCTGCTTGTGTTTCAGCATCTCCTGAAGAACCTGCAGCTCCTTCTGCTTCTGCAACCTCAACTCCTTCAGCTGCTCCAACAAACTGTTCTCCAACTCCTCCTTCTCACACCGCAAACACTCCAATCGGGCCACAGGCCCCACTAGTGACACAGAACCACACACACACACAGACACAGACACACACACACACACACACACACACACACACACAGAGTGAGATAAACATGTATAAATGTATAAGAATTTGTGGATAAAATTATTATGAGATTATTTATAATCAAACGACTACACTACACAACCACTTCTTCCTTTTATTTACATATTATACAGATATTTACAGATATTTACATTTTATTTACCCGCATGCGTCTCTCTTCTCCAAGGTAGCGGAGAGATATGAAAGGATAAAAGGGGAAAAGAATAAAATGCACGTAGGTTTTAAATTCGGAGGATTCCTGCGCTGAAGGCGTGGAAAACGAGCACGTGACGGAAAGGCTTCCGTACCCGATGGTTCCAAATCACATGCCCAGCAAAGTAGCCTTAAACCTGGACACACAATGGAGACCATTTGACCCTTTAAAATCATACTACAAGCAGACTTCCAGGCCCAAGAGGTCACACAGTCATGCCCAGCAAAGTACCTCTGGGCCTGGGCACACTTCACGCAGTTTGACCGTTTAAATAAAACTAGAAACAGACTTCCTGGCCCAAGAGGTCACACAGTCATGCCCAGCAAGGTTGCTTTAAACGTGGGCACACTTCAGACCGTTTCACTCTTTAAATCATTCAAAGCACCACATTTCAAGGCCCAAGAGGTCACAGAATCATGCCCATCAAAGTAGCTCTGGGCCTGGGCACACTTCAGGCAGTTTGACCCTTTAAATAATACTACAACCAGACACATACAGGTGCGCACATATACACAGATACACATTCTGTTTAAATTTCTTCACATCTGCAGACTAGAGTAAGCTAAGGGTATAGTGTTAAACCAGGTACTACATAAACAGTATATAGTATATATACAGAGGATATAGTGTTAAACCAGGTACTACATACAGAGTATATAGTATACATACAGAGTATATAGTTTGACCAAAAGATCGTGCTGATCTTTGATCTCCTGGTTCTTTATCTCCAGCGCCACTTTCAGACTCATAAAGTCCTCCTCTATGGGCTGGTATAACACACACACGAATCATCACTACAGCCAGTACAATGGAAAGGTGGGAATGTGTACTGAATGTGTACTGACGTTATAAGTGAGAGGTGGAGGTACTGGTGGATGTGTACTGACACTATAAGGGATCTCTACCTGCAGTGACAGTCTGAGCTTCTCAAGTTCTTCCTCCAGAGATTTCTTCTCCTGTTCAGAGGCCATTTTCATATCTGCCAGAGCAAGTATCATTACTGCTGGATATAACACAGATTGTATATACTACATAATTACTACTGAATATATAAAATATAATATATATAGTACTATACATATATTAGTATCACTTTTATTGGAGCCTAAAGGCTAACATTCATTATTAGTCATGTTAGTATTATTGCATTTCCTTAGTACTTACTCTTGATGGACCTGTTATGCTCCTCCTCCTCCTGCTGTTTCTGCAGGAGCTCTGTCTCCTCCTGCTGCTTGTGTTTCAGCATCTCCTGAAGAACCTGCAGCTCCTTCTGCTTCTGCAACCTCAACTCCTTCAGCTGCTCAAACAAACTGTTCTCCAACTCCTCCTTCTCACACCGCAAACACTCCAATCGGGCCACAGGCCCCACTAGTGACACAGAACCACACACACACACACACACACACAGACACACACACACACACACACACACACACACACACAGAGAGATAAACATGTATAAATGTATAAGAATTTGTGGATAAAATTATTATGAGATTATTTATAATCAAACGACTACACTACACAACCACATCTTCCTTTTATTTACATATTATACAGATATTTAGAGATATTTACATTTTATTTACCCGCGTGCGTCTCTCTTCTCCAAGGTAGCGGAGAGATATGAAAGGATAAAAGGGGAAAAGAATAAAATGCACGTCGGTTTTAAATTCGCAGGCTACCTGCGCTGAAGGCGTGGAAAACGAGCACGTGACGGAAAGGCTTCCGTACCCGATGGGTCCAAATCACATGCCCAGCAAAGTAGCCTTAAACCTGGACACACAATGGAGACCATTTGACCCTTTAAAATCATACTACAACCAGACTTCCAGGCCCAAGAGGTCACACAGTCATGCCCAGCAAAGTAGCTCTGGGCCTGGGCACACTTCACGCAGTTTGACCGTTTAAATAAAACTAGAAACAGACTTCCTGGCCCAAGAGGTCACACAGTCATGCCCAGCAAGGTTGCTTTAAACGTGGGCACACTTCAGACCGTTTCACTCTTTAACTCATTCAAAGCACCACATTTCAAGGCCCAAGAGGTCACAGAATCATGCCCATCAAAGTAGCTCTGGGCCTGGGCACACTTTACGGAGTTTGACCCTTTAAATAATACTACAACCAGACACATACAGGTGCGCACATATACACAGATACACATTCTGTTTAATTTCTTCACATCTGCAGACTAGAGTAAGCTGAGGGTATAGTGTTAAACCAGGAGCTACATAAACAGTATATAGTATATATAAAGAGGATATAGTGTTAAACCAGGTACTACATACAGAGTATATAGTATACATACAGAGTATATAGTTTGACCAAAAGATCGTGCTGATCTTTGATCTCCTGGTTCTTCATCTCCAGCGCCACTTTCAGACTCATAATGTCCTCCTCTATGGGCTGGTATAACCCACACATACGAATCATCACTACAGCCAGTACAATGGAAAGGTGGGAATGTGTACTGAATGTGTACTGACGTTATAAGTGAAAGGTGGAGGTACTGGTGGATGTGTACTGACACTATAAGGGATCTCTACCTGCAGTGACAGTCTGAGCTTCTCAAGTTCTTCCTCCAGAGATTTCTTCTCCTGTTCACAGGCCATTTTCATATCTGCCAGAGCAAGTATCATTACTGCTGGATATAACATAGATTGTATATACTACATAATTACTACTGAATATATAAAATATAATATATATAGTACTATACATATATTAGTATCACTTTTATTGGAGCCTAAAGGCTAGCATTCATTATTAGTTATGTTAGTATTATTGCATTTCCATAGTACTTACTCTTGATGGACCTGTTATGCTCCTCCTCCTCCTGCTGTTTCTGCAGGAGCTCTGTCTCCTCATGCTGCTTGTGTTTCAGCATCTCCTGAAGAACCTGCAGCTCCTTCTGCTTCTGCAACCTCAACTCCTTCAGCTGCTCCAACAAACTGTTCTCCAACTCCTCCTTCTCACACCGCAAACACTCCAATCGGGCCACAGGCCCCACTAGTGACACAGAACCACACACACACACACACACACACACAAAGAGAGAGATAAAAATGTATAAATGTATAAGAATTTGTGGATAAAATTATTATGAGATTATTTATAATCAAACGACTACACTACACAACCACATCTTCCTTTTATTTACATATTATACAGATATTTAGAGATATTTACATTTTATTTACCCGCGTGCGTCTCTCTTCTCCAAGGTAGCGGAGAGATATGAAAGGATAAAAGGGGAAAAGAATAAAATGCACGTCGGTTTTAAATTCGCAGGCTACCTGCGCTGAAGGCGTGGAAAACGAGCACGTGACGGAAAGGCTTCCGTACCCGATGGGTCCAAATCACATGCCCAGCAAAGTAGCCTTAAACCTGGACACACAATGGAGAGCATTTGACCCTTTAAAATCATACTACAACCAGACTTCCAGGCCCAAGAGGTCACACAGCCATGCCCAGCAAAGTAGCTCTGGGCCTGGGCACACTTCACGCAGTTTGACCGTTTAAATAAAACTAGAAACAGACTTCCTGGCCCAAGAGGTCACAGTCATACCCAGCAAAGTACGTTTAAACCTGGAAACAAATCAGATCCTTTCTGTCATTCAAAGGAATGGGTCTGCAACTCACAACCACATCCCCAGTGAAGCGCACCGTCACCCAGCCACACTACCCCACCTTGCCCGTCCTGGAACAACCACACCTCCAGGGCACCACATGCCAATCTCTCATGCCCAGCAAACTGCAACCTCACGCAGCCAGGCCACACACTGTCTCCCCTTGTACCGTCCAAGGACGAACTCCTCCACAAACCTGGTGTTCACGCGCACACACGCAATTACAACGAATTGGTGGAGAATTTTGATACAAACGTGCTGACTTTGAATACTCACATCTAGGCTGGGCCAGGTCCAAATGGCCTGCAGCTCGGTGGGCATTAACTGCTTGACTTTCCGTCACGAACGCCACCTGCCAAGCGTTCGCTCCGTCCCTGGCGGATTTTAAAAAATCGTAGCGTGAGAACGATGGGTCCGATCCGCGTGCCGCTTAAAGGCGATTACAGGGGAGATGCAACCCTTTCCAAAGAACCATGAAAAGACTTTCTACTCCCAAGGAAACGAGATTTTAAGCCGCAATGACGTCCGACGCGCGCATTTTCTCCGCCGCGCAGCACATTTAAAAAAATCATAGCGTGAAAACTGTGGGTTCGATCCGCGTGCCGCTCGAAGTCGATTACAGGGGAGATGCAGCCCTTTCCAAAGAGGCATGAACAGACTTTCTACTCCCAAGGAGACAAGAGATATTAAGCCGAAATGACGTCCGACGCGCGCATTTTCTCCGCCGCGCACCACATTTAAAAAAATCATAGCGTGAAAACCGTGGGTTCGATCCGCGTGCCGCTCGAAGGCGATTACAGGGGAGATGCATCCCTTTCAAAAGAGCCATGAACAGACTTTCTACTCCCAAGGAGACAAGAGATATTACGCGCATTTTCTCCGACGCGCACCACGTTTAAAAAATCGTAGAGTGAGAACGGTGGGTCCGATCCGCGTGCCGCTTAAAGGCGATTACAGGGGAGATGCATCCCTTTCCAAAGAGCCATGAACAGACTTTCTACTCCCAAGGAGACCAGAGATATTAACAGATAAAGCGTTACGCTCCAGTCGGATGAGCGAGAAACGCTTGTACAATTGCAACGAATTGGAGGAGAAAGTTTAAACAAACGCGCTGACTTTGAAGGCTCACATCTAGGCCGGGCCAGGTCCAAATGGCCTGCAACTCGGTCCGCATCACGTCCATGACTTTTCCTAACGAACGCCACCTGCCAAGCTTTCGGCCCGTCCCTGTCGGCATTAAAAAATCGTAGCGTGATAACGATGGTTCCGATCCGCGTGCCGCGCGAAGGCGATTACAGGGGAGATGCAGCCCTTTCCAAAGAGCCATGAACAGACTTTCTACTCCCAAGGAGCCCAAAGATATTAAGCCGCAAATAAGTCCTACGCGCGTCTTTTCTACGCCGCGCACCACATTTAAAAAATCGTAGCGTAAAAACGGTGGGTCCGATCCGCGTGCCGCTTAAAGGCGATTACAGGGGAGATGCAACCCTTTCCAAAGAGCCATGAAAAGACTTTCTACTCCCAAGGAGACAAGAGATTTAAGCCGAAATGACGTCCGACGCGCGCATTTTCTCCGCCGCGCACCACATTTAAAAAAATCATAGC
Source organism: Electrophorus electricus (assembly GCF_041902795.1). Taxonomy (NCBI): domain Eukaryota; kingdom Metazoa; phylum Chordata; class Actinopteri; order Gymnotiformes; family Gymnotidae; genus Electrophorus; species Electrophorus electricus. The sequence continues at coordinate 24,400,607 of NC_137505.1, read as the reverse complement.
GTGAAAACCGTGGGTTCGATCCGCGTGCCGCTCGAAGGCGATTACAGGGGAGATGCAGCCCTTTCCAAAGAGCCATGAAAAGACTTTCTACTCCCAAGGAGACAAGAGATATTAAGCCGCAATGATGTCCGACGCGCGCATTTTCTCCGCCGCGCACCACATTTAAAAAATCTTAGCGTGAGAACGGTGGGTCCGATCCGCGTGCCGCTTAAAGGCGATTACAAGGGAAATGCAGCCCTTTCCAAAGAGCCATGAAAAGACTTTCTACTCCCAAGGAGACCAGAAATATTAACATATAAAGCGTTACGCTCCAGTCGGATGAGCGAGAAAGGCTTGTACAATTGCAACGAATTGGAGGAGAAAGTTTAAACAAACGCGCTGAATTTGAACGCTCACATCTAGGCCGGTCCAGGTCCAAATGGCCTGCAACTCGGTGCGCATCACCTCCATGACTGTCCCTAACGAACGCCACCTGCCACGCTTTCGGCCCGTCCCTAGAGGCATTAAAAAATCGTAGCGTGATAACGATGGTTCCGATCCGCGTGCCGCTCGAAGGCGATTACAGGGGAGATGCAGCCCTTTCCAAAGAGCCATGAACAGACTTCCTACTCCCAACGAGCCCAAAGATATTAAGCCGCAAATACGTCCTACGCGCGTCTTTTCTACGCCGCGCAACACATTTAAAAAATCGTAGCGTAAGAACGGTGGGTCCGATCCGCGTGCCGCTTAAAGGCGATTACAGGGGAGATGCAAACCTTTCTAAAGAGCCATGAACAGACTTTCTACTCCCAATGAGACAAGAGATATCAAGCCGCAAATACGTCCGGCGCGCGTCTATTCTCCGCCGCGCAACACATTTAAAAAAAATCGTAGCGTGAAAACCGTGGGTTCGATCCGCGTGCCGCTTAAAGGCGATTACAGGGGAGATGCAGCCCTTTCCAAAGAGCCATGAAAAGACTTTCTACTCCCAAGGAGACAAGAGATATTAAGCCGCAAATACGTCCTACGCGCGTCTTTTCTACGCCGCGCACCACATTTAAAAAAAATCATAGCGTGAAAACCGTGGGTTCGATCCGCGTGCCGCTCGAAGGCGATTACAGGGGAGATGCATCCCTTTCAAAGGAGCCATGAACAGACTTTCTACTCCCAAGGAGACCAGAAATATTAACATATAAAGCGTTACGCTCCAGTCGGATGAACGAGAAACGCTTGTACAATTGCAACGAATTGGAGGAGAAAGTTTAAACAAACGCGCTGACTTTGAACGCTCACATCTAGGCCGGGCCAACTCCAAATGGCGTGCAACTCGGTGCGCATCACCTCCATGACTGTCCCTAACGAACGCCACCTGCCACGCTTTCGGCCCGTCCCTGTCGGCATTAAAAAATCGTAGCGTGATAACGATGGTTCCGATCCGCGTGCCGCGCGAAGGCGATTACAGGGGAGATGCAGCCCTTTCCAAAGAGCCATGAACAGACTTTCTACTCCCAAGGAGCCCAAAGATATTAAGCCGCAAATAAGTCCTACGCGCGTCTTTTCTACGCTGCGCACCACATTTAAAAAAAATCATAGCGTGAAAACCGTGGGTTCGATCCGCGTGCCGCTCGAAGGCGATTACAGGGGAGATGCATCCCTTTCAAAGGAGCCATGAACAGACTTTCTACTCCCAAGGAGACCAGAAATATTAACATATAAAGCGTTACGCTCCAGTCGGATGAGCGAGAAACGCTTGTACAATTGCAACGAATTGGAGGAGAAAGTTTAAACAAACGCGCTGAATTTAAACGCTCACATCTAGGCCGGGCCAGGTCCAAATGGCCTGCAACTCGGTGCGCATCACCTCCATGACTGTCCCTAACGAACGCCACCTGCCACGCTTTCGGCCTATCCCTGGCGGCATTAAAAAATCGTAGCGTAATAACGATGGTTCCGATGCGCGTGCCGCTCGAAGGCGATTACAGGGGAGATACAGCCCTTTCCAAAGAGCCATGAACAGACTTTCTACTCCCAAGGAGACAAGAGATATTACGCGCATTTTCTCCGACGCGCACCACGTTTAAAAAATCGTAGCGTGAGAACGGTGGGTCCGATCCGCGTGCCGCTTAAAGGCGATTACAGGGGAGATGCAACCCTTTCCAAAGAACCATGAAAAGACTTTCTACTCCCAAGGAGACAAGAGATATTAAGCCGCAATGACGTCCGACGCGCGCATTTTCTCCGCCGCGCAGCACATTTAAAAAAATCATAGCGTGAAAACCGTGGGTTCGATCCGCGTGCCGCTCGAAGGCGATTACAGGGGAGATGGAGCCCTTTCCAAAGAGGCATGAACAGACTTCCTACTCCCAAGGAGCCCAAAGATATTAAGCCGCAAATACGTCCTACGCGCGTCTTTTCTACGCCGCGCACCACATTTAAAAAATCGTAGCGTAAGAACGGTGGGTCCGATCCGCGTGCCGCTTAAAGGCGATTACAGGGGAGATGCAAACCTTTCCAAAGAGCCATGAAAAGACTTTCTACTCCCAAGGAGACAAGAGATATTAAGCCGCAATGACGTCCGACGCGCGCATTTTCTCCGACGCGCAACACATTTAAAAAAATCATAGCGTGAAAACCGTGGGTTCGATCCGCGTGCCGCTTAAAGGCGATTACAGGGGAGATGCAAACCTTTCCAAAGAGCCATGAAAAGACTTTCTACTCCCAAGGAGACAAGAGATATTACGCGCATTTTCTCCGACGCGCACCACATTTAAAAAATCGTAGCGTAAGAACGGTGGGTCCGATCCGCGTGCCGCTTAAAGGCGATTACAGGGGAGATGCAAACCTTTCCAAAGAGCCATGAAAAGACTTTCTACTCCCAAGGAGACAAGAGATATTAAGCTGAAATGACGTCCGACGCGCGCATTTCCTCCGCCGCGCACCACATTTAAAAAAATCATAGCGTGAAAACCGTGGGTTCGATCCGCGTGCCGCTCGAAGGCGATTACAGGGGAGATGCAGCCCTTTCCAAAGAGCCATGAACAGACTTTCTACACCCAATGAGACAAGAGATATTAAGCCGCAAATACGTCCGGTGCGCGTCTTTTCTCCGCCGCGCAACACATTTAAAAAAAATCGTAGCGTGAAAACCGTGGGTTCGATCCGCGTGCCGCTCGAAGGCGATTACAGGGGAGATGCAGCCCTTTCCAAAGAGCCATGAACAGACTTTCTACTCCCAATGAGACAAGAGATATCAAGCCGCAAATACGTCCGGCGCGCGTCTATTCTCCGCCGCGCAACACATTTAAAAAAAAATCGTAGCGTGAAAACCGTGGGTTCGATCCGCGTGCCGCTTAAAGGCGATTACAGGGGAGATGCAGCCCTTTCCAAAGAGCCATGAAAAGACTTTCGACTCCCAAGGAGACAAGAGATATTAAGCCGAAATGACGTCCGACGCGCGCATTTCCTCCGCCGCGCACCACATTTAAAAAAATCATAGCGTGAAAACCGTGGGTTCGATCCGCGTGCCGCTCGAAGGCGATTACAGGGGAGATGCAGCCCTTTCCAAAGAGGCATGAACAGACTTCCTACTCCCAAGGAGCCCAAAGATATTAAGCCGCAAATACGTCCTACGCGCGTCTTTTCTACGCCGCGCACCACATTTAAAAAATCGTATCGGAAGAACGGTGGGTCCAATCCGCGTGCCGCTTAAAGGCGATTACAAGGGAGATGCAAACCTTTCCAAAGAGCCATGAAAAGACTTTCTACTCCCAAGGAGACAATAGATATTAAGCCGAAATGACGTCCGACGCGCGCATTTTCTCCGCCGCGCACCACATTTAAAAAAATCATAGCGTGAAAACCGTGGGTTCGATCCGCGTGCCGCTCGAAGGCGATTACAGGGGAGATGCAGCCCTTTCCAAAGAGCCATGAACAGACTTTCTACACCCAATGAGACAAGAGATATTAAGCCGCAAATACGTCCGGCGCGCGTCTTTTCTCCGCCGCGCAACACATTTAAAAAAAATCGTAGCGTGAAAAACGTGGGTTCGATCCGCGTGCCGCTCGAAGGCGATTACAGGGGAGATACAGCCCTTTCCAAAGAGCCATGAACAGACTTTCTACTCCCAAGGAGACAAGAGATATTACGAGCATTTTCTCCGACGCGCACCACGTTTAAAAAATCGTAGCGTGAGAACGGTGGGTCCGATCCGCGTGCCGCTTAAAGGCGATTACAGGGGAGATGCAACCCTTTCCAAAGAACCATGAAAAGACTTTCTACTCCCAATGAGACAAGAGATATCAAGCCGCAAATACGTCCGGCGCGCGTCTATTCTCCGCCGCGCAATACATTTAAAAAAAATCGTAGCGTGAAAACCGTGGGTTCGATCCGCGTGCCGCTCGAAGGCGATTACAGCGGAGATGCAGCCCTTTCCAAAGAGCCATGAAAAGACTTTCTACTCCCAAGGAGACAAGAGATATTAAGCCGAAATGACGTCCGACGCGCGCATTTCCTCCGCCGCGCACCACATTTAAAAAAATCATAGCGTGAAAACCGTGGGTTCGATCCGCGTGCCGCTCGAAGGCGATTACAGGGGAGATGCAGCCCTTTCCAAAGAGCCATGAAAAGACTTTCTACTCCCAAGGAGACAAGAGATATTAAGCCGAAATGACGTCCGACGCGCGCAATTTCTCCGCCGCGCAGCACATTTAAAAAAATCATAGCGTGAAAACCGTGGGTTCGATCCGCGTGCCGCTCGAAGGCGATTACAGGGGAGATGCAGCCCTTTCCAAAGAGGCATGAACAGACTTCCTACTCCCAAGGAGCCCAAAGATATTAAGCCGCAAATACGTCCTACGCGCGTCTTTTCTACGCCGCGCACCACATTTAAAAAATCGTATCGGAAGAACGGTGGGTCCAATCCGCGTGCCGCTTAAAGGCGATTACAAGGGAGATGCAAACCTTTCCAAAGAGCCATGAAAAGACTTTCTACTCCCAAGGAGACAATAGATATTAAGCCGAAATGACGTCCGACGCGCGCATTTTCTCCGCCGCGCACCACATTTAAAAAAATCATAGCGTGAAAACCGTGGGTTCGATCCGCGTGCCGCTCGAAGGCGATTACAGGGGAGATGCAGCCCTTTCCAAAGAGACATGAACAGACTTTCTACTCCCAAGGAGACAAGAGATATTACGCGCATTTTCTCCGACGCGCACCACGTTTAAAAAATCGTAGCGTGAGAACGGTGGGTCCGATCCGCGTGCCGCTCGAAGGCGATTACAGGGGAGATGCAGCCCTTTCCAAAGAGCCATGAACAGACTTTCTACTCCCAAGGAGACCAGAGATATTAACAGATAAAGCGTTACGCTCCAGTCGGATGAGCGAGAAACGCTTGTACAATTGCAACGAATTGGAGGAGAAAGTTTAAACAAACGCGCTGACTTTGAAGGCTCACATCTAGGCCGGGCCAGGTCCAAATGGCCTGCAACTCGGTCCGCATCACGTCCATGACTTTTCCTAACGAACGCCACCTGCCAAGCTTTCGGCCCGTCCCTGTCGGCATAAAAAAATCGTAGCGTGATAACGATGGTTCCGATCCGCGTGCCGCGCGAAGCCGATTACAGGGGAGATGCAGCCCTTTCCAAAGAGCCATGAACAGACTTTCTACTCCCAAGGAGCCCAAAGATATTAAGCCGCAAATAAGTCCTACGCGCGTCTTTTCTACGCCTCGCACCACATTTAAAAAATCGTAGCGTAAGAACGATGGGTCCGATCCGCGTGCCGCTTAAAGGCGATTACAGGGGAGATACAGCCCTTTCCAAAGAGCCATGAAAAGACTTTCTACTCCCAAGGAGACAAGAGATATTAAGCCGAAATGACGTCCGTCGCGCGCATTTCCTCCGCCGCGCACCACATTTAAAAAAATCGTAGCGTGAAAACCGTGGGTTCGATTCGCGTGCCGCTCGAAGGCGATTATAGGGGAGATGCATCCCTTTCAAAAGAGCCATGAACAGACTTTCTACTCCCAAGGAGACCAGAAATATTAACATATAAAGCGTTACGCTCCAGTCGGATGAACGAGAAACGCTTGTACAATTGCAACGAATTGGAGGAGAAAGTTTAAACAAACGCGCTGACTTTGAACGCTCACATCTAGGCCGGGCCAACTCCAAATGGCGTGCAACTCGGTGCGCATCACCTCCATGACTGTCCCTAACGAACGCCACCTGCCACGCTTTCGGCCTATCCCTGGCGGCATTAAAAAATCGTAGCGTGATAACGATGGTTCCGATGCGCGTGCCGCTCGAAGGCGATTATAGGGGAGATACAGCCCTTTCCAAAGAGCCATGAACAGACTTTCTACTCCCAAGGAGACAAGAGATATTACGCGCATTTTCTCCGACGCGCACCACGTTTAAAAAATCGTAGCGTGAGAACGGTGGGTCCGATCCGCGTGCCGCTTAAAGGCGATTACAGGGGAGATGCATCCCTTTCCAAAGAGCCATGAACAGACTTTCTACTCCCAAGGAGACAAGAGATATTAAGCCGCAATGACGTCCGACGCGCGCATTTTCTCCGCCGCGCACCACATTTAAAAAAATCATAGCGTGAAAACCGTGGGTTCGATCCGCGTGCCGCTCGAAGGCGATTACAGGGGAGATGGAGCCCTTTCCAAAGAGGCATGAACAGACTTCCTACTCCCAAGGAGCCTAAAGATATTAAGCCGCAAATACGTCCTACGCGCGTCTTTTCTACGCCGCGCACCACATTTAAAAAATCGTAGCGTAAGAACGGTGGGTCCAATCCGCGTGCCGCTTAAAGGCGATTACAGGGGAGATGCAAACCTTTCCAAAGAGCCATGAAAAGACTTTCTACTCCCAAGGAGACAAGAGATATTAAGCCGAAATGACGTCCGACGCGCGCATTTCCTCCGCCGCGCACCACATTTAAAAAAATCATAGCGTGAAAACCGTGGGTTCGATCCGCGTGCCGCTCGAAGGCGATTACAGCGGAGATGCAGCCCTTTCCAAAGAGCCATGAAAAGACTTTCTACTCCCAAGGAGACAAGAGATATTAAGCCGAAATGACGTCCGACGCGCGCATTTTCTCCGCCGCGCAGCACATTTAAAAAAATCATAGCGTGAAAACCGTGGGTTCGATCCGCGTGCCGCTCGAAGGCGATTACAGGGGAGATGCAGCCCTTTCCAAAGAGGCATGAACAGACTTCCTACTCCCAAGGAGCCCAAAGATATTAAGCCGCAAATACGTCCTACGCGCGTCTTTTCTACGCCGCGCACCACATTTAAAAAATCGTATCGGAAGAACGGTGGGTCCAATCCGCGTGCCGCTTAAAGGCGATTACAAGGGAGATGCAAACCTTTCCAAAGAGCCATGAAAAGACTTTCTACTCCCAAGGAGACAATAGATATTAAGCCGAAATGACGTCCGACGCGCGCAATTTCTCCGCCGCGCACCACATTTAAAAAAATCATAGCGTGAAAACCGTGGGTTCGATCCGCGTGCCGCTCGAAGGCGATTACAGGGGAGATGCAGCCCTTTCCAAAGAGACATGAACAGACTTTCTACTCCCAAGGAGACAAGAGATATTACGCGCATTTTCTCCGACGCGCACCACGTTTAAAAAATCGTAGCGTGAGAACGGTGGGTCCGATCCGCGTGCCGCTCGAAGGCGATTACAGGGGAGATGCAGCCCTTTCCAAAGAGCCATGAACAGACTTTCTACTCCCAAGGAGACCAGAGATATTAACAGATAAAGCGTTACGCTCCAGTCGGATGAGCGAGAAACGCTTGTACAATTGCAACGAATTGGAGGAGAAAGTTTAAACAAACGCGCTGACTTTGAAGGCTCACATCTAGGCCGGGCCAGGTCCAAATGGCCTGCAACTCGGTCCGCATCACGTCCATGACTTTTCCTAACGAACGCCACCTGCCAAGCTTTCGGCCCGTCCCTGTCGGCATAAAAAAATCGTAGCGTGATAACGATGGTTCCGATCCGCGTGCCGCGCGAAGCCGATTACAGGGGAGATGCAGCCCTTTCCAAAGAGCCATGAACAGACTTTCTACTCCCAAGGAGCCCAAAGATATTAAGCCGCAAATAAGTCCTACGCGCGTCTTTTCTACGCCTCGCACCACATTTAAAAAATCGTAGCGTAAGAACGATGGGTCCGATCCGCGTGCCGCTTAAAGGCGATTACAGGGGAGATACAGCCCTTTCCAAAGAGCCATGAAAAGACTTTCTACTCCCAAGGAGACAAGAGATATTAAGCCGAAATGACGTCCGACGCGCGCATTTCCTCCGCCGCGCACCACATTTAAAAAAATCGTAGCGTGAAAACCGTGGGTTCGATTCGCGTGCCGCTCGAAGGCGATTATAGGGGAGATGCATCCCTTTCAAAAGAGCCATGAACAGACTTTCTACTCCCAAGGAGACCAGAAATATTAACATATAAAGCGTTACGCTCCAGTCGGATGAACGAGAAACGCTTGTACAATTGCAACGAATTGGAGGAGAAAGTTTAAACAAACGCGCTGACTTTGAACGCTCACATCTAGGCCGGGCCAACTCCAAATGGCGTGCAACTCGGTGCGCATCACCTCCATGACTGTCCCTAACGAACGCCACCTGCCACGCTTTCGGCCTATCCCTGGCGGCATTAAAAAATCGTAGCGTGATAACGATGGTTCCGATGCGCGTGCCGCTCGAAGGCGATTATAGGGGAGATACAGCCCTTTCCAAAGAGCCATGAACAGACTTTCTACTCCCAAGGAGACAAGAGATATTACGCGCATTTTCTCCGACGCGCACCACGTTTAAAAAATCGTAGCGTGAGAACGGTGGGTCCGATCCGCGTGCCGCTTAAAGGCGATTACAGGGGAGATGCATCCCTTTCCAAAGAGCCATGAACAGACTTTCTACTCCCAAGGAGACAAGAGATATTAAGCCGCAATGACGTCCGACGCGCGCATTTTCTCCGCCGCGCACCACATTTAAAAAAATCATAGCGTGAAAACCGTGGGTTCGATCCGCGTGCCGCTCGAAGGCGATTACAGGGGAGATGGAGCCCTTTCCAAAGAGGCATGAACAGACTTCCTACTCCCAAGGAGCCTAAAGATATTAAGCCGCAAATACGTCCTACGCGCGTCTTTTCTACGCCGCGCACCACATTTAAAAAATCGTAGCGTAAGAACGGTGGGTCCAATCCGCGTGCCGCTTAAAGGCGATTACAGGGGAGATGCAAACCTTTCCAAAGAGCCATGAAAAGACTTTCTACTCCCAAGGAGACAAGAGATATCAAGCCGCAAATACGTCCGGCGCGCGTCTATTCTCCGCCGCGCAACACATTTAAAAAAAATCGTAGCGTGAAAACCGTGGGTTCGATCCGCGTACCGCTTAAAGGCGATTACAGGGGAGATGCAGCCCTTTCCAAAGAGCCATGAACAGACTTCCTACTCCCAAGGAGACAAGAGATATTAAGCCGCAATGACGTCCGACGCGCGACTTTTCTCCGCAGCTCACCACATCGAAGCGTGAAAACCGTGGGTTCGCTATAGTATACATACAGAGTATATAGTTTGACCAAAAGATCGTGCTGATCTTTGATCTCCTGGTTCTTCATCTCCAGCGCCACTTTCAGACTCATAAAGTCCTCCTCTATGGGCTGGTATAACACACACACGAATCATCACTACAGCCAGTACAATGGAAAGGTGGGAATGTGTACTGAATGTGTACTGACGTTATAAGTGAAAGGTGGAGCTACTGGTGGATGTGTACTGACACTATAAGGGATCTCTACCTGCAGTGACAGTCTGAGCTTCTCAAGTTCTTCCTCCAGAGATTTCTTCTCCTGTTCACAGGCCATTTTCATATCTGCCAGAGCAAGTATCATTACTGCTGGATATAACACAGATTGTATATACTACATAATTACTACTGAATATATAAAATATAATATATATAGTACTATACATATATTAGTATCACTTTTATTGGAGCCTAAAGGCTAACATTCATTATTAGTTATGTTAGTATTATTGCATTTCCATAGTACTTACCCTTGAGGGACCTGTTATGCTCCTCCTCCTCCTGCTGTTTCTGCAGGAGCTCTGTCTCCTCCTGCTGCTTGTGTTTCAGCATCTCCTGAAGAACCTGCAGCTCCTTCTGCTTCTGCAACCTCAACTCCTTCAGCTGCTCCAACAAACTGTTCTCCAACTCCTCCTTCTCACACCGCAAACACTCCAATCGGGCCACAGGCCCCACTAGTGACACAGAACCACACACACGCACACACAGACACACACACACACACACACACACACACACACAAAGAGAGAGATAAACATGTATAAATGTATAAGAATTTGTGGATAAAATTATTATGAGATTATTTATAATGAAACGACTACACTACACAACCACTTCTTCCTTTTATTTACATATTATACAGATATTTACAGATATTTACATTTTATTTACCCGCGTGCGTCTCTCTTCTCCAAGGTAGCGGAGAGATATGAAAGGATAAAAGGGGAAAAGAATAAAATGCACGTCGGTTTTAAATTCGCAGGCTACCTGCGCTGAAGGCGTGGAAAACGAGCACGTGACGGAAAGGCTTCCGTACCCGATGGGTCCAAATCACATGCCCAGCAAAGTAGTCTTAAACCTGGACACACAATGGAGACCATTTGACCCTTTAAAATCATACTACAAGCAGACTTCCAGGCCCAAGAGGTCACACAGTCATGCCCATCAAAGTAGCTCTGGGCCTGGGCACACTTCACACAGTTTGACCCTTTAAATAATACTACAACCAGACACATACAGGTGCGCACATATACACAGATACACATTCTGTTTAAATTTCTTCACATCTGAAGACTAGAGTAAGCTGAGGGTATAGTGTTAAACCAGGTACTACATAAACAGTATATAGTATATATACAGAGGATATAGTGTTAAACCAGGTACTACATACAGAGTATATAGTATACATACAGAGTATATAGTTTGACCAAAAGATCGTGCTGATCTTTGATCTCCTGGTTCTTCATCTCCAGCGCCACTTTCAGACTCATAAAGTCCTCCTCTATGGGCTGGTATAACACACACACGAATCATCACTACAGCCAGTACAATGGAAAGGTGGGAATGTGTACTGAATGTGTACTGACGTTATAAGTGAGAGGTGGAGGTACTGGTGGATGTGTACTGACACTATAAGGGATCTCTACCTGCAGTGACAGTCTGAGCTTCTCAAGTTCTTCCTCCAGAGATTTCTTCTCCTGTTCACAGGCCATTTTCATATCTGCCAGAGCAAGTATCATTACTGCTGGATATAACACAGATTGTATATACTACATAATTACTACTGAATATATAAAATATAATATATATAGTACTATACATATATTAGTATCACTTTTATTGGAGCCTAAAGGCTAACATTCATTATTAGTTATGTTAGTATTATTGCATTTCCATAGTACTTACTCTTGATGGACCTGTTATGCTCCTCCTCCTCCTGCTGTTTCTGCAGGAGCTCTGTCTCCTCCTGCTGCTTGTGTTTCAGCATCTCCTGAAGAACCTGCAGCTCCTTCTGCTTCTGCAACCTCAACTCCTTCAGCTGCTCCAACAAACTGTTCTCCAACTCCTCATTCCTCATTCTCACACCGCAAACACTCCAATCGGGCCACAGGCCCCACTAGTGACACAGAACCACACACACACACACACACACACACACACACACACACACACACACAAAGAGAGAGATAAACATGTATAAATGTATAAGAATTTGTGGATAAAATTATTATGAGATTATTTATAATCAAACGACTACACTACACAACCACATCTTCCTTTTATTTACAAATTATACAGATATTTAGAGATATTTACATTTTATTTACCCGCGTGCGTCTCTCTTCTCCAAGGTAGCGGAGAGATATGAAAGGATAAAAGGGGAAAAGAATAAAATGCACGTCGGTTTTAAATTCGCAGGCTATCTGCGCTGAAGGCGTGGAAAACGAGCACGTAACGGACAGGCTTCCGTACCCGATGGGTCCAAATCACATGCCCAGCAAAGTAGCCTTAAACCTGGACACACAATGGAGACCATTTGACCCTTTAAAATCATACTACAACCAGACTTCCAGGCACAAGAGGTCACACAGTCATGCCCAGCAAAGTAGGTCTGGGCCTGGGCACACTTCACGCAGTTTGACCCTTTAAATAATACTACAACCAGACTTCCAGGCCCAAGAGGTCACACAGTCATGCCCAGCAAGGATGCTTTAAACGTGGGCACACTTCAGACCGTTTCACTCTTTAAATCATTCAAAGCACCCCATTTCAAGACCCAAGAGGTCACAGAATCATGCCCATCAAAGTAGCTCTGCGCCTGGGCACACTTCACGCAGTTTGACCCTCTAAATAATACTACAACCAGACACATACAGGTGCGCACATATACACAGATACACATTCTGTTTAATTTCTTCACATCTGCAGACTAGAGTAAGCTGAGGGTATAGTGTTAAACCAGGTACTACATAAACAGTATATAGTATATATACAGAGGATATAATGTTAATCCAGGTACTACATACAGAGTATATAGTTTGACCAAAAGATCGTGCTGATCTTTGATCTCCTGGTTCTTCATCTCCAGCGCCACTTTCAGACTCATAATGTCCTCCTCTATGGGCTGGTATAACACACACACACGAATCATCACTACAGCCAGTACAATGGAAAGGTGGGAATGTGTACTGAATGTGTACTGACGTTATAAGTGAAAGGTGGAGCTACTGGTGGATGTGTACTGACACTATAAGGGATCTCTACCTGCAGTGACAGTCTGAGCTTCTCAAGTTCTTCCTCCAGAGATTTCTTCTCCTGTTCACAGGCCATTTTCATATCTGCCAGAGCATGTATCATTACTGCCTGCTGGATATAACACAGATTGTATATACTACATAATTACTACTGAATATATAAAATATAATATATATAGTACTATACATATATTAGTATCACTTTTATTGGAGCCTAAAGGCTAACATTCATTATTAGTTATGTTAGTATTATTGCATTTCCATAGTACTTACTCTTGATGGACCTGTTATGCTCCTCCTCCTCCTGCTGTTTCTGCAGGAGCTCTGTCTCCTCCTGCTGCTTGTGTTTCAGCATCTCCTGAAGAACCTGCAGCTCCTTCTGCTTCTGCAACCTCAACTCCTTCAGCTGCTCCAACAAACTGTTCTCCAACTCCTCATTCCTCATTCTCACACCGCAAACACTCCAATCGGGCCACAGGCCCCACTAGTGACACAGAACCACACACACACACACACACACACACAGACACACAAAAAGAGAGAGATAAACATGTATAAATGTATAATAATTTGTGGATAAAATTATTATGAGATTATTTATAATCAAACGACTACACTACACAACCACTTCTTCCTTTTATTTACATATTATACAGATATTTACATTTTATTTACCCGCGTGCGTCTCTCTTCTCCAAGGTAGCGGAGAGATATGAAAGGATAAAAGGGGAAAAGAATAAAATGCACGTCGGTTTTAAATTCGCAGGCTACCTGCGCTGAAGGCGTGGAAAACGAGCACGTGACGGAAAGGCTTCCGTACCCGATGGGTCCAAATCACATGCCCAGCAAAGTAGCCTTAAACCTGGACACACAATGGAGACCATTTGACCCTTTAAAATCATACTACAAGCAGACTTCCAGGCCCAAGAGGTCACACAGTCATGCCTAGCAAAGTAGCTCTGGGCCTGGGCACACTTCACGCAGTTTGACCGTTTAACTAAAATTATAAACAGACTTCCTGGCCCAAGAGGTCACACAGTCATGCCCAGCAAGGTTGCTTTAAACGTGGGCACACTTCAGACCGTTTCACTCTTTAAATCATTCAAAGCACCACATTTCAAGGCCCAAGAGGTCACAGAATCATGCCCATCAAAGCAGCTCTGGGCCTGGGCACACTTCACGCAGTTTGACCCTTTAAATAATACTACAACCAGACACATACAGGTGCGCACATATACACAGATACACATTCTGTTTAAATTTCTTCACATCTGCAGACTAGAGTAAGCTGAGGTTATAGTGTTAAACCAGGTACTACATAAACAGTATATAGTATATATACAGAGGATATAGTGTTAAACCAGGTACTACATACAGAGTATATAGTATACATACAGATTATATAGTTTGACCAAAAGATCGTGCTGATCTTTGATCTCCTGGTTCTTC